>NC_134491.1:45569999-45878684 GCF_040206685.1 Ascaphus truei | reverse complement strand
AACACACACGCACACGCACACGCACACACACGCACACGCACACAAACACACACACGGCACCCTTTTGATTCTCTCACGGAATCCCAGGGTGGTGCAGAACACGGTTGGGAAACAATGGGTTAAGTGAAGGCCCCATTGGCTGACCAGTGTATATTCGTCTGTTACTTTCTGAATTATTGGCATTTACGTAGATATCAACATCAAGTATCAGAGAGGTGTTCCCTGTTACCACTGGTTGGTTTTCAGAACCTGGAGTGTAGATTTTTATTACACATAATAATGTCGCATTGTTGGTTCCTCTAGCACGGAGGAGGTTTAAAACATTAACCAGTTTTAAAATGTTGTTGTTTTTTTGGACAATTTGGGATATTCTTGATAGAAAATAATAGTGAAATGAATATCCCAAATCCTGGTGTTAAATGATGAGTATCAAGTTCTTGCGATGTTTGGGGGTTCGGAGCACACCCTGAGAAACCTGTGTGAGACGTGAATGATTTCAGTACTAGCGTAAGGCAATATATTTTGCCCATACAGTACATCTCTGGTTGCAATATAATGGCAGCGTCAATTAAAGCTGCAGTTCAGTCAATATCCTGCATGTGTGTGTTTTTTTAATAAATCAGTTCTGTAGTAAGAAAAAATACTTTTAGCATTTTCTGTTTTTAAAAAAACAACTTTTAAAGACCAATTTTCTTGTATTCTATTTTAACAGCCATTTGCTAAGGCACTGCCCCTTCATGTCCTGTCACAAGCCCTGGCACACCCCTTTGTCAGCCCTGCCCTCCCTCTAGCACATGTCAGTGCAGGAGTGCTCATGAGTATTCATGAGCTTCCACTGACAGACAAGCAGAATATAAACAGATCCCTTCACTAATTATGTCACCAAATTGAACGAATTGACCTGCAGCTATACCGTTCTTTAGGTAATTAGAGATTGCACACATAAAACTATTGAAGTAAAAAAATTAATTAAAAAAAAAAAAAAAAAAGACTGAACTGCAGCTTTAATCTTTTGTTATAATTTAACGAGAAATCATTATTCGCAATGAGATAAAGAGACCACAAGCAAAAATCTTTGCAAGAAAGGAAAGCACTTAAACATCCCAGTGAGATTAGGTGACACCATAAGTGCATTTAAGTCCATGTCAACCACAATATTATACTCACCTCTAAGGAGTAGCAGATGCAAGCAGAGACAAATGTTCCCTGTTTGTGCAGCTCAGATTGTTTGTTTTCACTCGTACTACAAGATATTTGGTCCATGTTTCAAGGCGACATTGGCTCAAACTTCTATTTGAAGTAGCCACAAGCAAAAACAATAAACCTCACAAGATGTTGTATTGATACCCAAACCCATTGTGTTCCATGAATAATAACCTTAGGGTTTGCTC
This sequence comes from Ascaphus truei, assembly GCF_040206685.1. Lineage (NCBI taxonomy): Eukaryota > Metazoa > Chordata > Amphibia > Anura > Ascaphidae > Ascaphus > Ascaphus truei. The sequence continues at coordinate 45,877,293 of NC_134491.1, read as the reverse complement.
TTCTCTAGAGAAGTGTTGCTACTTGTCCACCCGCGATTCAATAAATGGCCAAGAAAGTGGACCTGCCTTTGGATGTATGTAAGGTCAGAATAGGTCACTGCATTACCTGGGGTTTGTGGATGAAGAGCATGAGCATGTTATACTCTAGAGGGCAGTTATGTTGTATCAAGGCCATTAGCATGATCATTCCAGGAGGTTCTAAGGACTTCTCCAGTTCATGGTTCGGCTCCAGAATATGCTGCTGACTGCTAGTAATTTGGCATTGTTTTGATTCCATGTGTCCATTTCTAAACACAGGAAGTACCCAGAATGAGAGAGAGAGAGAGGGAAATATATTATGTGCACATTTGCTTTCCATGATCCTACCTTCAGAAGTAAGAGATCCATCAGAATTCTCCTGTCATTATACTGACCCGAGACTCTGTTTGTCATTTCCTCTGTTGCCTTATAAGTAAATGAGTAGAGTGAAAGGTACATGGCCAGTGCTTACCACTCAAGTATTTCTCATTTGATCTCCGATGAAAGAAGATATAAAAGCAAAGCTTTGTGGAGTCGGATGTTTCTGCAACCAGAGTTGGAAAAAAACATATTCAAGTTACCAGATGGATCGACTGCTTGAAGCCAATTTAATGCTATAAATCTGCAGAAAATGAAAAACCTCCGTTAGCTCAAAAGGGAAAATGTCACAATACAACAGACTGTCGGGGGATAAAATAAGATGTCTGTGAACTGTACAAATCCATAGAATACAACTAACCCAAAAATCAACTGAATAAGAGACGACCACAGGAAACAGGGTCCAACTATCGGTCTGTGTGTCTGTGTCTCTCTGTGTGTTTGTGTCTCTCTCTCTGTCTGTCTGTGTCTCTGTGTGTCTGTGTCTCTCTCTCTGTCTGTGTGTCTGTGTCTCTCTGTGTGTGTGTCTCTCTCTCTCTCATAGATTGTAAGGGATTTGGTGAAGGGATGTCCATGTCCTTATGTTTATTTGTATGCCTGGTGTTCTTATCTATGTGTTATATTCCCATCTGTTACTCCAACGTCCGATGGGGTCTTCCCATTCTTCATGGATTTTATTATCTCTAGGCTACTTTTGCTACAAGGACCCATAGTATATCCGCATGGGTTTCTTCTCGCTCTTTGTGCTGTGCTTAAGTGTGCCGTGTGTTCTGTTCTTGTAGAAGTTCTCACCTCTCTTTATAAGTGCACTGTCTTTCATTGTTAAACCATCGTCTTGTGTGAATGTGATTATTTGCTTCTTCATAATAATAATGGTTTGTGTGTGTGTGTGTGTGTGTCCAAACTACCTTTCATAGATAACAATTGTTTTGCTTCTATATGGCCTTTCATCCTACTGTTGAGGTTTATCAGGATGGTCGATTTACTTTTTGATCATTTTAAAACAGCTCAATGCAGAACCAGAGCATGTAGGATAATCTAACACAATACAGAATACAGATGCAATGATAATATAGTCAGTGTAATCTGTATTATGTAATGTAACAATGGTTCTAATAATTATATATTTTATCTCATTATACCTTAAAGCCTTCATTTCCAGAGAGGCATCCTGAATATTGAATATGCCTCTTTGGGGGAGCTCTTAATCAGACAGATATATGTTGATCTATACATTGTGTCAAAAAACTAATATTGGCACGTACATTATTTTTTATATAGCTCTGCTACTGAATGCAATATTGTACACAGTAAGTTAACAGAGGCAAAATAAGTTACTGTTCCAAAGAACTTACTATCTAATTAGTAGTGATGTAATTTGACCAAAATGTGCATTGAGTCTTCAACTGCTATCAAAGAAACGCAGAACCATAATTTCTGCCCTGCTTTGTATAATGCACAAACGCTGCCACCCTGCCAATCCTGTGACTACTGTGCATGTTTTGACCCTTTCCTAATGAAAACTCATTAACCCTGAACAGTTTGGGAACTTTTAAATCCATAACTATTTAGCCTTGATTATTGTGATTCTAAATCTGGACCAAGAGATTGCCCTGCAAATGCAACATTAATCTATTAAAGAGGGATTAACAACTGTAGACAGAAGTACTCAGCAGAGCTAATTTTAAAAATGCTGGTTGTCATATTAGGCAGTTTTAGCTCATGGAAATGCAGCTAGCCACGTTAACCAGAATATCTCACGGTGCAACATCATGTTTCAGATCAAGAGCTCATTAGAAACAAAGGCAGGGAAAGTTTATATGGATTTCTGTCACAATCCCTATTTTAATTATACTGATTGTCTGTGTTATTGTTTTTTCATGCCGATCCACTAAAACGAAGCATTCTATAAATAGTAATTAGGGATTGTGGTTCACGGCTAATTGAAGCCTTGCTGGATGTGTTGAATGGTATGTTGGATTGGTTTCGGTTTGCTTTTCCCCTCCCACGTCAGTAGAAAATCCTGGGAGACATTAATAAACAATTCCAATGGAAGGGTGTGAAGAGTATCAGAGAAGGAGGAAGGGTTATTGTTGGTTTCCAGCAAGGCAACAAATGTAAATACTTCCCAGAGGGTGTTTTCATAGCATTCTGGATAAACACTCATTACAAACCACATTGTGGGAAATAATGTGTAATACTCAATACCAGGGCATTGTACAATGTCTGCAGTGTGGTCAAGTATTATGTTACCACATGGAAGAAAGGCCCCACACAGCCACCCGTCCTTCTTTATATAATGTCTGCGGTGATTATTCCTTTGCTAAAAGTCACTTACCCTTTATTTTATTAGAAAATAATTGATTTGCTTTCTAATGAATAAATGCATATTCTGGGCCTCTTATGTTTCAGAATCACAATTGGGCATTTTATATTTAAGTGTGAAGTAACAGTATCACTACCTGACACTACCAGAATTCTTCAGGGGACCATTTGGCTGCTCTAACAATAACATTCTAATTCTTGTATATGTAATCCCCCTCCTAAAGGGTTACTAACATGGCTGCTGTATGTTGGACCCACCCTGGGTTGCTTTGGGGATCTAGACTTCATGCAGGGGTATATAAGGAGTAGGGACTATTCTGGAAGTTTATGTTCCAGGAGGACATGAGAGGAGCCTCGGGGAGAGTAATGTTTATAAAGTAATAGTGTAGACCAGGCCCCCCTTTTTATTATGTTGTAGATAGGGATAGTACCCGTTAAGATAGGATCCCCAAAAGACAAAATGGGAGTACTGAAGAAGTAATAACAAGTAATACGGCACACCATAGGGGGCCTCAGGAAAGAGCTCCCAGGTGCTGGCGGATCAGCACTAATATTCCTCAGCTGTTTGTGTGGAAGTGGCAGCTCCTAATTTGGCACAATGTATTGGGTCAAGTAAGAAAGACACATCAGGATTCCCATAGGGTGCAGAGTTATCGGATCAATACCAAAGATGGTTCTGAAGCAACAAGGGGGGAAGGGTCCCACACTTAGAGCAACAAAGTCAAAGTACCTTCATTTGAGTGCTAAGAGTGGGCACTGATGGAAGAACTGTATCCATGTATGTCTACTATAAAATCCAGTACAATGTTGTCAACCTGTGTATGAGCTGTCCCTGACCAAGGGAACATGAATAAATGACCGTTCTACTGCAAAAATTCCTGGCACCCATTATTCTACAACCATGCTACAGTACCTCATCGCCCAGCCGCCTCAATCAAGGTAACTCATGCAGAGTAGCCATATAATACACCATTCCATCTCCCTAGCAGGGTTACATACACTGCGCTGGGTCATTCTAACCAGATATTTCTGACCGTAGACTTTACTATTCTTTCCATTGGCATTTCCTACTTAGTCTAGTGGAAGCCAACACCGAAATCCTAGACATTTTAAGAAAGACCCATGTGTTAAACCTAGGTCCCTTTCATTGTACGGGATGAATAATCATCGCTGTGTCTTTCCCACGATGGGACAGGTGTATAATGTTTAGATATAGTTGGTATTTGTTAATACCAACTATATCTAAACATTATACACCTGTCTCAGATTACCAGACTAAACATTTGACAGTTTGCAAATCCTTTCCCCTTCTTATCCCTGACACGTACATTGTGAGATCTCACTACAGTTTTTGATCATGTAGAAATTTGGGTGTAAATTACTATACAGTAGTTGTGGCTACTTTCAATATTTTTAAGGGCTTTTAAATGAGTCATGATCACTGCAGTTGTGTGATTAATGATATTGTTTAAGATAAAGAAGTATGTATTACATGTATTACATTGTATTTGCTGTTGTACTATTCATGGAACAGTTTTCATGGCCAAATGGCAATGCTGTTTCACATTTCTTGAATGATAGAAATGTATGAAAATAGAAGGTGTTGCGTGGATAAGACAGGATTAGACAAGTCCTAAGTAAAGGCACATGTAACCCCTGGTAAGATCTATGCAGCTGACCCACATACACTGCCCCGTTCCTGCAACAGGAAACTCCAACTCCCAGCATGCTGTGCATCATTAGGGAGCCCCTTCCGGTGCAGGAGGATGTGACTTGTGATGGACAGGGTCTCAGCCAATGAGATTGGACTCTAGAGAGCCGGGACTAAGGAGGAGAGCTGGAAGAGTCCCCGGCAGAGCACGCAGGGGCAGATCTCAGAACTAACAGTTGATAACCCGGGGTCAGTCTACAATCCGTCCATGTTAGCGGTTGCTGGAGGGAGAGCAGTTAACTTTGCGAGGAGGCCCAGCAGAGCATTCAAGTGACAGCCACAGGAGGAACCCTCAACGGAAGCCATATAAAGGGGTGCCAGAGTGTCTTGCGAAGTACAGGCCTGCTATACAAATAGATAGTTAAAAGCTTCAATGGTGTGCTGGCACCATTACACAGGCCTTGATACCCAGGATTGGGTGGCCTCAGCTACAGGCACTGACATACATCCCCCCCACACACACAACGTTTAGCGGGGAGTGTAAGGTTACTATGTTACGTGGATGCATGTAATGATCCTTTTGCTAGGGATCATAAGGTACCAGAGTGTCCATTGCTACGTACTTTATAAATACGGTTGTACTATAAACATTACTGTAGCCTGCATCCTTTTGTCTGACCTAAACCCACGCGTGGAACATCACAGAGAAAGAGGACTCAGGCCCCCACTTCAGCAGTAAGGGATAGTCTGAGGCAAATGAGAGGGGGGTTACACACACCATTATAATACAGAGGAATAAAGGCCCGTACTTACTGTGCTAACAGTTGCTACTCCACAGGACACCTTGCATGGAAGGCACCTTCAAGTGAACGGTCAGTAAGGTGTCTCCTGGACACGGGGGTCTTCTGACATAGTACCTCTATGTAAATATGGCCCAAAGTCTGACTGGAGGCTCTTCTTTACCTGTAATTGCCCCCACTATACTGCACCGACACACTTTATTTGAGCAAATACCCAGTATGTACCTGGCAGATACCTGGAATGCGCCGCTCCTCACCTCTGACAAGCCCCGTTGCGTTTGCCTTCCCAGCCTGGGTTCATGCCTGGCTGACGGGCGGCTGATCTGTTAAATGATAATGATTAGGATTTAATAGGCTGCAATGCTTCGCGTGTCTACCAGATGGCATAAATTCATGAATTGTAATGCAGTATATATATATACTGTGCAGTATTGCAGCCAGCGGGAATAAAATGCTTCAATCCCTGCCTGGAAAATACCTCAATGCACTCGGGCAGAAAACAGTCACAAACCTCAATACACCCGGGTATACCCGAATTCGTGGGACTAGCCGAGCTCGAATAAAGTGTGTCGCCAGTGTATACATTATGTAACTGCACTCCACTGTAAGGGTGCAATCCCACATAGTCAGCCAGTTGAATTTTTTGGGGAGCTCTGAATTGGAAATTGAAGTGTTTTCTTTACTCTTATCCCACCCTGTCCTTTCAGAGAACCAATAAAGATGTGGGAGGGAGGGGGAGGGGAAACAGTCTGTCTGTACAAGCACGTGCTGAACGCAGTGATATCATACAGTGACATCACACATAAAAAGGCGCAGCCAGAGGAATCAACCCCCTCCCAAATCTAACTTTACAAATACTCACAGATGTCAGAGTTGGGTAAAAAAAAAAGTTTTTAATTACCAAGATGGGACCCCTTCAATATGTCCCTGGAAGGAGTTCCCTTTGGGTCCTAGGAGGGATTGCCCCTTTATGGCGAATAGGAATAGGTTACTAACCCCTGTGCTTGCAGAGCTAGACTTTTCTTTTACGTCCTGGTAATAATATCATTATCAGTTACAGACTATAAATATTCAAATGTGTTCTGCGCACAGTGACGGGAAGATTTCATTTAGGGCTCAAAAGTGCAACAAATAACTCTGCATAAAAAGCAACAAAGTAACTTCATGCAATGTATTAATCCTGTTTCATAGCTAGAATTCATTGATTGCCATGTTATTAGGACACATACAGGCTGAAAAATCTCATGGCATTTACTATATAAATAATAAACATATTTACTTTATTGGGCAAGAAAACGTGTCCATTATATCCAATGAGTTATTGTCCAGTACAATTCTTACACATGTCATGATATTTGTCTTTGGCGTTTGTTTCCATTGCTTATTATCTCCTCCCAGACAAATAATGAGATAGAGCAAACAGCCAGGGAAGGCACACAAACGTGCACACCGCAAATACCTGCGACATTAGGAATCTCACACCCTGGAGTGTGGAATGTATCTTTGTCAAAATGTTGCTTCGCCTAGAACTTCATCCTGTTACATTAGCACATTTTGCCCAATACACCAAGAACCACAGGTCTTAGTGTGCATTACAGGATCCATGTATAATGAGTGTGAAGGGATAATAGATTATATGATACATTATTAAAGATATTTCAGTTTCGTTGTCAGAAAAGTATTTCGTTTCTGCTGCCTTTCTCCCTCTAGTTTCTCGCTATAGGGAAAAGCAGGTTATTTATCAGTAGATAAAACTATTATGATTTCTTAATATCTAATGGCAAATGGAGTCAATATGTTACTAATATTAAATTCACTTGGAGAACCCATTATATGGAAGACATTTTGAGGTGATACATTTCCATACGCATACAACAATCTTAAATGTGCATCGCTACTATGTTTTCAACCAAGTTATTTCAGTGTACAGTACAGTGCTGTATTCTTTGATAACTAAAACCTCAGATGACATGATAAACTTGATACATTTTAGCCCTCATTATGCATACAGTATGTAAAATCTATTTTTAGTCATGTAACCCAGATTAACTAACCCATATGTCTTCCTATTTAAACAAAGTTACCAGAGACATTATTAAGATATTCTATTTGAATCTGGCAGTGCGACAAAAACGACAACATTGCTTGTGTTAAAGTGCCACATGAAAGAAGCCTTCTCTTCTGCTTAGGAAATATGCCCCTGCATCTCACCAGACAGCCAGTGTTGTTATGAGTGCAACCACCTCCCACTGAACAATGAGCCTATTCATTAACGGAAAAGCAAAAAATAGTGGAAGACCAGGCTGATAAAATAAAGATATTGTCATATTTCGGGGAGGCAGAGGTTAGCTCAGCACTCGATGTTTGTACAGGACTGTGGTGGAACTTTGCTCCTGAAATGTGGTGAATGCCAGGAGCAGACAATAAGGCCTCCGACATTTTGCCTCCAAACACGAAGTCCTATTTTGATTCCAGTAGCGGCTCTTGCGTGCCAAGCTGGCGCTCCATGAAAGAAAATGTTATTTTAGGCAGAAGGCCCCCATCAACACTCAGGTTTTTGCAAGATCGGATCTCTGTTTTGATATGAAATGTGCAAACTTCGGGAGCTGTGTAAGATTCGAACCTTGGGTCACTGGTCCCAGGCAGAAATGCAACCAGTGTGAGGATTTCCAGACACTACAGCCAGGCCCATCCCTAGGGTATGTGCCGCCCTTACGCATGCCCTATTAAGGACCCCTCCCCCCAAAAAGTAAAAAATCCCCCCTAGGTAGGAATCAGGGGTTCTCCGGAGCTAAACCACGTTAATTTCAGCTCCGGGGACACCCTGCTTGCTGGGATACTTACCTCTGTAGGGGGTGCCGGTAGAGTTACATTGTTACATAGCAGATGTGGTTGAAAAAAGGCATGCACCCATCACGTTCAACCTATGCTAAATTTAGACAACAGATACTTTATCCTATATCTATACTTACTGATTTATCCTGAGGAAGGCAAACAAAAAACCCCAGTGTCAAATCATCCAATGATATCTCATAAGGGGAAAAATAAATTCCTTCCTGACTCCAAGAATTGGCAATCAGATTATTCCCTGGATCAACATCCTTCCCATTTATACTTATTTGGTATATCCCTGTATACCTTTCTTTTCTAAAAAGATATCCAACCTTTTTTTTAACAAATCTATTGTATCTGCCATCACAGTCTCCATGGATAATGAATTCCACATTTTAACTGCCCTTACTGTAAAGAACCCTTTCCTTTGTTGCAGGTGAAATCTCCTTTCCTCCAACCTTAAAGGATGACCCTGAGTCCGTTGTACTACCCTTGGGATAGTTATTTTGAAAGCTCCTTGTATTGTCCCAGAATATATTTGTATATAGTTATCATATCCCCTCTTAGACGCCTCTTTTCTAATGTAAATAAATCTAATTTAGCTAGCCTCTCCTCATAAGAAAGATTGTCCACCCCTTTATTAATTTTGGTGGCTCTTCTCTGCACTCTCTCTAGTTCCATAATGTCTTTTCTAAGGAGTGGTGCCCAAAATTGTACTCCATATTCAAGGTGTGGTCTTACTAATTATGTTTACTTCCCTTCCATCCATTGCCCGTTTAATGCAAGATAAGATCTTGTTTGCCTTTGCAGCTACTGCATGACTTTGGGCACTATTGCTAAGCCTGCTGTCTACAAGCACCCCTAAATCCTTCTCCATCAAGGATTCCCCCAATTTATCCCCATTTAATTTGTACGTCACCTGTTTAGTCTTGCTTCCCAAATGCATAACCTTACATTTATCTGTATTAAACCTCATCTGTCATTTACCTGCCAGTCTCCAGTCTCTCCAAGTCCTTCTGTAGAGAAAATACATCCTGCTCTGATTCTACAACCTTATTTAGTATCTGATTCTACAACACAATTTAGTATCATCAGCAAAGATGGAAACTTTGCTCTTGATGCCAACCTCAAGGTCATTAATAAACACATTAAAAAGCAGGGGTCCCAGTACCGATCCCTGAGGTACTCCACTCACGACTTTAGCCCAACCTGAAAAAGTTCCATTTATGACAACCCTCTGCTGCCTGTCCTTCAACCAGTTTTCAATCCATGTGCATATATTTTTACCGAGTCCAATTTGCTTAATTTTGTACACCAACCTTTTGTGTGGAACCGTATCAAAAGCCTTTGCAAAATCTAAGTAGACCACATCAACTGGTCTAAATTCCTACTTACCTCCTCAAAGAAACAAATAAGGTTAATTTGGCATGATTTATCCTTCATAAATCCATGCTGACTATTACTAATAATTTTGTTTTACATTAGGTATTCCTGAATATTATCCCATATTAAACCTTCAAGTAGTTTCCCCACTATTGAAGTCAGGCTTACAGGTCTGTAATTCCCCGGTTGTGATCTAGCTGCCTTTTTAAATATAAGTACCACATCTGCTTTAAGCCAATCTTGTTGTACTGAGCCTGTGGTATTTAATACTGCTGCTTTTTTCTTATCTCCAATAATGTGCCTGCCCATCTCACACTGAAAGGGTCCTATATTTTCTTTTCTCATTTTTTTGTTATTAAGGTTCTTAAAGAACTTTTTAGGGTTGATCTTACTTTCTATTGCAATCCTTTTTTCATTGGGTATCTCCTGCTCGGGTTTAGATGTCCTATTACATGGGCCAATGGGAAGCTGGGACATCATAGACGGCTTCCTATTGGTCCATGGGACCGGGGGCTTTTAGGAAGCAGGGGATCCCAGGGTGAAATTAATGGAGTTCAGCTCCGGAGACCCCCTGTTTCAATACTACATGTATTACATTTTCTTTTAAATAAATAAAAAGGAAAGCAGCAGGGCTGTTACAGTTTCCTTCTTGCCGCCCCCTGAGACCACCCGCCCCTAGGTAAGGACTTACCTGCTTACCGCCAAGGACAGGCCTGTCTACACCTGAGGGTATTAAGGTACAAAAGAGAAGCATTTCTTAAGGAACAGATTGTGAATAAGGGATAATGCAATGAAGCTCGAATGGGGTGTGTAGACGGACGTTCACAGAGGTACACAATTTGGAGACGTTTATAATGTGAAATTATAATAGGCTTTATTGTGCCTTTTCCTTTTAATCAGGAAATTATCCAAACACAGGGGGGGGGGGGAACAAAGCTTCCATTCACTTGGGAGTATTTCTAGTGAAATCCTTGCAATTAGTTCACATCTCCATTAGTTAAGCTTCTCCCAGCCCAAACACATAACATGAAAATAAGCAGATATAAGCAGTCTCTTAATAATGAAAGTCTTATCTGTTTAGTTGCTGTAGAATAAGCTTCTCTGCTCTCCTGAAAACGCACCCGTGCGTGCACAGAAAAATATCAGCATCCAGGTTTAGAAGTCTTATTTGGTGTCTTGCAATCAGCTCTGCTGTGTGGCTGGCAGAGCTCAAGACTGGTCAGCTCCAGAGATCTGGGTTTCTTTTGGTCAGTCTCTCCTGGGACTCAAGAACCTCTGCTCTGTCTCTCCAAAGGTCAGCTCTCAGTCAGAGCTAAAGAGAGTCACTTCCTGTCTCAAAGGCAGGCTTTTTGTAAACAATCTAATCAGGCAGGTGGTGTTTAGTAATTAACTACCACACTGCTAGATTAAAGGAACATTACTGAACAGGGATAAGTCCCCTGTTACAGGGTGGTTAATAATTAAGACACATTAGGGAGAAATGGAATGGCAACGTACACAGTAATAAAACAAGGCGGATTCAAGCACAGTGACACTTCGGGGCTTATTCTATATTCGCCTGAGTGACCACTTAGGCTTATAATATAGTGCGCACTGGTGCGTGTGCGGGGACGCGCACGGCATTGCGTGTGCACGTGGCACGGGCGTTTTGTTTGTAGAGGGTAAGCGGTGAAGCACACAGCTAGGGGCGTGGCTATGACATCACAGCGCTAGGCCACGCTGTGATTGGTTCATAGCATCACGTGGCTCGGCGACAGTGCGAAAATACAATTCTCTTGTACTTTCTCTGGTCTGCCGCACCACCGCTCACAGCCGTGCGCGCGCGTATCTCGACTGTACTAATAGCCTCCCACAGTCAATTGTAATTGATGCGCGCGCCCACGGTAGCGCAACAGCGCGCTCTATATCACAGGCCTTGGCTGGAACTCATTGGTAAAGTTGGTAACGTGAAATAATTTGGAGAAGTTTGACACCATCGAGCGAGCAGCAGAGAGCATAATAAAATGTTACAATGTTGTTTGTGATGAGTGACAGATCTGGGTGTTTGCCACACTCGCCTTGTTCCGCCCACCCCTCAGTCTATTCAGAAAGAATGAATCAGTAGTGACTGAAGGTTACCAGTGGAAGTCTTTCAGAGAGCAGTTTGAAGGTCCAGTCCCACTGAACGAGTGAGGCTACAATTACAGTCAATGTGAAGACACTGAATTATCAAGACTTCCTTTTTAAATATGAAGAATGGCTCCAAGGACAACAAGGACTTTTACTTCTCTCAATCCAAACACATGGTGAAAGAGATTAATATCATTAAGAGGACAGCCAGACTAGTAGTGGACAAACCCTTATCAGCTGGGCATAAATGTAAGGCCAAGTTCAACCTGTCAAAAACGTTTTTAAGTGGAGATTAACCCCCCCCGCTCCACCCCCCTAAATATACTTAAATATTGTGCTAGACTGAAATGATGAGAATTTTTCAGAAAGGTAACTGTTCTGTCCCCTGCATGGTTTTAACCTGTCCTGTGGCTGCTGTCACTCTTCAGTGTTAATGTTGTTACAATGTTACTCTTTTAGCTGGCTTCTAAGCCTGTTGCCCTCCTTTACTCCTCTCTGAGGTGGACTGCTTTACTCCCCTTGCACTTGGTGCAGTCCTTGTCCTCTTCCTGCTTGCATAGGCAAGCACGCTTTCTCTTCAAGCCAACAGCCAATGTGAGTAGCCATCTCTCACTGGTTTCCGCAGAACAAAGGATTGTTTTTTTCACGTTCCCTTTATATTTACTTCTTCAAGTTCCCTTATGCTTTCTGTTTACCCCTTCCAATACACAGAAAACAAGAAGGACTCTGTGTGCATTAAAAGGGGATGAATTTAACTGCCTGTTCTAACGCATTAGCTACAGTGAGCCTGGGCCAGAACAGTAACACATTAAATACTGTACACTCAAACTAAACTAGCTTCATTATTAATGTTTATAAAAGTTTCAGTCCACTATTTGAATGTTTCACGCTCCCAACATGTTGCCAAAAATAGATAAATTAATTTTGCGAGTGTCGGCCGCTTAATCTTTCCAACTGTCCGTGTTGGATTGTTCTGTTATCTGGAAAATCAAACAACAGTATCATCAAGCATCTGAACATTTCAGCCAGAGACTGTTACCCCACGGTAATCATTTTCATAAAGTATATGGATTTGTAACGCTCCTTACCCGGAGGTCACATGGGTATGGAATATACGCATTGGCAGTGCTCAGTCTCTGAGGCCCGTGCAGGGTGCTGGGTGGGTGCAGGCTGGGCGTGGATGATGGAATATAACATGGATGGGCGTCGGGAACTGTTATTAACAAAAAAGGAGTTGTATTGGACAGCTGTCAATAATGCTCCACAGACACGGATATTCTAATTACTGGCCAGAAACTCGTAGCAAACAATCTCTTTCATCCCCCGGTAGCTCTCACTCCTATACTGGGGAGTTCACGTGACCGCCCTATCGCGCGCGAAATACGTTTTGACAAATTTCACGTGCATCGCGCGACCCCTGCCGCTTCCACGCGCATGCGCCCACACGCTGTATAGACGCGATCACTGCTTTTAGTCAGTCTGATCGCTCAGCGTGCGGACGCCTCAGCGCATTCTGCCCCTGTATGGACGCAGCCTTACAGAGTCCGGAGAGAGTGGTGGCGCTGCAGAGGGTCCATGCTTTCGGATCGGACACCCCACCGCATTAATCTATTGCCGCCTGGCGTGACCGCTGGGGGCCCTGGCTCCGCAAACCATAAGGTTTGCTGTACTTATTCCATTTTTGCAAAGTGATTTACAGTAAAAGATAATAACATGCAGAGCAAACTGTTTTATTGAACTGCTGATGTCAAATTATATTTCTAGGTACTGGACATTGCCAGTTTGTGATTTTGTTTAGAAGTCCTGTACAAATGATTAGTGCAGCTGGGAAATTCCTAGTCTGTAAATATTTACTACCAAGAGGTGAGTGTTCACTCGGAGTAATGTGTGAGTGCAGCTTTGCTGTGGCTCAGTATTAGTGGGTGAAATCTGTTTATACCAAGGGTGGCCAACTCCAGTCCTCAAGAGCTACCAACAGGCCAGGTTTTCAGGATATCCCTGCTTCAGCAAAGGTGGCTCAATCAGTCCCACTTCGACTGAGCCACTGATAGAGCCACCTGTGCTGAAGCAGGGATATCCTAAAAACTTGGCCTGTTGGTAGCTCTTGAAGACTGGAGTTGGCAACCCCTGGCTTATACAGTATGTAATCTTATAGTTAGAAATAATGATCTTATAGGGAGAGACCAAACTCCCTAGCAACACAGAGAAGAGGCCGAGCCCTGGGAAGCCCCGTAATGAGCCCTGCAGTGTCTTCTGTCTGCAGCATTACTTTGTGATAAAAAAGTGACATTTTCAAAGTGCCGTCTGAAACTTAACCAAACAATATGCCATTAGTGTCATTCCATTATGAAACTCTTGTTTAATTACTGTATCTTTCAGGAATCCTGTGATAGCAAACAACCCTTTTTTAAAGCATTTGTTTTAAGCGACAAAGTGGTTGGGAAAAATGCAGAACGTTTTTTTAAGTGGTTTGTTTGGATTTCAGTCAGTTTTAATATACTGTAGATCAGGAATGCGCAAACTGGGGGGCGGGAGATTTTTCTGGGGGGGCGCGGGCGGTTGCGCTCTTCCCCCAGGCATTGAATTAAATTCCGGGGGACTGCGTGAGGCCTCTGCAACACTCCACCTACTGGGATTCGGCAGGCTGTGTGACGCGTCGCCATGGCAACGCAGCGTCAAATAACGCCACGGGTCACGTGACGTCACATGACCCCGCAGCGTCATTAAACGCGAATACAAGGTGGGGGGTAGGAGGTGGCACGAGAGCCAGGGAGAGGAAGAAAGCGGGGTGCAGCATCAAAAGTTTGCGCTCCCCTACTGTAGATATACAGGGCACAATTGCTGTGTGGTTTCCTATAAGGTAATTTCTAATCTTCTACCTTTTGCTGTGAAGCAAAGAAGGAACAAGATGAGGTTTGTATTCTCACTCCTTTGAATGAAAGAGGGCTAAGCTTTGACACGCCTTTACTCCTGTTCCTATGAATGCTAAACTTTAGCACCGTTTGTGGATTTGGGCCATTGACTCAAGATACCAAAACACTGCGTTCCCATCCTGAAATGATAAGGCATAAAGATGTTCTAATGCATTCACGTACAGTATGGTCAGAAGTTCAGAACTGACAAGAAGATACTTTGTTTTAAGAATCTGCTCTGGGCCTATGAACTTGCAGGTAAAACAGATAAAATAGTAGTATATAGCCCCCTCTTTGGGAACTATTATCTCAGTTATGGGGTTAATGGCCTTAATAGATTTACTGTGTGGGATCGCTCAGGTTACTCCCTCCCATCATGTGATGTAGGATGACTGTGCAGAAGGGATTGCCACTCCTTTGTATGTCTTGTGACCTGTGATGTCACTATAGGGTGTATTGAGGGTATATACTGTATATCTCCACCCTATGTTCTGGAAGCAGGTTCTAAAGAGTTCTGACTGGGGTCCTCACTGTGAGTCCTGTAAATAGGCTTTTGTGTGCATAGCCATGTGTTTTAAGAAGTATCCTATCACCGGTTGTTGTTTTCAGTTTGGAGCACGCAATTTAAGTAAGCGCCAGTAGTAAAAGCCCTCAATTGTTCTCGCTATTTAATGGGAGGAATCTTTTAGTAAGGAGTTCTCAGCATTGTAACTCCGGAGTATGTTTTTACCGGCCTAACCGGAAGGTTCCTCATGCATTCCTGATCACGTAGGTGTGGAGAAAGTATGCCCACATTAGCAGGATGCTAACTCATGTGTCTAAAGTGTAAGCCGTAAGGGCCCACTCAACAAGAGGTGGAGCATTACTAATTCCATGCAAGAGACTGCCAATGTATCCCTTACTATGGGTAACCGTGACGTCACTGGCCCGCTCATAGACACACTCCACCTCGGACGGCGCGTGTACTAAGGCCATCAGCCTCCGCGCGCCTCCGCACGGCTGCGCTGTCTATGGACGCAGCTTTAGTCTTGCTACATCTGTAGTGCTGATTTCATTCCATTTTATGGGGGGCTTGTTGGGAGTCAAAAAATATCATTACTGTACATTGTCATGAGAAAGTGCAGCTGAAAAGTTTGGAAAAGGGCTTTTTTTTTCTTTCTTTTTTTAGATTTCTTGTTTGTGGAGCCAAATTGGTATGCAAATGATGTTTCACTTAGTGGCCAATTCATTCAACTTCAGTAAGTTCCAGGTTGGAACAGCAGTTTTCGCAAAGTTTTGCACCGCGCTGTGATTATTACGATTTTATCACGTGGAAACTGCTCGGAAATTGGAGTTTAATTCTGGCTATGCAAACTGGCAAGATAACATTCATGGACAATTCGATAGGGAGAGAAAAATTATTTAGGGAGGGACCATTGAGTTATTTTAAGTTTGCATATTTCTCGGGTGTGTTCACAGTTCTCACCATGTGGAGTATCTGTGAATCTCTCCTCGAGCCGCGCAGGATAAAGACTTATTATTTAATTATTTTTTAAAGCTTCCCTGCATCCCTCTGTTGAAAAAGAAAAAAGGTATTTACCCATTTGTTGTCCAACTCCAGTCCTCAAGGGCCACCAACAGGTAAGATTTTCAGGATATCCCTGCTCCAGCACAGGTGGCTCAATTAGTGGCTCCGTCATTGACTGAGCCACTGATTGAGCAACGTGTGCTGAAGCAGGGATATCCTGAAAACCTCACCTGTTGGTGGCCCTTGAGGACTGGAGTTGAGCCCCTGTTTATAGTAAGTAACCAAATGCTTTTGGATATTTTTTGTTATTTACCTAATTTCATTTGTAATAAACATGTTTGTAAACTGCAGCACACACAGGGAAATGGATCCAGATTTATTTCACCTTTGTTGTTTGGTTTAAAACTAATTCTGCATTCGCCAACAAGATAAATGGAGATGGTGATTAGCAGATTATTTTAGAATTAAACAGAGCCAAGGAAAACGGAAACCACCATTTTTACACAAGTTAAGTAAATAAGTGAAAATTCTCCTTTACAGGTGACTGAATTCTTCTAAGGGAGCCAATTACATTATTTGTGGGGTTTTCACCTGCTTAGGGGGGGGGGGTGCCCCTTTAAACCCAGTCTTAGATACACGTTAACGTGCTTTTCCTTTCTGTTGAAAGGGAAAGAAAAGAAAAGCACGGGCAGGGAGTCAGGGTAATTCATTTAAAAGTACAAACTGGCGCCTCTTGCTTTTAGAATTCGTTTTGCAGCTAAACAGCTTGATGGGGGACAGAGACAGGGTTCTTTCAGAGCACAGATCTGCTTATCCCCCCCCCCCCCCCAAAAAAAATACATCTAAAACTAGCCTCGCCTGAACCCTGAAGAATCTGAAAACCGAGGGAGAAACTTACCTACAGCAACAAGACGTCTCCAACTTAACATGATTTTTACACAAAAGATCACTTTGCTGCAACTACTTATGCTATTACCCCATTAAGTTATTACACACCAAAGTGACTATTATCATTATATAAGTGGATCCGAGAGTTGTTGAGGATTTAGGCGTTTGCAGTCTGAACATGCGGTGTTACCAGTCTGAATATATTGTTAACTCCTTCCCTTCCAGAGGGGCCTGCAACATGTTACATCTAGCGGATGTCCTACTTATCTGGCCTTATAGATTGCAAGTTCCTTGAGGCAGGGCCTCTTCTAACAGCACATTGCAGGCCTATCCTACCTCTCCTAACACAGCACAATGCAGGCCTGTCCTACCTCTAACACAACACATTGCAGGCCTGTCCTACCTCTCCTAACACAGCACATTGCAGGCCTGTCCTACCTCTAACACAACGCATTGCAGGCCTGTCCTACCTCTCCTAACAAAGCACATTGCAGGCCTATCCTACCTCTTCTAACACAGCACATTGCAGGCCTATCCTACCTCTTCTATCACATCACATTGCAGGCGTGTCCTACCTCTCCTAACACAGCACATTGCAGGCCTATCCTACCTCTCCTAACACAGCATATTGCAGGCCTGTCCTACCTCTCCTAACACAGCACATTGCAGGCCTGTCCTACCTCTTCTAACACAGCACATTGCAAGCCTGTCCTACCTCTCCTAACACAGCACATTACAGGCCTATCCTACCTCTCCTAACACAGCACATTGCAGACCTATCCTACCTCTCCCAACACAGCACATTGCAGGCCTATCCTACCTATCCTAACACAGCACATTGCAGGCATGTCCTACCTCTCCTAACGTAGCACATTGCAGGCCTATCCTACCTCTTCTAACACAGCACATTCCAGGCCTACCCTACCTCTCCTAACACAGCACATTGCAGGTCTATCCTACCTCTCCTAACACAGCACATTGCAGGCCTATCCTACCTCTCCTAACACAGCACATTGCAGGCCTATCCTACCTCTCCTAACACAGCACATTGCAGGCCTATCCTACCTCTCCTAACACAGCACATTGCAGGCCTGTCCTACCTCTCCTAACACAGCACATTGCAGTCCTATCCTAACACAATTGTAATCTTTTGACACTGTGGTTCAGGAGAAGGAGGGTGCAGCAAGGAGTCGGCTGCCACATCTAAGTGCCTATGGGCGGTGGATTTAAAAATGGCTATCATAAGTCTGTGCCCAGCACATACGTGAAAACGAGAGGTAACTCTCAATGCATTACTTCCTGGTAACACATTTTATAAATAAATCATTTTTGGAAGTTGAATAAAATGTTAGTGTTTAGCTGTAATTTGGGATGTGTCGTGCCGCTCGCTGCGCCTGGTGAAACGCCTTTTGTTGGAAATTGCAGAGAATTGCTCGTAGAATCTCATCCTCCTATATTTCTCTCCCTATAGGTGCCTTCTATATGTTGAAGGCTATTAACGGGCACACTTGATTGCAGCTGCAGTCCCATTAAATCCAAAGTGAACTAATGGCAATAATGGGAATTATTGAAATCTGCAGAAAATGGTATTTGTGGCTGAAGACGGTTGTGTCTTTGCTTCCACAGACAGCGCCACTTCTTCCGTCCTGGGATACCATCATTAATCAATCAGCGGATAACAAGACGTCACTGGTAAGTCATTTTTTAGCAGGACACAAAAAAAGCCACCTTTCTAGTTTTATGCCCAATTAAATCTGTTTAAGGCAGCCAATTATGTCATGTAATGTTTGTTTGTTTATTTATTTATTGCGAAGATGGGTTGTCCCTTTAAAAGTAATTATTTGTTGTTGTTACTGTTTATTTAAAAAAAAAATTATATAAGAACAGCCGGCCCTCACATATCTGATGTAATGCGTCCCGCAAACCGCCAACGGATAGCGGACCGTCGGATCGCGGGTCCATGTTAATCCGCGGTGGTGATGTTGGATAAGCGGTTCTGACATCGGATAACGGACCGTCGGATCGCGGGTCCATGTTAATCCGCGGTGGTTGACGTTGGATAAGCGGTTCTGACATCGGATAGCGGACCGTCGGATCGCGGGTCCATGTTAATCCGCGGTGGTTGATGTTGGATAAGCGGTTCTGACATCGGATAGTGGACCGTGGGATCGCGGGTCCATGTTAATCCGCGGTGGTTGACGTTGGATAAGCGGTTCTGACATCGGATAACGGACCGTGGGATCACGGGTCCATGTTAATCTGCGGTGCTGCCCTTGGATAAGCGGTTCTGACATCGGATAGCGGACGTCGGATCGCGGGTCCATGCTAATCCGCGGTGGTTGATGTTGGATAAGCGGTTCTGACATCGGATAACGGACCATCGGATCGCGGGTCCGTGTTAATCTGCGGTGCTGACCTTGGATAAGCGGTTCTGACATCGGATAGCGGACGTCGGATCGCGGGTCTATGTTAATCCGCGGTGGTTGACGTTGGATAAGCGGTTCTGACATCGGATAGCGGACGTCGGATCACGGGTCCGTGTTAATCTGCGGTGCTGACCTTGGATAAGCGGTTCTGACATCGGATAGCGGACCGTGGGATCGCGGGTCCATGTTAATCCGTGGTGGTGACCTTGGATAAGAGGTTCTGACATCGGATAGCGGACCGGCGGATCGCGGGTCCATGTTAATACGCGGTGGTGACGTTTGATAAGCGGTTCTGACATCGGACAGCGGACCGTCGGATCGCGGGTCCATGTTAATCCGCGGTGGTGACGTTGGATAAGCGGTTCTGACATCGGATAGCGGACCGTCGGATTGCGGGTCCATGTTAATCCGCGGTGGTGACCTTGGATTAGCGGTTCTGACATCGGATAGCGGACCGTCGGATCGCGGGTCCATGTTAATCCGCGGTGGTGACCTTGGATAAGCGGTTCTGACATCGGATAGCGGACCGTCGGATCGTGGGTCCATGTTAATCCGCGGTGGTGACATTTGATAAGCGGTTCTGACATCGGATAGCGGACCGTCGGATCGCGGGTCCATGTTAATCCGCGGTGGTGACGTTGGATAAGCGGTTCTGACATCGGATAGCGGACCGTCGGATTGCGGGTCCATGTTAATCCGCGGTGGTGACCTTAGATAAGCGGTTCTGACATCGGATAGCGGGCCGTCGGATCGCGGGTCCATGTTAATCCGCGGTGGTGACCTTGAATTAGCGGTTCTGACATCGGATAGCGGACCGTCGGATCGCGGGTCCATGTTAATCCGCGGTGGTGACCTTGGATAAGCGGTTCTGACATCGGATAAATCGGCCAGCGGACTGCATTATGCGGCGGCGGATAAGGCATTTGACGGAAAGCGGACCGCCAGATACCGAGGACCCCCTGTGCAGTGAGATAACACATCAGTCAAAATGTTACAATCTATGTTTTGGTGCCTGAGGCACAGGGAGATAAAGTGACTTGCTCAAGGTCACAAGGAGCCGACACCAGGAATTGAACCAGGCTCCAGGTTTCGCTTCACACTCAGTGCCAGTCAGAGTCTTTACTCACTGAGCCGCTCCCTCTCCCTAATAGGGATATAATAGATGTAAATGCATACAGTTCTGTTATTAAAGTATATTTTTATTTATATGTGCCTAGATCTTACTCATACCTAATGTGTAACTTGCTGCTCACACTCAAGTGTAAGATCATGTGTAAGCGCACACGCAGCACTTATCATCCGAGATCTGACTCAAAAGACTGTTCGTGGTCCCAAGGTTCAGCAAAGTATCCGGCCGCTCCCCCTAAAAACTGGAACAATCTACCGGAGACTCTCACATCCACCCCCAGTGTAAATTTTTTCAAAACTAAGGCTGTCTCACATTTTAATCTGGTCTGTAACTGTCATATACGCCTATAATATATATTATCTCTTACTGTGCATGTAATGTCTTGTATATAATGTATAACCCTGCTCAATTAATGTAACTATGTATTTGTAACAATGTATCTGCCATTATAACTATATGCCCAGGACATACTTGAAAACGAGAGGTAACTCTCACTGTATTACTTCCTGGTAACACATTTTATAAATAAATAAATATGCCTAAAGCTGGCTCTGAGTGGAGAGTTGCAAATCGTGGGCGTAAAGGAGTTTATAAAGGCAGTTTAGGAATATCTTAAAATCGGCATTAGAAATTCTCAGACAAAAAGCCAATCATTTTAATGCTAGAAGCAGCCCTGCCACTCAGACTGAATGTCACATTGTAATGTAACACACCGGGAAGAGGCTTAGGGATGAGGATCAACATCCAGGAGACGCCATCATCAGCGACACAGCAGCAGCAGGATGAGAACGTGCGGTGACATATCGGGGATCAGGAACAGAGCAAGAATAATAGGAGAGAGGATTTTATCTCATTGGCTGCCACTCTGCTTTTGGGGGAAGAAAAACAGGCACGTGACTCTGATATATGAGGTGTCTTTTAAACTAGCGGTGCTCAACTCCATTCCTCAAGACCACCCATCCCCCCCTCCCCCAACAGGTCAGGTTTTAAGGATATCCCAGCTTCAGCACAGGTGGTTCAATCAGTCCCAGCTTCAGCAAAGGTGACTCAATCAGTCCCAGCTATAGCACAGGTTGCTCAATCAGTCCCAGCTTCAGCACAGATGGCTCAATCAGTCCCAGCTTCAGCATAGGTGACTCAATCAGTCCCTGCTTCCGCACAGGTGGTTCAATCAGTCCCAGCTTCAGCACAGGTGACTCAATCAGTCCCAGCTATAGCACAAGTTGCTCAATCAGTCCCAGCTTCAGCACAGATGGCTCAATCAGTCCCTGCTTCAGCACAGGTGGCTCAATCAGTCCCAGCTTCAGCGCAGGTGGCTCAATCAGTCCCAGCTTCAGCACTGGTGGCTCAATCAGTCCCAGCTTCAGCACAGGTTGCTCAATCACACCCAGATTCAGCGCAGCTGGCTTAATCAGTCCCTGCGTCAGCACAGCTGGTTCAATCAATCCCAGCTTCATCACCGGAGGCTCAAACAGTCCCTGCTTCAGCACAGGAGACACAAACAGTGGCTCAGTTGAAGACTGAAATCAGCAAACCAAAGGAACCGGCTCCTCATTCTCTCAGACATGCTTTCCTCCTGCACGTTCGTGACATATTTGAATCCGCTGCGGTTCCAACTCCGCCCCAAAATTCGCCCATCTCTAATGATAATGCCATATAACTACATACTAGTGAGGTACCGAGTACCCGGAATTACCCGGTACCCGGCGTTACCCGGCGGATTTTCAGCAGCACAGAAATTACCCGGACCCGGCAACTGAGAAGTGAGCCCGGCAATGTCAGGGTAGCTGTAAAATACATCATTACCTGCTGTCAGCGACGGAAGGCGAGGAAGACCCATGAGGAAGCCCTCGGCGACATCTAGGCCGGTCAGCAGAGGTCCTGTGGCGGTGGCAGCATCAGCAGTGTGTGTTCAGCCCGCGCGGGAGCTGCAGGACTCCATAGCAGCCGGCTGTCCAATAGGAACGCTTCTGCTCCTTCTCCGGTCACATGGTTCTCCTGCTCACACTGCTATGGAGTCCTGCAGCCCCCACGCGCGCTGAACGCACACTGCTGATGCTGTCACAGGACCTCTGCTGACCGGCCTAGATGTCGCCGCGGGCTTCCTCCACCCCCAGGTAAGTGTCAACCGGGTCCCCAGCCGGGTACAAGGCACCAAATTCTCCGGTTTGTAAAAAATCTAGGACCCGGTCCAACACTACTACTTACACTATAGCTATATACACTATACATACTGTACACTATACACTATAACTACATACACTATACATACACTATACACTATAACCACATACACTATACATACAGTCTATATCTACGTACACTATACACTATAACCACATACACTATACATACACTATACACTATAACACATACACTAGACATACAGTCTATTTCTACGTACACTATACACTATAACCACATACACTATACATACACTATACACTATATCAACATACACTATACACTATAACTACATGCCAATAATGAGAGGAGAAGCACTCAAACGTACCTTTGTGTAATACGTAGAGATGCCTGTGCACAAATAAGAGCGCTCTCTCCGCTCCTGCAAAACCCAGATTTCAGGCTCTGAATTAGAGAAATGCCACATTTAGGTGAACACAGGCGCAACCCCTCTATTTCCAGTCTATATGTGCTATGGTGGTGCGGTGGGGGGGCTGAGTCCGTCCTCTCTTAGTAAACTATATTTGGAGCGCTTGAATAAAACCATTTGAGGCTTGTGTATATATTAACCTGTGCGTTATGACCCCTGGGCAACCTTATTGCGACGGCCCTGACTCTTAAAGAAAACTAAATATATAAAGCGGAAATATCTGTGTTAGTCCAGTTGCGATAGTGCAGAATAAATGAGTTCTTCAGTATTAGGTGATACCTTTTTTATTTGGACTAACAATTTATGTCATAGGACAAGCTTTCGAGAGTTCTCCTCTCTTCCTCAGGTTGGCAATACTGGTTTACAAAGGAATGTGTAATAGACAATAAATGAGGACGCTGAGTTATTGTTTCCCCTATATTAGTCCCAGTGTCCAATGTGGAAGCCACTTAGGCAAATATTATTGCCAGCATCTTATCTCAGAATAGTGTGTAATTGCTTTGCAAGCCTATTAAGGGTGAAACATTTGTGAGGTGTGTGTGTAATACACAAAGGATACTCGAATGTTGTGGGACAGAGTTATCTGGTTGCGTCTCTCTCTCTCCCTTTCTCTCCCTCTCTCTCTCTCTCTCCCTCTCTCTTTCTTCCTCTCTTTCTCTCCCTCTCTCTCTCTCTGTCTCTCTTTCTCTCTCTCTCTTTCTCTCTCTTTGGGTAGCAGTCTCCTATAAGCCTCTTCTTTCACCTCGGTGAGTGTCAGGCTGTCTCCTCTTTAGCTCCTCTCGCTGTCACCTGGGCTGTCTCTCTGTGCCTCTCACACTCCCTATCTCTGTGTCTCTGTCTCAGACTGACAGTCTCCAGATTCAATATTTTTTTTTTTCTTATCCAATCCCATATCTCCTGTCATGTGTTGCCAGGCAGATCAGGGCCAGTGTCTCTTATTCTTTATCGCATATGTAATAGCTTAGATTGTAAGCTCTTCAGCAGGGAATCCCTTTCCTATTGTTACTTTCATGTCTGAAGTGCTTATTCCCACTATGTTATATTTTTATGTCACATGTATTGCTGTAGTGACGCTCTATGTACCTGTATGGCGCTATATAAATAAAGACATACATACATACAAACATACATAGGTGGAGCAGATTCATTCTGTATTGTCCACAGTATACATATATTTGTACAGGGGCTACACAGGCATCACTCGAGCCAGGGTATTTGAAGCAAACGCAAAGCAGTGCTAATTTAACCTGATATAAAGCTTATGCTAATGAGTTCAACAAGAGCCCTAGTTTTTGCATCTGGTTACCTTTGTGGATAAGGTCGCACCCATAGTCCGCCTGATGGATTTTTCGCCCGACAAAATTATTTGATTTTGTTGCACGACGACTGGGTCACGGATCAGCCAATGAGGGAGAACCGGTCACGTGACAATACGGGCACGCCTCTGACACGCCCCACCGTCTCCTCTCCTCCTCCAGATCCCCAGGCCATGGGTCGCCTCTGCCGCAGGCTCGCGCCACGCCGTGCGCTCCGTCGGGCACGCCTTCTATATCCGTGGCCTTAGTATTAACGTCAGGGAGAGTAATGTTCTTCGCTAATCTAGGTAAACGGGTGCTATTTGCCCTGATTTAATGGGGCTTAGTCCATGTGGGCCAAAGTACTGGAGACCAGTTGGGTTCTTTATGCGAAGTTACCCTTTACAGACCAGTCCATGAAAAGCTTTTCCTTGTATATGATCTTCCGTGCAGCGCTGCATGTTGATAACATGTCTTGGTTGCAGGGAGGGAATATTATAGATTACATTTTGTGACTGAGATAAATTTGCTTCCTGCTCGCAAGTTAACTGAATTGTACATTACCGGGCGGCATGTTCTGCAGACGCGCCATGCAGGACGAGAATAATAGCTGTGCGACATCATTCTGTGACCTCGTGGCGTGATCCAACAAGTTCGGAATTTTTTTTATAGGCTCGCATGTCAGAACTCAGCGGAGCTGAAATGAAGTGGCATATGTGCTCCCTAAAACATCATTAAAATGAGATTAGAGGATCCATGTCCTGAGTGTACAATATGTTTCTCACAGCTTTAAATTACTCTTTATTTATTTAAAGTAGCAGATAAAAATGATGTCCCTCCGACGTGTGTTAATGGAAGATGACGAGGCCGCCATCATTTCGCGGATAGGCGCTCTCATACTGTCATAATGTCCATTTCAAGCCTTTTCCACCAGATTTAAAAAAGGTTTTTGCTGTAAAACATAGCATTGTTTTATCCCAGGGCTGTTCAACGCCAGTCCTGATGCCCCTCAAACCCCCCAACAGGACAGGATTTCAGGACATCCCAGCGTCAGCACCTGTGCTGAAGCAGGGACTGATTTTGCCACCTGTGCTGAAGCAGGGACTGATTGAGCCAACTATGCTGGAGTATCCTGAAAACCTGACCTGTTGGCGGGGCTTGAGGACTGGAGTTGAGCAGGCCTGCTCTATCCTGTGTTACATGTAATCTCCTGGAAGAAAAGGCTAGTAGTCCAATGTAGTAGTCACGTTCCAATTTGAAAAGACAAGCTTGCGGTTAGAGGGAATACTTAGGTAAGTGCTTTCAGTTTATTGCGTCTCAGATGCACCTACAGGTCACTGCCAGACCTGTGTTTTAGGGTCAGACAGGTAAACTGACAGTCTCCCTCCTGAGAGATGGGGAAGCGGATAAAGCTACCTGTTTAAAGTCATATAATTGGGGTTAACTTGCTCCAGAAAAGAGATAATGAATATGAGATGCAATTAAAGTCATTTAAATCCAAACTGGATTGCTAGCATAATTACTTCTGGGAGAAGTCTTTGGTGATTACGATGTTTTGTGTTAGATAATTCCTACGTAAATCCAACTCCCACCCTTTCTCTTCCTACGAGAGCTGCACCTGTGCTGTGTCACAGCTTAGTACAGGTAACACTAGTGTCGGCATGCCAAACTCAACACATGTAATGACAAAAAAGCACTGAGAGGCGTGAAGATACGATCCTAAATACTGTGAGGGAGACTGAAAAATAAGATGAATGGAGATAGATATGTGGAAATAGGATATTTGTTCATAGTACAATTAGTTATTCTTCATTGTTTTATATTTATTCATGTGTATTGTTCCAAAGGAAGGTCAATAAAAAGTACAGTGGTTTCTGCTTTTGTTTTCCACTGAAAAGAAATGCCATGAACTGCCCCATAACCCGGCCTTAGTAATTGCACCATAACCCAGCCTTAGTAACTGCACCATAACCCGATCTTAGTAACTGCACCATAACCCGGCCTTAGTCACTGCACTATAACCCGGCCTTTGTAACTGCACCATAACCCGGCCTTAGTAACTGCACCATAACCCGGCCTTAGTCGCTGCACCATAACCCGGCCTTAGTCGCTGCACCATAACCCGGCCTTAGTCGCTGCACCATAACCCGGCCTTAGTTACTGCACCATAACCCGGCCTTAGTCACTGCACCATAACCCGGCCTTAGTCACACCTCCATAACCCGGCCTTAGTCACTGCCCCATAACCCGGCCTTAGTCACTGCCCCATAACCCGGCCTTAGTCACTGCCCCATAACCCGGCCTTAGTAACTGCACCATAACCCGGCCTTAGTCACACCTTCATAACCCGGCCTTAGTCACACCTCCATAACCCGGCATTAGTCACTGCCCCATAACCCGGCCTTAGTCACTGCCCCATAACCCGGCATTAGTCACACCTCCATAACCCGGCCTTAGTCACTGCCCCATAACCCGGCCTTAGTCACACCTCCATAACCCGGCCTTAGTAATTGCACCATAACCCAGCCTTAGTAACTGCACCATAACCCGATCTTAGTAACTGCACCATAACCCGGCCTTAGTCACTGCACCATAACCCGGCCTTTGTAACTGCACCATAACCCGGCCTTAGTAACTGCACCATAACCCGGCCTTAGTCGCTGCACCATAACCCGATCTTAGTAACTGCACCATAACCAGGCCTTAGTCGCTGCACCATAACCCGGCCTTAGTCGCTGCACCATAACCCGGCCTTAGTCGCTGCACCATAACCCGGCCTTAGTAACTGCACCATAACCCGGCCTTAGTCACTGCACCATAACCCGGCCTTAGTCACACCTCCATAACCCGGCCTTAGTCACTGCCCCATAACCCGGCCTTAGTCACTGCCCCATAACTCGGCCTTAGTCACACCTCCATAACCCGGCATTAGTCACTGCCCCATAACCCGGCCTTAGTCACTGCCCCATAACCCGGCCTTAGTCACACCTCCATAACCCGGCCTTAGTCGCTGCCCCATAACCCGGCCTTAGTCTCTGCCCCATAACCCGGCCTTAGTCACAGCCCCATAACCCGGCCATAGTCACTGCCCCATAACCCGGCCATAGTCACTGCCCCATAACCCGGCCTTAGTCACTGCCCCATAACCCGGCCTTAGTCACAGCCCCATAACCCGGCCTTAGTCACTGCACCATAACCCGGCCTTAGTCGCTGCCCCATAACCCGGCCATAGTCACTGCCCCATAACCCGGCCTTAGTCACAGCCCCATAACCCGGCCTTAGTCACAGCCCCATAACCCGGCCTTAGTCACTGCACCATAACCCGGCCTTAGTCGCTGCACCATAACCCGATCTTAGTAACTGCCCCATAACCCGGCCTTAGTCACAGCCCCATAACCCGGCCTTAGTCACTGCCCCATAACCCGGCCTTAGTCACAGCTTCATAACCTGGTCTAAGTCACTGCTCCATAACCCAGCCTTAGTCACACCTCCATAACCCGGCCTTAGTCACTGCCCCATAACCTGGCCTTAGTCACTGCACCATAACCCGGCCTTAGTCACTGCCCATAACCCGCCCTTAGTCACACCTCCATAACCCGGCCTTAGTCACACCTCCATAACCCGGTCTAAGTCACTGCCCCATAACCCAGCCTTAGTCACTGCCCCATAACCCGGCCTTAGTCACTGCTCCATAACCGGCCTTAGTCACTGCCCCATAACCCGGCCTTAGTCACTGCCCCATAACCCGGCCTTAGTCACTGCTCCATAACCCGGCCTTAGTAACTGCACTATAACCCGACCTTAGTCACTGCCCCATAACCCGGCCTTAGTCACAGCTTCATAACCCGGCCTTAGTCACTGCACCATAACCCGGCCTTAGTCACTGCACCATAACCCGGCCTTAGTCACTGCGCCATTGATGTAAATAAACTTGATAGGTCTGGTGCTGTGGCCATAAACTAATACAGGTATACGTTACCAGCAGGAATGATGGCACAAAGACGACAGCACTAAAGTATAATCCAAAGTAATTGTATTAAATATCTTCATCATATATATATAAAATAACTACATACATGGCCTGGTTGGACCATTGGAGAAGCTTCGGGCCACGCGTGGTTATACTTTTCCGCATCATATTTTGTGCTCTTTGTTTTATGGATACAGGAGAATCTCATAACATGGTACAGTAACTTTTGGAGTATAACAGCTGCTGCTACAATTGCCAGCCCAAACTATCCAGTGTTATGTGATCTGAAAAGAAAGCGCAGATGCACGAGCCAGCTTCAAGCATTTAATAACAACAAAAAATTCTGCGGCTGTAAATTCCTTTTGTATTTTTGTGAGCTCAGCGAGACAGTCTAGTGCTTCCTGAGAATGGGGGAACTGATTGAATTACAGAGCATCAGGCTCAGAACCTCTCGGCCCCAGACACAGGCAGTACCCAAGCTGAAGCTGGTTAACTTCCACACTGACTATTGTTCACAGGCAGAAGTAAAGTGAAGGGCTGGTTTCTGGGCACATCCTGGAAGGTTAGTGTCTGCATGATAACAAAACCATCACAGAAGACACAGAACGATACAGTAATATCCACTGCTGGAGGGAGCACAGCGCGCCGCCCAATCCATAACTGGAAACAGTAGTCCATTGGTCTGGGATTAAGCCCTTTGCTGCCAGATGGGCCAGAAAAGGAAGATGTAGCAGGCTAATCGGGTAACAAAGGGTTAAAACGGAACTTTAGATGCAGCAGGGTGGTGCAGTATTTTATGGGTCCTTGTTACCACCGGGTAGAAGTAGAAAGGTATCTTTTTTTGATATCATTTATGGAGTAAGGCTGGAAGCTCGAAAAATACAATGACTCGCTTTGTATAGGAACTAGTGCTTCAATGTACCCCGCTTCTCCTCTCCAGGGAGGCCCTGTCAGCACCAGCTTGTATCCTGGGTAAGCGGTGCATTGTAACAGATGCATCTCATTGTGGGACTTGGTGCACCATTTTTCTCTCTTCAGTCTGCATCACGCAGCTGACACGTTCAAGGTGGTGTCCACGTCCCACTCCTCACAATGTATGTTAGACGGAAGAACCTGTTTCCGACACATGACACAAGTGTGGAGGGAGCAGTGCCTCCAAACGCACATTTCTCTGCATTACAGGTATATACACAGACACCGCGGCTGGTTGTGTTATGATGGGGGTGTTGCATTATGGCAGCGGTTGCCAACTCCAGTCCCCAAGGGCCACCAACATCTCAGGTTTTAAGGATATCCCTGCTTCAGCACAGGGGGCTCAATCAGTTTGAGATTGAGCCCGCTGATTGAGCCCCCTGTGCTGAAGAGCTACATGTGCTGTCTTAGACTGAGCCACTGATTGAGTCACCTGTGCTGAAGCAGGGATATCCGTAAAACCTGACCTGTTGGTGGCCCTTGAGCACTGGAGTCGCCCGCCCCTGTATTATGGTATAATTGTGCAATCATTTGTCCACTGATAAATAACTACCCTAAATCACTGTGAGAGGGACTGAGAGCTGCTGCTGTACCGCCGGCCCCAGTAACACTGCTACTTCTACGTCAGTCTAGGACATTTGGTCAAAACAAATGACCGTCAGCACTTGGCCGCACTCACCTTGCCGGGACCTGTCACTATCGGCCATTGCGCCGCTGAGGGAAGTCCCTAACCATAACCCTTACCCTAAATCCCTCTCATTTTAACCCCTAAGACTAATGCTGCCCCCTACCCTAAATACCTTAACCCATACCATGAATTGCCTAAAGTTAAACCCTAACAGCTAAAACCCTGTGACTTAACCCCCTACAAATGCACCTTGTTGTAGAAGCGGCCGGCGGCAGAGGGTCCGTCTGCGGCAGAACACAGGCGGCCATTTGGCCGCAGCGAAACGGCCTCTAAGTTGCTATCTGTCGGCTCTCTGCATTTGTTTCTTCTTATGTCATACTGAACTTTAAACATTTTCATTTTTATCTGTTATATACATGGAGATACTACTTTTCAGACCTAATCCTTTCTGACAATAAAGAATATAAAAAGTATAAATGGCAATAATTTTACCTTCCTCCTTATGCAAACCGAGAATAATATTGTCTTTGACCTTTATTTTTACTTCAAACCCATAGACTCACATTTATATATTCACCGAGCTTTTTCCCGTCACTTTCTTCAGTTCCCAGAGAGATTAGCATCACAGAAATACCGTTTCCCCTGACCTTTCTCACAAAGGATGAAGACGATTTCCAAACCTTTCATATGCCTTAATAACTAGAAATGAAAAGTGTGTACCTCTAAAAATAACGGGATCTTTCGGTGAGGTTGAAGGGTTGCAACCCATCAATAATACCGTATAGCCACGCACGCCATTTATTGTTTATGTTCCGCTGCATAATACCACGAAAGCTAAATCAGTCACCCAGGTGCTTTCTTAAGTGCACGCATAATGATTTTAAAGTGGAAGCATAATGAGTAACAGTTTCATAAATCAGTAATGGAAATATACAACCAGTGGCGTGGATGTTTCTCCTGGGAATGGATGTTCCACATGTGATGGGAAAACATGTAAGGGAAAAAAAATCACAACATAGTGTAATACTGTGAGACATACATACAAACATATAACATAAGACGGACGCTGGGAACAACAAGTGACCAATTACAAACACATTTAATAAAGCATATCATTAAAAATACATAAAATACATAAAATAGAAACTGTTAGGGCACTCCAACTCAGGTGGGGGTACCTGCTTACCAAAAGTAAGAAGGTATCAGGCAGTGGATATATTAGAGTATCCCCTCTATGGATGGCTGCTGCTGCACCGGACTGCTGGGCTCACACGTGTGTTGTTAGCCGTGGATAGTGCTTGCTCCCTCTGTTTGTAGCATAAGCCTCTGTGCGCCCTGGACACGGAAGATTCTTCCTGCTCGGCTGTTGAAAGCGCGCCAAACGGAGCTGTAGTGAAAGCGGATGGATATCCGCCCGGATTCGGCAGCCAACGGGCATCTGCTAGCAGGTTCCAAGGGGGACAGGATTCACCACCGAGTCTGGAGGACCTCTTAGAAACACCCTACGCGTTTCGAAAGTCTAGCTTTCTTCCTCAGGGGTAAACGTAGTTTAAGTCGAAACGTAGTTTACCCCTGAGGAAGAAAGCTAGACTTTCGAAACGCGTAGGGTGTTTCTAAGAGGTCCTCCAGACTCGGTGGTGAATCCTGTCCCCCTTGGAACCTGCTAGCAGATGCCCGTTGGCTGCCGAATCCGGGCGGATATCCATCCGCGTTCACTACAGCTCCGTTTGGCGCGCTTTCAACAGCCGAGCAGGAAGAATCTTCCGTGTCCAGGGCGCACAGAGGCTTATGCTACAAACAGAGGGAGCAAGCACTATCCACGGCTAACAACACACGTGTGAGCCCAGCAGACCGGTGCAGCAGCAGCCATCCATAGAGGGGATACTCTAATATATCCACTGCCTGATACCTTCTTACTTTTGGTAAGCAGGTACCCCCACCTGAGTTGGAGTGCCCTAACAGTTTCTATTTTATGTATTTTTAATGATATGCTTTATTAAATGTGTTTGTAATTGGTCACTTGTTGTTCCCAGCGTCCGTCTTATGTTATATGTTTGTATGTATGTCTCACAGTATTACACTATGTTGTGATTTTTTTTCCCTTACATGTTTTCCCATCACATGTGGAACATCCATTCCCAGGAGAAACATCCACGCCACTGGTTGTATATTTCCATTACTATATATTATATGTTTATATTTTACTAGTGCAGAGCGCCATTGATATATAATTTTTGTACTGTTTGATACCTGACAGGGGTTCAGGGATATATCATAGGCTGCCTACACTTTAGGATATAGCGCTACCTATTTGTTTTGTAAGTTTCATAAATCAGAACAATTTTAAGAATTGATAGTGATTAACCCATCATTGTCCCTCTGGCAGTTTAGGATTGCAGGACGTGGCTGTGTAGATCTGTCTTTGGACCAACAAAATAATTACTCATAGATACAATTGTAGTGTACTAGCTGAAAATACCCGGCGTTGCCCGGGAATTCGAAGAAACCAATCTCGTCCCTTCCCTACTCCTCTCACCCCTTACCCCCTTCTGCCTCCCCATCTCATCTCTTTCCATCCCCCCATATCTCTCCCTCCCATCACTTTCCTTAAATACCTTATGACATCCCCAATTCTTCCAGCCTCTCTCACTTTCTCCGCACGTGCCAGCTGACTTCCTCTCGTTCTTTCTTTGTCTGCTTTCTATGTAAACTTTATAGCTATGTGGCTCCCCTTATCTGCCTTAAAAGGAGGGAGGAAGGGGAAGAGGGGGAGACCCTCCACACCAGCCTAAGGCCGAGTCCATGCTCCCTGCTTGCTCGCTTAGGCGCACTGAGGGTCAGGGAAAGCGGGTGCTTTCCCTGGCCTTGCGGTTGCTTACCACACGCGCCGTCAGCGGGCCTTCAGCGGGCCTTCAGGGGGCGGGCCGGGGGCGGGCGCGTCACTGGCCCGGGGCGGGCCAGTGACGTCACGGAGCTGGTTCGCCCTCATTGTGTCTCGCCGGCAAGCGGGGGAATTTTAAATTCCCCTAAGACCTGCGCTTCCGCAAGCACGTGAAAGCGCAGGTGAGCCCCTACTAAAGCCGCTCTAATTGCGGCTGTAGGGGCTCAGTGCTGAGCGGGAGCGCGCGTCAGCACGCTTCCGCCAGCAAGCGGTAAACATGGCCGAGGCCTAACAGACAAAAACGTGAACTCAGGTGCAATAGGGATAATAAGCATGAATGTAAACAGAAAAGAAAGGATCTTGTTGAATGCACCCAAAGTTAGTGTGGTGAGTTTTGATTATTAATAAAACCTTTTATTGGTAATAATAAAAATTGATCGTGAAACAGGGATTGGCAATAAAACATCCCTTAGGGATTGGCCATGATTGTATTATTACCAATCCCATTTTCACAATCAATTTTTATTTATAAGAGGTATCCAAATGCAAAACGAGCAGACAGACAACTTTCCAAAATATATGGTAGATGAAGCTTTAAAAACCTTCCAGGTTTGTTCTTCATGTGACAGTTCACATGTACGGTTAGGAAAGCTGCATACACAGTCATTTCCTCTACAAAGATCTCTTCATAGTCCAATAAAAGCCTAACAACTTCTATGGCCTCCAGATCTTTAACCTAAATTTAGAAGGAGACCCATTGAATTTGAGCTAATGTTGTTTAGTTGTTAATACAGTATTGCCATTATTCTGCCTTTATAAATAATAAGGATCAATCTGAAACATGAGTGCCACAAAAAGGAACTGCCTTATAGGTACAGATAATTATAATCAACTATTAGATTTTGTTGAAGTTTAAGAGGGTACACGATTTTCAGCCCTACAGGAGGAAGGACTAAATATATTCCTGGCAGAGGAGCATGAGAAAAGGCCCCCAGCAGCCCATATGTGGGAGAAAGTATCCCGTGTATAGCAGAAGGCAGACTTTATTCATTTACTTGTAAAATAATTAGAGAAAGTGTTAGCGTGATCATGCAGGAGCCAAACAATCTCGTGTAGGATTCCGAAAACGTGTTGAGAATTCATAGGAAACCATTTTCAGCACTTTCACTTGAGAACTGACTTTTCTTGGCAGGGCTCGCTTGCGATGTGATTGCTTCATTGGGTTTTTATAGGCTATTGAGTCGTTGCAAATGGGGACAGGGATGGACTGTAGGCAAAACCGAAAATGTTACCCAAGTGTCCCATTAAAGGGTATAGTGAGAATTAATTGCTAATAATCCAACACCTGCACTATGCTCTGGCTATTAACTTTATGGGGTAATCATCACTAAGTGAGACTATTGATTTAATACTGATTTTTATGTAGGCCCTTATTCAATATATTGTGGTCTCTGAAACCACTTCCTGTGCTGGAGAATGTTTTGGTCTCATTCATTTGAGTACGGCCGAGCTCTTCTCTAGCACTGTATATTGAACCGGTGCCTTGGTGTTAGGATTAACAATACAAGCGGAGTTACTCAAATTGGAAAAGAAACCAGATTAAGGACATTTTGCTGAGGCAACTTGGTTAGAAATATTATGACAAACTGCTGAATTTAAAGCTCCAAAATGTGATTGAATTGCAATTTTAATTCCTTTTTTGCACCTTACACATGAAACCACTTGGTTGAGGAAAACAGATCCCTATCTCACTGAGATCCTCAGAGTAACACACGAGAGAAGCACGGGCTTTGGATTTCAGGGGACTGCAGCTGTTTCTATTCGTTTTACACACACGAGGATCACCGAAGTGAATCAAACCGGGTCTCCTATATAACATCTAGGCCTCATTTGCCACCCCCCCGGAAAATGTTTTTTTGTCACTTTAGTACAGTAGTTGCTTCCTGAAAAGTCAGTGTAATTGTTTTTATTATCTATGGCTGTGTCACTCTTCCGCGATTGCAGTTTATTATAAAGCAGTGTGTTGCACGGGCTTCTAGCAGATAGCGGATTACGTGTAAGGTGGTGCTTTTGATGACTGGTACCCGTGGCCCACACAATCTAGACATGACCACTTTTCACAGCAGTGGACAATGTAATCCGTACTCCCAGTCCATCAGGATGGCTCCTTGATTGAGGTACGTGCAGACTCGGTGTAGCTGGTGGCATTGCTTGCTGTGTATCAGACATTAGAGAATCCATGTCCCATGCAGCCGTTCTCCTGGTGTAATTTGAGTGAATTGCCGTATAGATGGAAAAGCTGTTACATTCCCAGGTATACGTCTCGGGAGCTTCTGGGTAGAAGATGGAAAATACTGTATTAAAGCACCACTGCTTTATTAACATTTACTTTGGTCAAACTGAATCTCAATACAGTACATGGCGATAACATTATGCTAAAAAATCTTGTGGATCTACCCCTATGTGTGGAGGGCCCTGTACAAAAGACTCATGCAGTGCATGAATTGGGGGATATATTTGTTAGTTAAGCATTAGCTTGCTACATGTGCTACATGTATGTATATGTTTCGTTGTATAGCGCCTTCCATGTACATGTGCAGGTTTTGTGCTCTGGCCACTTACCTAGCTACTATGTGGCAGATTTAAGGGATTGCTTTTGGTAAAAGGACAGAACATAGGAAAACTGGTACATGCCAATGAAAGGGGTTTATGTGGGAATAATAATATTTTTAAAGGCATTTGAAAGAGTGCATTGCGCCCCCAAAAACGATTTTTTTTTTAAACCTAAAATCATATACAGCGTATGTTGGGATTCCAGATGTACAACACTGTCCATAATGTATTTGCTAAATTTATACATACTGTATATATTATTTAGGTTATGGTAGATGAAAAAGGCAACAAAAAAATCTTCCACCGTTGCCTTTGTTGCCTTTTTGACCCACCAGAACTTAAATACAGGCATACCCCGGTTTAAGGACACTAACTTTAAGTACACTCGCGAGTAAGTACATATCGCCAAATAGGCAAACGCCAGCTCACGCATGCGCCTGTCAGCACGTCCTGAACAGCAATACCAGATCCCTGCCTGTCCCGAAGCTGTGCGCAAGCGGGGAGACTATAGAGCCTGTTACACATGCGTTATTTACATCAGTTATGCACGTATATGACGATTGCAGTACAGTACATGCATCGATAAGTGGGGGAAAGGTAGTGCTTCACTTTAAGTACATTTTCGCTTTACATACATGCTCCGGTCCCATTGCGTACGTTAATGTGGGGTATGCCTGTAATGTGTATGGTAAACCTACCCAGCCCGAAAATTGCAAAGCCAGTACAACCAACCTCACACTGATGAGACCCACAACGTTGAAACAGCTGTCTGTGAGTGGTTTGGCTGGCTTTGCATCTAATCCCATGCTGTGCTTAAAAGCTGTGCGAACAGCAGAGCATTTGCTTATAAGGGTTCCATGTTAAAATTGATTTCATGGCAAAAGGTGACACATTGTGTGCCCATTTGCATGTAATTTCCCAGAATCCCTTGCTGCAGTTGAAGCACTGTATGCTAGGTGATAATGGTGAAAGGCAGGGTTGCAAGAGAGAGAGAGAAAGATCGCACTGT
The DNA here is from genome assembly GCF_040206685.1 of Ascaphus truei. Classification (NCBI taxonomy): domain Eukaryota; kingdom Metazoa; phylum Chordata; class Amphibia; order Anura; family Ascaphidae; genus Ascaphus; species Ascaphus truei. The sequence goes on along the minus strand of NC_134491.1, from coordinate 45,840,953 downwards.
GAGAATAAATCTCATAGAAGTCGGAGTGATGGGAGATCCAATGGCATCCGCAATATGCAGTGTCGCTACTCCCGTCCCTGCAACGACAGCAGCAGGTATATGGCTGTGGCAGTCCCAGCGTGGGATAGACGCAAAGTGTTCAAACGACAGCGGGAATCAGTCGTATGATATGCAGAGCAGCAGGGACCCCCAGCAGACCCCAGCGAACATGTGTGCGTGATTCTGTTCAATGCCTTTAATACTTATAGTACCTGATGTGCTGTGTCTGCTAGATCACACAACGCGGGCAAGATACCAGCACTGGACAAAGAAATACATTACACAAGTATTTATTGCTCCATATAACACTGGATAGTCCCTCTGGGGACCGAAACGTTGGTCTATCCCGTGTTACATATCATTTACACGTGTGCACCACCGACAACATCCAAACAGCCTTTAGCTCTAATCCGAGCCGCACTTTTCTCTTAGTGAAAATAAAGTTGCCACGTGCCACAGAACGCATTAAAATAGTTTTGATACATTTGTGCGCCGGGACGTATTAATTTGATACTCCTCTGTGCGTAATGTTTGCAACAAATTGCTTTTAGCAAGATAGATTTAACAGACCACGTAACATTAATTGGGTCATCTTAGAATTCGCATAACTTGACAAATGACCTCCAAAGGTTACAGTACATATTTTCCCTTTGCTGTCATTGGCATGTAATTTATTCTGCACCGAATACCTTATAGTTATACTTCAAGTCAAGTCCTAATACATCGTTTTGTGTTGAACTCCTGCCAGCAAAAACAGCTTCAAGCATTCAAGAAAACAAAGGTATAAGCTTCCCCCACTTTGAACAGTCAAGGAATGAAAATATATCATTTCGACTTTTTCAGCTCTCTACAAACACCCATTTTTATGTAATTATTTAAAAATTGCCTTTGTTGTCTTACTTTAATCCTTGCTTTTTTCGGCAGCCTCTTATAGGAATATGAAGGTAGAAGCCATGGATTGTGACCTGGGGAATGTGTCCATGCAGAAGGAATTCACTAATCTTTTCAAAGCTTTGCTCGGGGGGGGGCAACATCTGGCTCCCAACTGGCTTTTTGGTTGGTTTGTGCTCTTGCAATGGGCCTGGGGGGGCATCGTGTGACAAGCATTTAAAAGCATCCGAGAGGTAATAACCAGCGGCAGAACAGTTAAAGTCCATCAGAGTCCCACTAGTTTCAAGAAACTGGAGGAAAAAGTTACATAAACATCAACTGCTAATCCAAAGACTAAGGACATGGTATAGACGTATGTAAATAACAAGCTGCATGGGCCAAGTGTAAGACCTTCTATTAACTTGTAGGATGAGGTTGTCTATAGATTAATCCTGCAAGAAAACATATACAGCTCAACCCTGTTATAACGCGATCCGTTACAACGCAAATCTGCTTATAACGCGATGCAAGCACGGCTCCCAATTTTCGTATTTATGAATATTTTACAACACGATTATTGGTATCTTAAATACTTTATTGTAGAATGTATTTTAAATTCAATTGTAAATTATTTTCAATGCGATACGCTTATAACGCGATGTGATTCTTTGGACCCCAAGCACAGCGTTATAAGGGGGTTGAGCTGTATGTCCCTTTTCACAGGCAGTAGGACTAAGTTCAGAGAAAAGAAAGTGAAGAAACATGTTGCTAGCATCCCAGAAAGATATATTTCCTTCCATAGATGATGAGATCCAATCATCATGACTCAAATGTATGACTTTCAGAAAGAAGACAATATGATGTGTTCCCCAGGTGTATATTAGAGCCAGTAACTTGTTCCACAAGAAATATGATATCAACAGACGTGATTTGTGCTTTTCAATAAGAGGTGCTAACATTAAGGAGGACACAAAGTGCCGGGATGTGGCATTACAGACACAACCACCAGAATTGATGAACACACTGAAAGGGTCATTTATGAAAGAAACAATGACTATGTGACCTGTGCCCTTAGCAGTTATGTCAGGGTAATAGATGTTTTACTTTGCCAACATCTTCACGGGATACTATGACAATCAGTGATACTTTGTAAAACATTATTATATGTACAATGCCAACATTAGGATTACTGAGAGTGTCGTGTCTCTTCGCGGCTTTATTTCCAATGAAGCCATTTACTTTGACCAAAGAAGGAAAAACAGAACCTGCTGGAAACTGAGGGAGGTTTATTCGTTCCGTTGTGATTTACTTCAGTGGGAGTTTTAGTGCGATACTTCTATCTGCAACGTCACACTTTAATAAGTAATACACAGACTGTTTATTAACTAATGTTTGACATTGAACCCTCAGTTGAATGGACAGTGCTGTTTGTTAATGGCTATTCCATTACAGTGAAAGTTTTCCACTGTCCCCAAAGCCAGTCCTCAGGGGCCACCAACAAGTAAGGTTTTAAAGATATCCCTGCTTCAGCACAGGTGACTGGAGCAGGGATATCTTTAAAACCTGACCTTTGAGGACCGGAGTTGGCCGCCGTGCACTAGATGATGATATCCAGGGCCTTATATATCCAATCCAAGCTCCAAGTGAGACGGGTGGAGAGCAGGAATACCACCCAAAATCCTTACAAGGAGAGACTTTGTGTTGGGTTTATTCTCCGACATTTGGGAAGCTAGAGATATATAGAATCGTTCAGATTCATTGCATAGTGAAGCAGGTCTCTTTTGTGGGGCAAACATGATTCCCTATACCTAAAATATTCCAAACATAAAACCTCACAATGGCTTCTTTGTCAAGTTTCATTTCTTGGATACACCAGGAAGATGGACCCATGACCATTGGCCTACAAACCTCCGGGAACATAAAGACCCATGATTTCAAATCGCTTACTTGGACAATAGAATGTTTAAAGCAGAATAGAACACAATAGTTTCTCTTGCTATGGACAGTGTCTTGCACCTGTCAAATGGTTCTTTCATCGGCACAGGCCCTTTCATGCTACCAGGAGATGTCATAAGGACAGTATATATCCCCTATTTTACTGATGCGCTGCCGAACCTTTATGCCGTGGGCTCCCTGCAGGCTCACATTGTTTGTACGGGCACCGTTTTTAGCAGGTCAGAAAAAGAAGATTTTTTGAAAAACAAAACTTGCTGTAATAAGTGTCTGGCAGCAGCAAGAGAGACCTGAACTATTCATCCCTGTGTAAGGAGGAAGATCGTTTCTTTTCTGTGTATCACAATCATCCAGGATTGAAGGGGTAATAGTGTATGCCGGGGGAGCGCAAACATTTGCTGCTGCGACCCCTGTCTTGCTTGCCCCGGTTCTCGTGCCTCCCCCTAACTTGCATCCGCGTCAAATGACGGTGCGTGGTCATGTGACCCGCAGTATCATTTGACGCGTGTGATGTCACGTCACATGGCCCCGTGGCGTCATTTGACACCGCTTTGCCATGGCGACGTGTCACACAGCTGGCTGAATCACGGTATGTGTGTTGCAGGGGCCTCACGCAATCCCCCGGTATTTAATTTAAATGCCTTGGGGAAGAGCACAGGTCTCTGCAACTACCCCCCCCAACCCCCCAGAAAAATCTCCCGTGCCCCCCTCTGGGGGGGCCACCCCCCAGTTTGCACACCCCTGGTGTATGCTGCCCTTCTAGTCTTGGACTCACGGTAGACATTTATAGTTTATAGCAATTAATAGTTGTTCATTCGTTTCTAAAACTAAAGTTTAGTACAGTGCAATCACAGCTCAGTGAACTTTCTTTTATAGCAATTAACATTTCTGTATTTTTCTCTTTTTCTTTCTGTAGGTTTCACTGGAAAACATACATTAGGTTTGCAAATAACTAATGCATGTTCTCTCTGCTAAACATTCATTTATATACAAAGCTATTTTAATGCCATTATTTGCTATTATATCATTTTCACACTCAACATAAACTCAGAATACTGTAATGGAGATCGCTAATGAGCCAGAAAAATATTTCTGAACGGTATTTCTCCAAAATGTATTTATTTATTACAACATTTATATATAGCGCCTTATCCAGGGCTCTGTACGTTAGTTAGTAAAACAGAGGTGTGGTTACATATAGATTTGATTATAGAGTCATTGTTAAAATGGCATTGTGGTGGGCAGATAAAGTTGGCATTTAATCCCAAAGACCTCACTCTTTTTTCCTCCCATGAAAAGAAACTCCAGCCATTGCCCAAACCCTACTGTATAAAAGGAAAGGAAAGAATCACCATGGCAAGCATGAAATGGTTTATTTGGAAGATGACATCTACATGTATATTTTTAAACCTCCGGGAGAACTGATGCTTGAATATGTTGTTTTTCAACAACTTTGGTTCCTGGTTGCCCCTGAATCCATCGTCTGTCATGGAAATAAAAACAAATGAATATTGTGTACTCTGCAGTAAAAGTACGGAGCCTAACTGAGGGATAGAGGAACTCCGAGCTTTATCAAAACAAATACACCTCTCAGGGTAACCAAAGGAAAATATATTCCAAACACAAAGTGACCACAGTTATTAACAGCGCACACAAGCATCTCTCATCTCCTGTATACAGCCGTCTGTCACAGACTCAGGGAAATGGGCAAAATCATTTTCAAAAATAATATACAGATTGTATCATCAGCTCACAATAAAATACTTTCGCTTTATAATCTGACAGTGTTTATGTGAGCAGCAGGAAACCGAAGTCCCCGTTCTACACGTACTAAACAACATGAAACGTTTTATAGATACAAGGCTTTCTAGACAAGGAAAAAGATGTAAAGATGTCACAAAGTTAAATGGAAAACAGAACGCGCTGACACGTCTCTAATGAAGGGAGAAATAATGCGCAGGGAGGAACTTGTTTTCCGGGGTCTCACGACTTGATTTATTTACAATACAGTGTGTGATCATTTTTCAAATAATGGAAGAAGGTAAACTAATTGGCAGGATTCCATGGAACTGCACCTTTAACCATCCAACAAAAACAGAACGCAATAGAACAGGTGTGGACAATTCCAGTCCTCAATGGCCACTAACAGGTCAGGTTTTCTGGATATTCTGGCTTCAGCACAGGTGACTCAATTAATGGCTCAGTCTTTGATTGGAGTTTGCCACTCCTGCAACAGGATACCCGATCCGCCGCAGCCGTGGATGGAGTGAAAGGAAAGGACTTTCCTGTTCCAGTCACATCACTAGAAGGAGGAAACCAACCGTGTGAGCGCTCAGGAGTAGAAATGGGTGATACCGCCCAAAATGCAGTCGCCAAACTTTTTTTCCCTCCTCCCCCATCCCTCCCTGCCCCCCCCCCCCCCCCCCCCCCAAATTCGATTCCTTGCGAAACGTTACGCCGAGTCTTAAAGGGCTAATAATGTTGGCAAATGACTAATTTTTCCGCAAAATATGCACCCAGATCCAGAAAAGGGCGCCACGCTTTAACCCGCTCTCACTCCCATTGCTATGTCCCGGACCGTGGTGTGAGAATCTTATTTATATTCTCAGCATTAAGCGACTGTAGCTAAAGAATGTCACCAGCAGATCTGGCATCTGTAAGATTGCGGCATAACATATTAAGCGAAACGATAATGCGCATTAACGTAGTGTTTGGCCAATCGCTTGCAGACTCGGACATAGTTGCATATTTTTTGGTGAGCTGAAAAAGGGTCAATTTCACCTGGTTTGTGACCTTGGTGAAAAGTGTTGGACATCTTTACTCCGGAGAACGATTACGTAATTTCTAGCGCCGCTGTGCCCGTGGCAACTGAGGTGGATGGACCTTCTGACACTCAAGGGCTAAAGAAACCAAGTGCTTGGGAGTTTTACATTCCAAGTTGCACATGATAGCCCTGTGTTATGAATTACATCTCGTAGCAAAGTGCTACAGCTTTGTCTTATATGCCCTGTGACTTGTAATTTGTCAGTTTACACTTCAAGGCTGCCAGACCCACTTTCCAACGCTACAGATTTGGCTGTGTCTGCGTAAGAGCCAAGTGGTGAATCATTCGTGCTGCCAGATACAATCGCTTTGCACTCACCTTGCAGGGGATACAGCTTCTGCAAATTGCATTTTAGGCTTTGCATCTTGCTCTGTTCAACACCCAATAGGAAACTGTTGCAGCTGTGCAGGAAAAAAAAGCTGTTTGCACATAACAATAGTACCTTATTGTTTGGCTGGCCATGATTGTTGTCAAGCAAACGCCATATGAGATGGAATTATTGATCCATGTGTTCTGGCCCTTGGACATTATTGGATGCGTTATGGCTGAACTTACTTTGTTACTGCCTGTGTTTGGGATAATAAAACACCTTAGGAAAAATAAATAAAGTTAAATCCCTTTAATACTACAGTAAATTCATCACATTTTTTGTGTGGCATTTAAAGGGGCAGTCCATCCTAGGACCAGAGTGAACTTAGATTATTGGCATTTTTAATGGACTAAATGTAGCTGATTGATGACTTTTTTTTATCATAAAATATGTATTTGAAAATATATTATTTCAACCTTTATTGTTTCTATTATGACCAAATGTCTTGGAATGTTTTTACAATGTGTATCTAATGTTTTCCATGATAGACTGTGAGTCATTAAGGTCTGATAACATAACCACTGAGTATCAGTATCAGTATCAGTTTACTTGTTCTTTGGTCATTGTTGGTAACGTATGCATGAGGCTATCCTCACCAGATAGGATTATTAGGACAATCTTTAAAAATAAATTCAATAAATGAAGCTTTTACTTTATGGATGATTGAATATTTCTAAGGAAACTAAATACATTTCTGATGTATTTATTTAGATGCCCGGCTTGTGGGAGTGCCCCATTGAAGATTACACGTTGGGTATCATACAAAGGAAGTCTGGGTTTATTAATAACTGATCTGTGCTTACACATAGGTAACAATTGGTAATAATTGGTTGAGTTAGGCATTATGGCTTTGCTAACGTAATGTAGAATGTGTAGGGTGGAGAGTAAAAGGCATCCTCTTACAGCTACAACAGCTGAACTCCTGGGGTGGGATTGCTACTCCCCCACACGGCAATTACTGGCATCCAGACTTCTAATACTGGATCATTTTATGGATTTCTCTTATGCAATACTGTACCCATAAAAGTTTACACACTGAAAAGCTTACACACTATTTTTTTAGACGCGGCGCGCTAGAGATTGTAGCTAGGTAACAGTAGGCACACAAGTGAGATTATTTGTGTAATTACCTTGCTATGTCTATACATTACATCAAACATTTCTGTTATTAAAGTAACATAAGTGTGATGAAAATCATTTCAATCAGCTGGAAAATATGCAATCAATGCAAATAGTGGTATAATAATTGCTTGGCTTCATTCTTTAAGCACTCCCTATTTTACATATCACTTGTCATTTTATTCATGGAAAGTTGACATAACAATTAAAGATCACCGCAGATCAATAGCAAATCAAACTGGTGAAAAGAGGCCTCTCTCTTCCTCTTATACATTTTAATGTTCAACTCACTCAAACTGTAAGAAACTTCAGTTTGCTCCTAGACGTACCTGTTACTGTTGCGTTAAAACAAAGGAGAATAGAACACTCAGACTTGTCCAAAAAGGGTTGGATCAGCCATATCTTTTTTATTTAAAAAGTCAGATGGTTCTTATAATCCAGTCCTCGATTAGAATTAGATAGGTATAGTTTAAATAATGTAATTAACCTTAATGGACTTTTGTGCTTATGCCTTTGCATATCATTATCAATACTGTCTGTTATAGTAACACTGTGCTCCTCACTCTTGCCAGTCTTGGCATTACTCCTATCCATACTAGAGATGTAAGAACTTGCCAAAGATCGTTTCGTCTACAGTTTGATCGAAATGGACAAGTCGAAGAAAAATAAGAAATTTGTGTTCGAACAAAATAAATTTTCAATTTGGCAGGACGAAAAAATTCTGTACAATATGGGTTTTCAGAGAGAGAGAAAAAGAAAAAGCGTAGCCACAGACGGAGCATTGAGAGGATCACCTTAGCTAACACATCTTATTAGACAGACAGGCCACCATTTCCTCTGAATCTTTACTCTATACCCAGAAATCTGAACAGCGGACAGAGCCTCTCGGTATTCTCTCTGCAAACGGAACACCAAAATCCCCTCACAGAACCTTTGGCCCAACAAAAAGAAGATGACCCAGGTTATGGATAATGCAATGACTCTCTGACTCCACTTGCACAAACCACTCCCAAAAGGAACTAAGTGCCTCAAAGTAGGTACATGAGATGGAACAACCCATTGGCAAGTGTTTCTCCTCCAACTGGCATCCCGAAAAGTGGGGACTATCTGGATGAATTGGACGCAGGCAAAAAACAGACCCTATATCAGACTTAGCAAGCAATGTCCCCTGCCCACACCCCCTCAACAATGCTAACATCTTATCGAAGGAAGAACACACAACTTATCTAATTCTCGGTCAACTGCAGACTCGTGTGTTTTCCCCTGCAGGTCAATTCTCCCGGCGCTCTGCATGTCCCAGTCACCCGCTGCTCTGGCCTCGACAGGACGCTGGCTGTGTAGGTGGGTCTTCAATCCTCTTCTCCCTTTGACACTTCACGAGGTGGCATGTCGCAGGCACGATAAATAAGCACACCAGCCCTCCTCAGACTTCTTGAAACCCCACCCTAACTAACTACATGAAGGCAATACCCTTAATCCCTTGACTCTATCACCTCTAAACCTAGAAAACCCCCAGGTCATGCGGCCTATGCTGGAAGCTCTCTAAAGCCTTACTTTGACTGTAACTTGGCAGGTGTTTGATCTGCTTTGGTGAATTTGGTGCCGTTCTTTGCTCGAGTTTTGCAGCCAGTAAACATGCCCCTATTGTTAGATCTTGGAGTTGTGCTATCAGGTTGAAGAGCCTTAGGTGCTGGTATTGGGAAGGGTAGTGCCACCGCTAACACCTATCACAATTGTTATTCCAGTGGATGAGATACAATGCAAAATTCTCTTCAAGGTTTGACGTATCTGCATTTACAAGGCTTCAACGAAGATAGAAAATATTTCCGTGCAAAAGAAAAAAAAACTAATTTTCTTTTCAAGTAAAACAGAAAGAAAGCGGACTGGTTATTGTAACAACACTGGAAATTCTTTCGCTCAGAAGAAATGCTGAGACAGTTGCTGTAAATGTGCAATCACTTGGTTTGTTTTCTCTGCTCCAAAGAAGATCATGAAATAGTACATTTAATTTCCATCTGACATGGCAAAGCTTTTAAACACTATCTGCTGGAGATATTTTTTGTGATGTGTGTGGGTGAAGCACAGTCTTGTTAGGCTATGATTATCTCCACATATAGTAAAAGCATTTTAGCCTAATGCATTAGGTTGAAGGTCAGAACAGTGTTTGCAAATGTACAAGATGACTCAGGTCAGGCTCTCACTGATTTCCCATTCCAGTTTGCTTAGGACAGATTGCAAATGCCTGAGAAGAGAATTAAAGGACAATAATTACATCTGTCTTTAGATCACAAGCACTTACATTAAATGGCAAGATATAACAAAAAGAGCTGCACGGCTTATCAGGGTCCAAGAGCAGAGTTGTGTTTACATGTTCAGAGAGAAGATGTTCCCAGTAGACACAAAATGGCCTTGGGGTCAGCCATTTTTTGAGGGGTGGCCAAAAGAAAGCTGCTACATCATTGGTAGAGGATTTGAGACTTTCTGTTCTGACCCCACGGCCATATTTGTCGCTTTTGTGTCAAACACTACAAGGATTTTTGATCATTTCGCAAGGATATCGACAGATTTTACATTCTGAATTGTCTTCGAAATCTGACTGAGCTGCAGCTTTATTCATGAATAAAAAGGGCACATGGTACATGGGTGTCTCCCTCACGCCTGCGGTTTCGTACATCTGTATTTAAGAAGACCAATGAAATTGACACTATCGTGAGATATTGCGAATAGTCTCAGAGATGGAGCAAAAAAGGTGAAATGACAAAGACAGAATGACAATGGTGAGACACTAAATAAACAATTTATAAGGGAAAACAAGTTGCAAAGAGAACGAAAAAGCAGGTTGAAGATGAAGCTAATAGTGTGAGTGCCTAGGCCTGATCTACAAACAGATACGTTGTAGGTTAGATTTGTTCTGGGGAAGGGATGTGTTCCAGAGACCAGGGTGCGTGAAGATGACAAAAAGAAGTCCAATACAAACATGGAGCTATTCCTCACAGTTTACTATTTGAAAGTAATTTATTTTGGAGGAGATGAGAGTCAACTTGGCACATTTTAAAGACGCTATGTATCAATCTTTCTAATGTCGCGTCTAACATTTGGGGCAGATCTTTTTGGAGTCCAGGTAGGCTAAAACCTTCAAAAACGGGTGGATTTATATGACGCAACGAAAGAGGAAACCTGCACAGGTTATTGGCCAAACATTTGATCAGTCTTATTATATTATTGCGCTAACTCTCTCCTAACACCTCCTATAACCTCTCCCGAAATCCTCATGGAGCAAGAGGAGCAAATGTGGACACAAAATAGAGCAACGCACCTTGGTACATTGACACAGAGTCATGCGGTTTTAAAGTTCCCATGGAGACTGTGATGGCAGATACAATAGATTTGTTCAAAAAAAGGTTGGATATCTTTTTAGAAAGGAAAGGTATACAGGGATATACCAAATAAGTAAACATGGGAAGGATGTTGATCCAGGGAGTAATCTGATTGTCAATTCTTGGAGTCAGGAATAAATTTATTTTTCCCCTTATGAGATATCATTGGATAATATGAAACTGGGGTTTTTTGTTTGCCTTCCTCTGGATCAATAAGTAAGTATAGATATAGGATAAAGTATCTGTTGTCTACATTTAGCATAGGTTGAACTTGATGAACGTATGTCTTTGTTCAACCTCATCTACTATGTAACTATGTAACGTGATGCAATTAGCAACGGTTTGGGAGCCATGCTCCAGTTTGAGACACTTGATACCTTTCCCCCCCCCCTGCGAAACATTTTGAAACATATTATGTATTGATAATCAAATACATTTGAATATTTGTATGTTTTTAAAAATGTTCTATACATCTATACAAACAGTTTTCTGTTACCAATGACATGATGTACTCTGGATGAAAATAAGACACCCCCCGGAGACTTGGGAGTTTTAAGAGTGGGTGTCAAACTGAGATCCACCGTTGAGGCCAGCGGGGCATAGATTGAGCACGCTGACCTTTTAGAGAACCCCCTGCACTCCTATCACATTCAGTTGTAACCGTGTTGGATTAACACACCATGGTTTACTCAGATCCTTTCATCCAATTCATCTCCAAACGAGTTTTATTCCACTCTTTCCAGTCTCGGCGGAGTTGGCGGTGAAAGGGTTATTGGCCTCAGATACCGGCATGATAATCTTCTTCAGCAAATATTCAACCTGCTCCTCCGAGCTTATCATAGCTTAATTAATTTGATTTGAGGCTCTTTCTTCCTGGCATGCATGTACATCTAATTTTAATTGAAAGGTAGCTTATCACAAATAATACACTTGAAATGGCAACCTAATTAAACAAACAAACCAAGTAAGAAGAATTTTTTTCGCTAATCAAAAGCAAGAGCATTTGGACAATACGTTCGTGTTGTTTTGTACAACGCTGTGATTGGGAAGAGTACGGCCGAGAATAATGCAAACTTTAAGCAACCTTGTAGCCTGCTTTTGAAAAAGTCTGTTTGATGATAAGCATTAGAGATGGAAATAAGTGCCCAGGCTGGCTTGCAAACTTTATTTGTGCATAAGTTACCAGTACTGTATGTGCATATAAAATTACCCGATGAATCAGTGGCGAGATGTTCTATATAAACTGACAAAACCAAAAATGCACAAATCCTGCATAATTCTGCATTGGAAATTTCGGGAGTATTCAGAGGTGCTAAAAGTCCCCTGATAATGTTAGTGCTAAATGCAATGTTTGTATGAGCTGATCTCTCTCTAAGGCCGAGGCCCCGCTGCCTCAGTCAGCATGCCCGCACTGCGGTGGCGCATGGAGAGGCACTTCAGGCGGGTTGTGGTCCATAGGGAGCATTTTTGCGTGCGGGGGGCGCGGACAAAATGGGGCGGGGGGCGGTAATGTCTCTGCAGCTCCCCACCCCCCCCCCCCCCCCACCCGGTCTCTGCAGCTCTCCGCCCCCCAACCCGGTCTCTGCAACTCACCGCCCCCCCCCCCCCCCCCACTCGGTCTCTGCAGCTCCCCGCAAACTCAGAGACACCCCCCCCCCTCTCCCATGTGCCCCGTCTCCCATCAGCAAACACAGGGAAATGGGGAGCACAGGATATGGGGAGCGGGGGGGGTCATTACGCATGTTGCATGTATTGGGAGATGATGTATGCACGGGAGGGGGGGGGGAGCCATTCACGGCTGCGTCACAGACTTCCCTCCTAGCCGCCTCCCTCCTGCAGCTCCGTAGCTCCTTTCCTCCTCCCCTTCCTCCCTCCTCATTGGCTGACTGCTGCACCACGTGACGCGTCAGCGCTTTTGTTCACCAGAAGCTTGCAGCATCGGCCGGCTGACGCGTCACAGCACGCAGTCAGCCCCGTCGGAAGGAGCCAGCGGGGACCTCCAGACTGGAGGAAAGGGGCTGGTGGCCCGCGGCCGCAGCGGGTCCTTAGCCTAAGGTTTCATGCTGCCTTTCTTACAGTAAATTTCAAAAACACCCCACAAAGTGGCAAAGCACAGAGCTCCACTAAAGCTAATGGCGTTAACATGGCATCCTCAAAGCTAGTTATATGCAAAAGCCCCATCCGAACGACATTGGATAGGCTTATTGTCACGACATTGGATAGGCTTAATGTCACAACATTGTATAGGCTTAATGTCCCTACATTGTAGCATAAAATTGTGTTATCTTCCAATAATGTGATGTTACGCAAGTCTTGTGGTGACTCCGAACCAGACACAAAAATAGGGTTTTTGCTGAAGCGGGGAGAGGAGATAGAAATAATGCCATGTTATTGGAATGATGCATGACTGGCGTTACACACATCCAAGCACGTTTAGCTATAACTTAAATAACGTAACGTTAAAGCAGCAGTCCAAGCTGCCGTTAAAAAAAAAAATGCCCTTTAATATGTGAATCAACACAATCCACACAATGATAAGTAATTATTTAAGTTGCCAATTGATCAGAGAAGATTCGGCTCGGGGGATCACTAAATGGCTGTCAGTTTTGTGGGTGTGGGTGGGGGTCTGGGTGTGAGTGGGGGAGTACTAGTTGTAGCTTCACACGTGATCAGGTAGGACTAATCAAACACAACTTCAACCAACGATTAGTTACATGGTTACATGGCCCATTCTGCATTTTCCAGTTAGAGAAACAACATGTTGGTCAGTTTAACACTTTTACTGCCAGCAAAGCGCTTAGTTAACTTGATCAAAGTCACGAGTCCAGTAGGAGTCCATGCTTTAGACTTCCTGATTATTGCCTGGTCGTCAATTACAGCCCAGCTAGTGAAAGGAGACATATGCCCCACATTATTTATAACCAGAATAACACCAGCTCTGTTATTTTAATTCATGGAACATTTTGCTCCAGCCCTACTGGGAAAGACGTTCTCCCCGACACAGCCTGTTCTGTATTACAGTCTGAATCGCACAACGTGGCTTATTAAAGTAGAAGGAAATTAAGTATTTTTAAGCCTTTTGGGGCTGCCCCAGTGCAATTCTAAAACTAATTTTACCAGGAATGCCGGTGTATAAAAGGAAATCTGGTTAATTGGTCCCTCAGGGTTAATTTGAGAGATATAATCTGATTCATTAGAAGAATGGCTGTTGGTCTCTACAAACAAGTCTCCAAATACCCAGGGTTTACTTGCTAAGTTTGTTTCCGCTGCTTGAAGGTTCAGTGTTTAAATGGATTCACAGAGTGTACAGTATACTATGCTGTGATGTCAGGCTCGCTGTGTGGGCTGCAATACAGGTTTATATTGCAGGTAACTGCAAACAACATCCTCACGGCCCAACGTCACAAAGGTGAGAGCTGCAAGTGTCAATTTCAGAGCAAAGAAGTCTGTTGTGTGATAGCAGCTGTACGTAGCATGAAATATGGGGGTGACCAGACACTCAGGAACCCGGACGACGGTGAAGCCTTCTTCAACCCCTGGGCCTTGGTCCCTCTCCTCTAGACTTGTGTCGGGAGGTGGGAACCCACCAGCTCTGGAATCATCTTGGACCACGGTTCCCTCGGGAAGATCTCCCCACCCGAATGCCTGGGCGAAACAGCCACCCGCCAATGGAACCACACCCTCTGTGCTAAGCAGCAGGTCCGGATTTTGGAAAATTTGGATTTCCCCCCCCCCCCCCTCCCATCAGGCAGCACTCCGAGACTTTTGACTCATGACCCCCATTACCCGTGAACCAAGATCTACGTGAGGTCTCCTGGACAGTGTGGACCTTGATTAGAACGGAGTTAGGCTGAGTGCCTAAAGCTGGAGGTGGGGGGGGGGGGGGGGGTCCTCCTGATCTGGAGAGTCCTAAAGCTTTAGTATAAAAAGATCATTTGTAAAAGTACTATATGCTGAAATGTCATATAAATGTTTTCTGGTTCTAGTTAATATGAGGTTGTACCTGAAAGTTTGGTTTTGTGAGAGCAAATGCAAAAGTAGTACTGTACATGCCGATATATTATATTATGTTTCCAGGTTCAAGTTAATATAAGGTTACTAATGGCTTACTAGCGAAGTTTACACCCACATTATAAATACAGTTTAGCCTCATCTTTACAATAAGCCCAGGGCCCAAAGCAGCTCCGGGGTTGGAGCTTGGGTAGACAGTCCCTCTGAGTCTTGCCCACTACCCCCAACCATGTCTGTGTCCTTGAAGACACAGTGTTGCCCTTGTTCTTTTTTGTTCCCAACCCCTCCACCCTCCCCCCCACCCACTCCAGACTTTGTCCCCAAGGCAGATGAGCATGAGGACAGCCACCAGGTGACTGGTACAATAGATGATCAGCAATGCAGTTGAAGATTACTGGGACCTTGGGACCCATTATATGCCTCTGCTAGGGACTGGCCAGGAGTCTCCCTCGCTTCTCCCCGTAATGTCACCTAATACGATTTTTTACAATTATCCAGGTCCCCCAGAGATGGTTCCAACAACAGACTTAGAAGCTGTCCCATAATGCTCATACATACTAAGTTAAACTATGTAAAGCATTAAGAATTGTCGATTCACCATTGTGCTGTTCCTCCCCTCCCCCCACTACCCACTTTTCCTTTATGTATCCACCAATACCCATCCTCTAATGTTTTACTTCTGTATATCTATGCTTGGAAAATCAATAAAAAATGAAGTTGGAAATATGGGGGTGAAACATTAGGTTTGGAAATAAATACATGGTTATTTAATCCGGGGAGTATTAGAAGCCTAGTAATTGTGGGGTCTGCAACCCTACCTAGGTATATACATTTTTACCGCATGGTAATGTATGTTGTTGATTTTGTATGTACCTCCACCCAAAAACGTTTTGTGCACTCCTGATAATATATATTTTTCTATTGCACTATAGATAGAAATGTTTATGCGCAAGTATGTATGTACTGTATATCTTTATTTATATAACACCATTTATGTACACAGCGCTTCACAGCAATAATACACAGGACATAATAATATAACACATAATGGGAATAAGTGCTTCAGACATAAAAGTAAAATTTAGGAAAAGGAGTCCCTGCCCTGAAGAGCTTACAATCTAAGCAGGAAGTAGGGAGAACGTACAGAGACAGTAGGAGGGCGTTCTGGTAAGTGCGTCAATGTATGAAGTGTATAGTATTAGCCACAGAGCTACCAGTATGCTTCGTTAAGGAGGTGGGTTTTAAGATGGGTCTTAAAGTTGGATAGAGAGGGTGCTAGTCGGGTATTGAGGGGAAGGGCATTCCACAGGTGTGGGGCAGTCGGTGAGAAAGGTTTAAGGGGGAGAGGAATTAGATACAAAGGGGGTAGAGAGAAGACATCCATGAACAGAACGCAAGTCCCTGATCTAGTTTCCCATCTGTAAGAGCATCTGGTTACCAGGTGATGGTAGAATGGATAGGTTTTGGTGACCTGATGTTTTGAGAGATGGGAGGACCAGCATGTTTCATTTCATTTTATTAGCATGAAACCCCTTATCTCTGCCTTTTTAAATAAAAGAATGATGGGAAGGATCTTGACCTTGTGTTTGTTTGTCATTAAATCCTAGCACTTTGCACGACTCAAATTAGATAATGATTACACTCCTAGGTTTATTTGTCCCTTGTATTTTAGTGATAATGTTGCGTTTCTTTCTATAAACAAATGTAACTATTACTGATGCTGTAATTCAGGAGTGGTCAACTCCTGTCCTCAAGGGCCACGAACAGGCCAGGTTTTCAGTATATTCCTGCTTCAGCACATGCTGACTGTGCCACTGATTGAGCCACCTGTGCTGAAGCAGGGACATCCTGAAAACCTGTCCTTTTGGTGGCCCTTGAGGACTGAACTTGGCCTCCCCTGTGCTAACCCTTTACCTCTGTAGTCAAAGCCGAATTTTATTAGAACCCAAACACTAGTGAAAGTGTCCCACTTCCAGCCCATCCCCTTAGCAAAGAGCTTTTCCCCAATGATCAATACATTCAGAATTTGGGGATATTAAGCACTAGTTTTTTCAGTGACTCTGACTCTGTCTTACCTTCAAAATGAGCCAACGATGCTTTGCTGCACCGTGCTGAGGGTATATATTATATAAAACATACAATGCCGTATCACGCAATGATTTGAAAACAGGAAAACAGGATTGTACAATAATTGGATGCATTAATAATCTGCCGGTATCTCATTTCCCAGCCAGGAGTGGATGTGCCTTTAGTGCACTAGAGCTCTCCGTGGCTTGTCAGTAGTTTCAAGACCCCTGCTGGTAAGTCAGAGAAAGCAGAGCAGCCTGTTAAGTCTGCATGTTGCCTCTTTGCATTGACCTTGAGGTTTCGAAGGATTTTGAATGATATCATCTAACAAAGTGTGAAATCAATCCTATCTCCTACTGTGTGTTACATTGCGCAGCAAGATAACTGAAAGGGCAGCGCTTGTAGCAAGCGCATCATCATATGAAAGTTTCCAACAGCAAGTTCTGGCCGAGTCGGACTTATTAGATGGTTCAAGAATCGTTTGAAATTTTTTCCATTTTCAGGTTATGGGCACGATTCTGGCAGAGAACCTCAGTGAGGGACGTGCCACATTTTCTGTGGGTTTCTGTAACTGGTCAAATCTATCCCCCCCAAAAAATCGGAAAAAAGCAAGAAGCAGATAAGAAATAATAAGGAGCAATGAAGGACAGTGAGTAGCGTTGCCAAGTGGCTTCTCCAAAAATACTGGACAGAATGGAGAAAGGTGCGGCGCACTTGAGAAACACCCTCTCACAGCTCCATGCTGTTTCCTCTTCTCCTTGGCCCCACCCCCAGGCTCCTGACACGTCCTCCTGATTTGCTGCATTACTCAGCAGCAGCCAATCAGGATGGAAGAAGCTGCCCAGTCCCCCTAGCAGCAGCCCTGCTGTCTCCCTGCTCAGGGAAATCCTGCTGCCCCCCAAACCTGGTCAGGTCACACTGTCCAGAGAGGTAATATCAGTATACACATAAATGTCCACTATTAGCTCTAATGTTTTACTGGACAGTGTACAAATACAGGGCAGTCCGGTTCAATACTGGACACCTGGCAACCTTACATGACGGTGTCTCAGAGAGGTTGGAAGGCTTGTGACATATCAACCACGTGTTGGTCCAATAAAAGGTATCATACCCGCTCCTCCCGCTCCCTCCTGTGTTACTACCTAAATAATAATCGGAATTTAGCACTAAGGTGAGTTGGAAAATGCCTGGAACCACCTCTGATTTAAGCCCTTTCTTGCCAGAGAGGCCTGAACACATTGAAGGGTAAAGTGTTGCATGCCCTTGTAGCAGCAAAGATATTTTAGGATCCGAAGGATTACTGGGATCGCACATGTGTCCGGGCTAACCCGCTGAGCTGCACAGCGCTCATAAATCACGCATTTTATTTCAGATGAGGCAGGGTTTGTATAACAAAAGTAAACACTTCTACTGCTGCTATTTAACCCCGAGCTTCCAAGAGAAACAAAACATCCCTCTTTTCTCTGCTGGATATTTAGTGATAGAAGATAAATGATATCTTCCCTGGGTGCCTCTCCCCTCCTCTCTCCGACCCTCTGTTAGCAGCAAGTCGCTTGGCGACCTCTGGGTTCCTGCCACCTGAATGCAATCTGGTTGCTGACTTCAGAGCAGCATGTTTACTGGGAAACATATATTTTTTGTTTTTTTATCGTTTAAAATGTTTATTATGGTTTCCAGCCCCCAAAACAGAATAGATTTCCCCAAGACCAAGTACCAGAGTTACAATATGCATTTACATATAAGGGTACCTAAGCCAGTAAATAATATATTTAACATACAATTAGATCAAGAAAAAGCAAAACCAAAATTTAATTATAATTAGATGAGTCATCTATGTCTGTAATTGTGCCTCTCCCCTACACCCTCAGCCCCCCTCCATTCTTCTTTGTTGAGGTTCCTATTCTTATCTAAGGATAACATCTATTAGATCAGTGGTTTTCAACCAGGGTTCTTAGGAACCTTTGGGTTCCCTGCAATGTTCAGGTAATTTGAAAATTGTACCACATACAGAAGAATTTACAATGCATCTGATCTCAGACGCGCTATTAGAGAGGGTTGGGTTCCTTACAATGCATCTGATTATCAGACGCGCTATTAGAGAGGGTTGGGGTTCCTTACAATGCATCTAATCTCAGGCGCGCTATTAGAGAGGGTTGTGGTTCCTTAAAATGCATCTGATCTCAGACGCGCTATTAGAGAGGGTCAGGGTTCTTTACAATATATATATTTAAAAGTAGACAAAAACCTTCATTGTATTATAGTTCTAAAAAAATGAATCAGAAATTCCAGATATTTCCAAAGTTAGAATATAATTTTTGCAATGGAGAGGAGAATTCTCTCTCCCGGTCTTTTGCCCATTTTTCTGCCCGTCATTTTTCACTGAGTGCAAATATGGGCCTAAAAAAATTCCCATGTTCCATTTCGCGTGTGATTATTTTTTTTGCTCCTTCACATTTAGCTTATTTCATGGTCAATTGCATATGTAAAATGAAAATGTTTCTTTTATTAAAGCATTTGGGTTTAACCTCAAATCCTAGTGGTTTCCCCCTGGTGTGTATCCCAGAATGTGCTTCTTTTCTTAATAAATGCAAACATATTCAATCTGCCATCTATGTGCAGAAATGACTGAAAAAAAGGATTTTTTATGAGGGTTGGTGCTTTGAATTACAGTTATAATACCACAGAAAACTAACATGCTTTTGAACAGCGCAAACAATGGAAATGTCCTAAGGAATATTTTAATATATAGATGTCTCTTAGCAACTTATTCTAGATAATATATGATTAAAACAACTGTTTTTTATTAAATATGTGTGCACCAGGGTTGTGGATTTGTGGACAGGAAGCCAATAAATGTGCTATAGCCATACATTCATAAATAAGAACAAAGAATATAAGGAGAAATGGAGACGTTTGCTGTGGGATTTCTGCAGCACAATAAAATGACTGTGCTTCCGGGATATAGATACTTTAGAAATTCCCACCCGTTTTTGTGGCTTATTGCTGGCAATACAGAGGTGACCCCCAGTTAATGGAAGTATTAAGTATATGTTCCTATGGAATAGTGTGGAGTCTTCACGTCTGTGGTACAGTTGTGCAGATCAGTTACGGTTCACTTGTGATACCGACAAAATAACAACTTTTTCTATACTGGAATTCAGTGATTCCAGACAATTCTGCGATCGGTTTCTGCAATGGTTTTTACTATATGGGAGAGTGGGGGGGTCAGATTCATGTGCTTAGAGCAGTGATTCCCAACCAAGGTTCCATGGGGCTCCTTGAAGCAGTCTCAGGGGTTCCTCCTACGGACCACAGACCTGGGGGTGGGGTTTTTTTGGTATGTATTTTGTACGGTGCATTGAGTGAGAGTGGGGTAATTGACGGAAGGTAGGGGCGAGTGAGAGAAGGGAGGCGGGAGGGAGGGAGTGAGGAAAAGAGGGAGTAAGAGTGAGACGCAAGGGATAAATACATGCAAGGGGGGGAGAGTTAGTGAGATGGGTGGGAGAGAAATACATGGGTAGAGGGTGGGAAATAGAGGTGGCTCGTGAGGTGTGAAATGTTGTGACTGACCCCTGTCGAACCTAATATGTGTCAGCCAGATAGGGGTTCCCCAAGATTTTTCAAAATACTTCAAGGGTTCCTCCAAACAAAAAAGGTTGGAAATCACTGAGTTAGAGTGACTGCATCTAACTGACCACTTATCAGCATGTGTATTATGAGTGTGTTGTCTTTACTAGTGCACCCAGTTTTTCTAAAGGCATTCCTTCATGCATCTATAAGGCTTACAGTCTACGGATCAGTGCTAACCTACTGCCTTTATATTTCTGTTCACTTGTATTGCTGTGTCAAAGATATATATATACTGTATATACAGTATATATATTATACAGTATATATATATATATATATATATATATATATATATATATATATCATTGATCCTGCTTCTGGTTCTTCAAAGCTATTGAAATTACCCTCAAATCTGTTATGCAGTTTTGTGTTGGTACAAAGACCACACATTCTTGTTGTCTTCCTCTCTTATGCCGAAATATCACAGGCAAAAATCTTCTTCTGAGCCGTTTCATGGAGGGTTCAACAGCTGTAGAGTTCTATTGTGTGGCCTACTGGCCACTCCTACCAGAGATGATAGTAATACATTGCAAAGGAGAATATTAGAATATTTTTTTATGATATATAACTTGAATTGTGCAAATGTCTAATTAGGAGGATAGAAAGCTGGGCAGGGAAGAGCTAAGAGCTCCTTTCCGAGAATCCAAGGAGAAAAGACAAAATGTACATATTTTTACTGGTTAGGGTCAAACGATTGTATGAGTTTAGAGCGGGAATGCTTCTTGTATTCTTTTACATCCAGTCATATATATTAAAATGAACCATGAGTTCCTAACAGGTGTAATTTCTATATGAGCTCTTTAAACCCCACATGTCTATGTGGATGAGGCTGGAGGTGCACACACAGGGTGGTGAAGGAATAGGAGAATAGACTCCTATGCAATGCTCACAAGGAATGTCCATGTATCAATTTTAACAATTCAATTGTCTTTCCATAAACACACAGCATAGTTAAGTCAATATATCCATGTCACTTGTAACCTTTGAAAGCCACTCTGTGTGGATTCCCACTAACCTTTGGAAGAGGTATATTTTGTATGGGTGTCACTGGCTATGGGTACAGTGATACAAATGGAAAAAGTAACGTAAGAATAAACTCACAAATCACTGGAGATCCAGGTGCAGTGGGGCGTGCTCCTACCGAAGAGGTATGCAATGCAGAAGATTCGTGGATGGCGGTGCAGCTGCCTTGGAAAAAGCGTGGGACCAAACTTGCAAAATGCTGGGTACAAAAAAGATTTATTGGCACATAAAAACAGCAACAGCAAATTCTCTGACGCGTTTCAGCCACAACGGGCTTTTGACGAAGGCCCGTTGCGGCTGAAACGCGTCAGAGTATTTGCTGTTGCTGTTTTTATGTGCCAATAAATCTTTTTTGTACCCAGTATTTTGCAAGTTTGGTCCCGCGCTTTTTTCCAAGGCAGCTGCACCACCATCCACGAATCTTCTGCATCACACACAGGGTGGGGTCCCAGGGTCCTACGGATATTCCTTCACTGTCACCGTAGATGGTCTGGATGCAAGGGACAGTCTTTCTTATATTAATAAATTGGTTTTCCCATATAGAACTACGTGGTATATACAGTTCCGTACATACTTACAATCTAACTTTCATGCTGGAGGTTTAAGGCAATAAAGTGAGTCACAAAAAAGCTGCATCTTCCTATTCTAAAGTCACTCATAAGGCAAGTCTCCTCCATTGAGGGAGAATTTAGGGAATCTAATGAGATATGAACTTAGAAGTAACAGTAATCTGGTATATTCACCAGCGTCACATCTAAACTGGTGGAACCATTGAGCTGGAAGTGCAAAAGGGCATTCACACATTATATAGATTTTCATTCAAAAAACGGGTACAGTAATGATGGTTTATTTATGTGGATGATGCTGTTTTTGTAGCCGGGAATCCTGAATACACGAGCATCGTTACACAGTGCAGCGTGTTCATTAGCAAGGAGGAATGTTTTGTACAGAGTATGAAATGCTGGTTTAGAGTGCTGTAAGTTAATGTGTATCCCCAGTGCGTATTACAATGGTGTCTGGGCAATGGAAAGCTTTGAAATGTAACAAAGCATTACAATGTACACGTGTTTGTATCACAGTATATGTAAGAGAAGCCGCACTCCATTCATTTGGGACGCCTCAGTGGATCATAATGATTCTGACTCTTTCATGTGTCAAGATCACAAACAGACATCCTATGTGTGGATTTGTAAAATCATTCCCTATAAACTGTCTATTCATTTAAAACAAATTATCATTGTCTGCAGAGAACAATAGCAGCACTTCCACCCTAATCTTGTTCAATGCCTATTATCTTTTAACAATACCGTGTTTCTCTTTTACTCTTGATTTCCAGTTGTTGAATCTCTGCCTCCAGGGTAACGTTGTAAGGAGCACATTAGCCCTAATGTACAAACCTTTAATTGTTTTAAGCAAATTAAATGCATGAAAAATGCTAATTGCTGAATAGATAGTGTGGTTATTTAAACTGAACAAGCTTATGTATTTCATTGCTCGCCCCGCACCACATTTTTAGGGTGTTATGCCTCACTCAACAAATATTTAGTTTTGGTCAAAATTCCTCCATTTTTTCCCTTTTTTTTTCGTCACTCAAATGTGAAATCCTTCAGTAGTGTCCCAGGAAGAGGGGAAAGACACCTCCTGTGGCGCTGAGGAAGGGTTAGATTGTGATTGTAGACAATCTGGGAGAAAGCAGCAAGCAGTTTGCAGCAAGCAGACACCCGAGCAGAAAAGGAGATCCTCTTCCGTGGATTGACGCAGTTTCACCTCGCAGCAAGCGGTCCCATATGCTGATAAGACCATTTCAATAACGCTTATGTCCTAGTCACTTTTGGTGAGTAGGTTTCCAATTTTACACCAAACGGAGCAAGTTTCAAGTCATCTGGTTCCTATGCCAAGGCACAGATAGTTCTTTTTAATATAATTCTTTTTAGTACAAATTTTTGTATTTTTAGTGTAATCAATTGTTTTTTATTTTATATGTTATACTGTATTTTATTATTGTATTAAAATTGCTCTCTTTATACATCCTAGTTGTCCCTGGGTAATGCACTATTGCAGTGTGTATGCTTGTTTTCTCTTTTTCTCTTGAGGAATCCATCAAGAAAATAACTTTGTCTACAATCACAATTAAACCATTCCTCAGCGCCACAGGAGGTGTCTTTCCCCTACATTACCAAATCTGGGTAGGAGATTCCAGATTCACTTCTTTGGGCAGCTCCAGGACTACCTTGGACTCTATATCACAGGTTTTTTGTAATTCATTGTAATTCATTGTTTGCATGAGCGCTATTGTTCACCTTTATTTTCACTAGTGTCCCAGAAAGAAAAGGATTAATACAGTAATAATTTCAAGAGCTCTTCACATTTACCTGTATTATGAAGTTACTGGCAATTGACCTTGCTATATTTGACTTTGCAATGATTACTGTAACGTTCTTCAGCGTTTCTTTCTTCTGCCATGTATGAGACCATAATGAGTTGCTAGGGAAAGCAGAAAGTGTATTGTTTCTCTTGTGTATGAAATAACACATACAAGTGGTAGAAAAGCTATTAAAGTAACGGAGTGTGTTAGTTTTATTGTCGCTCATCTATATGTGGGGAAGAACAATTTTTACACGTTGAAGTGGAGCAGAAAGAATTGTTAGGCAGAGGGCAGTCTATTAACTCCAGGTGTATAAACCATTAAAAAAAAATATTCAGAGTGATAATACAGAAGAAATACCTTCCAAGATATGTACTAGTGGATTTGGACAAAAGTTGAACATGTACTTCTAAATATTCAACACATTGGCCCAAAACGACCTTTGTCGAGATTGATTGTTCTTGACAAAGGTCAGTGTGGGGGTCAAAACGTTGAATAATTAGAAATGCATTTTCATCTTTTGCACAAGTGCACAAGTTGTGCCTATTTTGGGAGGTATGTCTCCTAGTATTATCACTCAGACGTTGAGCAGTACACAGTTTTACTTGCTGCACTGAGGTGAGTTCATGATCATTCATATACATATTTAAGAGCATCAAAATTAGGTGTGTTTTATTGACAGAAAATCCACGAAAAAAATAGCATAGCTGAAAACATTAATTCTATACATGATGTCATGAAAAACAATAATCACACGAACATCAGAAAATCACACGAAATCTCCAAACAAGCAGTGGGCAAAAGCCGTTGAATTTTTCTCACAAGTGTGTGATTTTTCCCAGTGACCTACTGTAACCCATCTGATATTTCTACCCTTGCTAAGTTACTGTATTGCAGAGATTTTACACAGTAACGTTTCCGATATGTTTCCAGATCTTTGCGTGATACTTTGCTGCTCACATTCCCTCCGTAGCCTCTGCTTCCTCGGTTCTGGATGCTGAAAGTGACCCCTGATATCACAAGCCCATACCATGATGGAGCCTCATCTGGATCCACTTTACGGAAACCCTCTGCTAATTTCACCAGTGTGTAATCTTCTTAGAGAGAGTGCAGAGGTGGGGACCCCTCCAGCTGCAAATTAATGGCTGGTACAAAACATTAGCTGTGACTACCATGTGCACAAGGAAATCGGTCTCACTCAGCTCAGGTGACTTCGTTTGGATCATGGCCTTGTGGGCAAGTCTGGTTTGAATTCAGGTGGATAATGTTCTTAGAAGTGGGAATACCCAGTGCCAGCTACAGTACTTGTGGCCTTCGTACATTACTTGTTCCTGTAAAGGTGTGTAAAGCCATCAACCAAGTTCATGACTACGGCAATCTATGAATTTGCAAGAGTTCACAAAAAGTCAGATTACAGGGTTTTACAAATGTGGTCATTTTTGCTGCCATGTGTAAGTTTTTCACTCTACTGTAAGTGAAGCATAAAGTACTAGAGATGCTCCCTTGGCCTGTTCTGTTTCCTGTCTCTTTGGAGCATACATCTCCATACTTCTTTGAGTTGTCTGAAGCTTCTGAATTATGTTCACATCCATATGTGAGCACAGGTAGTATATACTGGTCCAGCACACTTGTTGGAACAGCATGCAGGAGAGACTTGCAACCGCCATACCTGGAAGGCCATCACCCAGTAGGGATGGAAGATAGGAGGTAGGGTCGAAGAAGATGATAATATGTACATACATACACACATGCCAGGTTAAATATATATAATACAACAGCATAATTTATTGAACTAAGTGTGTGTGGGTATATGCACATATTATCATCTTCTTCGGCCCTACCTCCTATTTTCCATAACCCCTTATATAAAACATGAATATCCAAATTTGTTTGATTCATATTCATAAAGCGTTTTATTTTTTATTAATTCAATAATACTTGAATACCTTCATAACATTTTAAATTGAAATGTTATTCTTATTAAATATATCTATATATTATTTGATGAGAGATAGAAGATTGATATTTAAGTAAATTGTATTTTGAGTAAATAATATAAAAATAATTCTTCCACCCTCCCTCTGTTTGTGCTTTTTTTTAAATATCCGTCCAGTATGGGTGCTGGGGGTACGGAAGCCCCCCACCCCCTGGGTTTACACTTGCATGATGGTGATGTATGTATGTCACTGATTTTGTATGTATAGCACCCCCACCCCAGAAATAGTGCCTGCGCCCCGGACCACAGTCTTCCTCTCAACCTTCATCTGCAAGAGACGCTGATTAATGCAGCGTGGGCGGCGGTTGGAAGGAACGTGCCCAGTGAAGCGCAGAAAACTGAGGCTTCCGATCCCGAGGCTTAGTGAAAAGTAGGTCCTTCTCTGTTTTGGCCTCAGGACCAGTAGAAGAGGGAGCAAAAAATAGGCATTTGTATCAGCTTTCCTGGCTGTTGGAGAAAATGGACAATCAAGCTCAGGGGTTGTCAACTTCAGTCCTCAAGGGCCACCAACAGGTCAGGTTTTAAGGATATCCCTGGTTCAGCACAGGAGGCTCAATCAGTGGGTCAGTCTTCGACTGAGCCACTGATTTAGTCCCCTTTGCTGAAGCAGGGATATCCTTAAAACCTGACCTGTTGGTGGCCCTTGAGGACGGAAGATGGCCACCCCTGGTCTAGCTGTTTCTAAGAAAATGGGTTCAAACCTCTGCCAACAGCTCAGAGCCAATCTCTCTCGGAAAATGACGTTTGGCGGTCAGGCTTCACATTAGAAAGTAGCTCATGTACAAACCCTTTAAAACACTGACACGATCTGACGTTGCTGTCAGGTAAATGCCCAAAATAGCAAATCTGTAGATATATGAAAAATGCAGAGTTGCCCAACCCAAATGTAGTTTGAGCCTCCTGGAAAGATCGAAGTTTGTCTAAGTAAAACATATAGCTGCTTAATCCTGCTCTCAGCCAAGTGGGGAAATCATTAAAAGCACAAGCACTAGCAAATGAAGGATTAAGTGTTGGTAGGAGAGGGGAGGGGAAGGCTGCAAAGTTATCTTTAGTGGCCCATTTATCCCACACAGAGGGAGTGTGAGATTGTAGGGGGAGTGCAGGTGTCAT
Organism: Ascaphus truei; assembly: GCF_040206685.1. Taxonomy (NCBI): domain Eukaryota; kingdom Metazoa; phylum Chordata; class Amphibia; order Anura; family Ascaphidae; genus Ascaphus; species Ascaphus truei. The sequence continues at coordinate 45,814,199 of NC_134491.1, read as the reverse complement.
TAGGTCAGTTTATTTTAGGGAGCAATAACATATTTGTATTTGGGATAGAGAAGGGAGAGATTAAGTTATTTTCTAACTTCCACAATTTTTTTAATTTAATTTTTATGCGAGTGCCAAGAGATAAATTGAACAGTGGCATAGTACAACGGTACATTAGGTAGAGCTAGACCTCTGTTTATGCTTGACCTCTGTACAGAATTCAGGGTCAGCCTTAGCCATTTTGACACGCTGTAAGTAAAAAAAATTGCACCCTGTATTGGTGCTGTGCCCCATCCCTTTCACGCCTGTATTTCTCTCCTCCCCTCTGTCTCTCACGCTTCCCCCTCTCGTTCTCTCCACCCCCCTCTCGCTCTCTCCACCCCCCTCAAGCTCTCTCCACCCCCTCGCTCTCTCCAACCCCCTCTCGCTCTCTCCAACCCCCTCTGCTATCGCTCAATTGCCCCCTCTCACTCAATCCCCTTAGAAAAAGATGGACACATCTTTAAACAGTTACAAATATTGATCCCTAAATACTGAATCTGTTTTTATTCCTCTGACAGTTAAGGTTGGCACGCAGAGGAGATATAGGGGGGTATTCTAGTAGCCCCGAATTATGCTGAAAGGGAAATAGTGTCACAAGTTGTATATATATCTTCTCAAACCTCCCTCCAAACAACTTAGGGAGAGACACTTGAAGTGGACCAGGAGGTACTTGGGATATATGCTAATGAGACATGCAAAGTATATTAAATTGAGTCACACCCCACACCTCCTAAAATATTTTCATAAGACCAATACTGACAAGTCTAAGGACCGTTGTTATGAAGGGGAACTGGTGTCAGGCCCAACAACCGCTGCTATTTCGGGCTGCAGCTCTAGCATTGAATTAAACCAGATGCTTGGAAATGCTCTTGTCACAGGATACTTTTGAGCTCTACTGCTCACACCTGTAGCCAATCATGGCCTTAGGTAAGGGCAACCTGGGCAACTGTCGGGGGTCCCCCACTGTAAGGAGCCCCCAAATTTTGCAAATGTTTTATTGGGTGAAGAAGTTAATATGGGTTTTAACTGCCACCTAACAAAATCTTTTATAACTATTTAACTTTTAGAGTGCAGGGTTGATATAATGTTACATGTATTATGTAAATTGTAATATTCTTCACTCCAGCTGTAATAAATATGAATTACACTGAATGTATAATGATACTATCATTGTCGCTTCATTGCAGGGTAAAGGGACGTTTAAATCAGAAATGCAACACTTGCTAAGTTGCTTATATGCCATCAAATTAAATCCTATAAGGATCCCCCAATGACTCTCTTGCCCGGTTGCCCCAAGAACCCTAAGGACACCCCTGCCTGCAGCCCCCTCTCCCTTGCTTCCTTTAAAAGCAGATCACAGTAATTACCTGATTATCAGTTCAATGTGCCTTGTGCACAAAAAGAGCCCACCTGTGACACCTGAGAGGCATGTGACCGCGGAGTTTCCCAGCATCTGTCTAACACCTGTGGCCATCTTTCCCATCTGCACATGAGCCCTATCTGTTCACAAATGTCAAAATCCTTGTAGGTAATCTGATTAGTTGTGTTTATGCAGAGAGGAGTAAGTGATTGCTCTCTGTTCCGTGACGTATTCCAGAGCCTTATCCCATACATGTTCCCATTCACATATCAGGAAGAAGATACTGAAATTGTGCCATCGAAATGACAAAGTATTATGATCACGTGTCCAGACGGACAAGCTTTTCCTGGACGGAGTCTCCTCAGTGAAAGTCTTTTCTCACTTCCATACTCGGTGCTCACGACAAGGAATGAAACCCGTTTGATGTATGTTGTATGTTCTCACAGTTGGCTTTGTTTTGATTTGTGTTTTTTTCTGTCATCCAATATCACAGAGTTTCATTTTCATCTTCACATGTCATCATTTCACTTCATTGTAATCACAGTCTCAAGATAAAGCAATTGTTTTTTTTTTTAATAATGATTATTAAATACATTTTCCATCAGGAAATCTGTTTACCTCCTACGCTATTTCTCCAGCAAGGGGTTGGAAGCTTCATTGTGAGGACACAATGCATGTTTACGTATATATTTTATCCCTGTATTATATGTGTGGTCCATTCATTTTATTGTATATCTTACTTATGTAGTCTTCCCTGCGCAGCTCCTAGGAAGTTTACATCAGTATCGCTGTTGGGATGCTCAGGGTCCATTACCTTGTTCAGAGTGCCGGCCACACGCAGAACCTTATTCATTCAAACAGCAGTTTTATTATCTGCTAGGCATCGTCTTACATTCGCTATACAGAGGTAGGGTTGCCAGGTGGCGTCTCCAAAAATACTGGACACAATGGTGAAAGGTTTGACGCACTCGAGACACACACACACCTCCATGCTGTTTCTTCCTCCCTATGGCCCCACCCCCAGACTCGTGACACCTCCTCCTGATTGGCTACATTACCCAGCAGTTGCCAATCGGGATGGAGGAAGCTGCCCAGCCCCCTAACAACAGCCCTGCTCGGGGAAATCTCGCCGCCCCCCAAGCCGGTCCGGTCACTATGTCCAGAGAGGTAATACCGGAGACACATACATGTCCAGTATTACCTCAAATTTTTTACTGGACAGTGTCCAAATTCAGAACAGTCCAGTTGAATACCGGACACCTGGCAACCCTATTAACAGAGGTCATCTTGTACTTCCAATAAAGTGTCTTTGGCCTATGCTGTTTGGGGCTTCTAGGGAAGACGTGCAATCTCAGCCCACCACGGAGGTGCTGCAGCTTTATATTAGTGCTAGATGCACTCCATATCCATGGGGACACTGATGGGCCTAGTACTATTCCCTTGTTGATCAGCCTCCTGATTCTAGAGCGGCCTGCTGGGTGAGAGCCAGTAAGGGACTCGCCGGTGGGGTGGGTCCAACTATGCATAGAGACTGCTGTTTGTGAAGCTCCCTCTGGACATAGTCTGTCTCTCGGGATATCTTGGGAGTAATGTCAGACCATCCTGGTGGGACGCTGGATAAACAAGGTATTTTCCCTAACTGAAAACAATCAAAGGGATGGGGAAAATGTCCTATACATAGGGGCTTACATAAGTATTCCCATGGAGATCCCTCTTATTCAACTCCTCCTGGGATCTGATTTTCCAGAAGCTTCTCCCTCTATTTATAGCCTAGCCTGATCTCACTGTATCAAAGCAGAAAGGGTTGGGGCTTAACTTCTGCTGAATCACCCCAGCACCATGTGATAGAGAAGGGGCGTTACTCTGTGTGAGCCCATGCAGTTAACCCCTTAAGGCCCTAGTAATCCCAAAGGGGGCGTTACACTTATAAATCATTGACAATAGTATACATAGAATTATACAGGTACAAAAACGATTACAATCAGATTTTAGATGGGTATTAGGTGACCTGCCCAAAAGAGCCCCAGATACTGGGATTGGGGGAAATTTATGCTGTTTAGAGTTCACCTATTAAAGTAGCTGAAATTCCCCACTTTACTGCAGTCATGCAACAAAAAAAAAATATCACTTTTAGGATGCACGTTTCATTACAGATCTTAGATGTGAAAAGATGTTTTCAAACCAGCAGGGAGTTTCTCCTGAGCATCGACTCCAAGGGCCTCATCCCCAGAAATAACAGGTTGCTGTTTGCGCACACAGCACAGCAGTGACAGACATGCGGACGTGTGTGTTTGTGATCTCCCTCTCCGTGTCCTGAGTCCCTGGCAGGGCGCTAAGTCTCACGCATCGACGTGCCCGGTGTAGAAGCCTTTGCTGTTTTCTTTCCCATGGATTGTGACAGCTGCACTGTGGACACATGTGCCTTCCAGATTGGGATGGTCTGCTGGATGACAGTAAATGTCCTGAAATGTCAACAGCTGATCCTATTGTTGGAACACGTGAATCAGTAACCCCTTCACTGCCAGAGAGGTTAGCAGTGCACTGCTATACATGCTTTTTTGGTCATAAAAGGAGCAATACAAGCCTGCAGTTGTTTTTGCAAATGAATTTTTTTGTACATAGGAGTGAAGCTGGGGATCTTCAGAGCTGAACCCCATTAATTTCAGCTCCGGTGACCCCCTACCGGAGCTACTTACCTCCGAAGTAGGTGCCGGCAGCCGCTCTGGCTGAGCAAGCAGGGCCTTAAACGTTTAAAGCCCCCGCGTCACATGGGCCAATAGGATCCGCACCGATGACGTCACGGCTTCCTATTGGCCCGCAAGATGCAAAATCTTTGAAGAACGGATATATGTTAACCATGGTTGTCGAGGAGAGGGGCTACTCCTCATTCAGAGGTACGAATCTCCAGAAGCAGGGGTCCCCGGAGCTGAAATTCACCGGGTTCAGCACCCAAGACCCCCTGCTTAAATCCTACATAAAAAAATCCGCAGGCTTGGAGTGCCTCTTTAAAGAACCCTTACTGGGATGTTCCTGATTTCTTAGTCGCCGTCTCTCGGGGCCACTTCAAAAAAATGGCCACTGTGGTGAATGTTTTTTTAGAATTGCTTTATAACTTAGACATGAGAACCAAACGCAGAAGTAGCATTTCCATTCGTTTCATAGCATTTCTGTGCTCCTCTGAGCGCGGTTCTCTCATTTCAACGTGTTACACAGCCACATTTTGGAAATATTTCTCTCTTTCTATTTGGAGGAAGCTTGGTTTATTTTTACTGTGAGGCTGGAAAGAGCATTGGGTGAATAAATCCCATTTTATCGTTTGCTTCATGGATCAGTTTTAGCGCGGTCTATTAATTCAGGAAGGCAGGGTTCTTTCTGGGGTTCTTGCACAAGAAAACCCCCCATAAAAAGGAACTTTCAGGGCCGCACAGGATAAGCCTGACTGGTCTCTTTGACAAGGGGTTTAAGATTCTGTCCCACAAAATACTTTTTCCTGTGGTCTTCCGGTCCTTACTCTTATTGATCTCATACAATTTATTGGAAAATGCTTTTGATGCTCAAAAATATCATTGCAATTAAGCTCTTCGGAGCAGGGACACCTTTTCCAAAGTGTCACTTTTATATCTGAAACACATTTTCCCATCATGTGTTATTTGTATTATAGCTCAACCCCGTTATAACGCGATCTGTTATAACGCGAATCCGCTTATATCGCGATGCCAGCGTGGCTCCCAATTTTCGTATTGATGAATACTTTACAACACGGTTATTGGTATCTTAAATACTTTATGGTACAATGCATACAATTGTACATTATTTCCAATGTGATCCGCGTATAACGCGATGTGATTCTTTGGACCCCAAGCATAGCGTTATAAGGGGGTTGAGCCTTATTTGTTATTTATATGATTGTTACGTGTATTACTGCGGTGAAGCGCGATGTACAATAATGGCTCTATATATAAATAAAGATATACATACATACAATTCTGACATTGCGGCAACATTTTCTCCATAGTTAATAACTCCAAAACAATAGTAACATATATGTGATATACTCTACATTGTTTTGTTTTTGAGCCTTTTGCTTCTTAGGTTTATAGGTCTCAATTTGCAAAGTTATTAAACATGTACATTCATAAAACAGCTATAACCAGACACACAACAAGATATAGCGTGTAAAATAGTGACACAAACACGGCACTGTACTGTGTGCAGCAAATAACAATATCCTGTGTGAGCACGTTCACGCATCTCGGACAGGTCTGCTGCCCTGCCTTTCCCTATTATCTCTCAGCATACACTGCAGCAAGGGATTCTGGGTAATGACATGCAAATGAGCACTCCCAGTGTGCTAAAACAGCTAGAAATTACAGTCATAGATATGTTGTCATATGCGCAAGTGCTTTCCAGTATGTGTTACTAAGTGGACCTGTCCAGGAGAGGACGTGGCAGCATGTGGCGTGGGGAGAGAAGGTAGAAGCGCATAGCTGGGAGGGTAGATTTGGGGCCTTAGCTGCCTCCTGACTCACTAAGAGCGGCTTATGACATTCGGGCACGGACAGTTTGCCGCGACCGTATCCCCGCGATGGTCACAGCGCATTACATTGACATGGTTGGGTTGCCTAAAGTGAGATCCAGCCAGGGCTGCGGGTCAAGCCCCTTCTCTTCTCCTAACAGATAAATCTAACGGTAACACATAATCTATGCAGCTCAGTAATGCATGAGGCACTGGGAAAGTTCATAAATAAGGAACTTTATTGCCAGCCCCAATGCCCTGAAGGCTTAACAGCGGAGCGTTACTTTACACTCATAAAAAAGGAGGCAAATTTATGACATCACCGCTACAGTCAATTTGCAAAGAGGAGAGAGATAGACCTTGCTGGAAACATATTGGGGGGGGGGGGGGGGGGGGGGGTTAACCTCTTCACTGCTGGAGAAGGCTGCCGTGCACCACCTTTCTCTTAACCAGCCACCCGCTGACGGGAGAGTTCTGCAAACGGAATCATTTATTACGTGACAATAATGGCTGATTTCTAATCAATAGTAGCACAGGAATAAGGCGACTGGCAGATACTAATCACTGCAGTGGGTCACGTTTGCAGTATTTTACCAGGAACGCAGGCACCTAGGCGTTGAGTTACCTTAAGGCAGGGGTTCTCAACACCAGTCCTCAAGACCTCCCAACTGGTCAGGTGTTCAGGATATCCCCGCTTCAGTCCAGGTGGCTCAATCAGTGGCTCAATCAGTCATGTGACGTCGCATTGCCATGGCAACGTGATGTCACATGACCCCGCAACATCATTTAACGCCGGAGCCGAGGAGGGAGCGCGAGCCGGGAGGTAAACAGCCGGAGGGGGGGGGGGGGGAGGTGAGGGGCGCAGGTTAAAAACTTTGCGCATCGCTGCCTTAAGGGACAAAATAATTAGGTGATGTGGCACTTATCCTTTATAGATGTTCCTAATGAGGTGGACATTCCTGATGCGTGTAATTGATAATAGATCAGATATACGAGTGAAAAGCTGTTACAAACACTATCATAGTGACGTGAGTTCTTACACTTCTTATAATATCCCCACTATATTTTGATTCTTCCCACTGGAAATGTGCAAAATATTCCCCTTTCTTCCAAAAGCAGTGGTGGGGTCAGAGTGTGCAGTCACGTCACAGGATTAAGGCAACGTGCATTGCAATCTCATTTGGTATGCTGATTTGGTAAATCTGTGTTTCGTTCGCTGTCTGAGTATAATTAGCGCAAAAATTGCAAAATCTAAGACCAATTGTGGACTTTATTAGCCCTTAGAGGCTGAGCAAATCATTTTTGCAAGGTTCGGGTGGGGGGGGAAAAACATTTAAAATGTAGCGATGGACTATATTCTACTAAATGTAGATTATGGACTATTTTGGAAATGCCCCTTGCCCACCGCAGGCGTCTGTTAGTTCCCAGGTATCCCTGTGCTCCATATCACCTGGATATTACATAGAGACAAATTCGTGCCTGTCTTTTCATGAATTTGTCTGCAATTGCATGTTAAAATGTGCAAATGCACAAATAAAAAGGTCTTGTTTTGTTCCTCAGTTATTGGTAACTTCAGACATAATTATTGTTACGGTTGGTGTTACTAGATGGAACTTTCTAAGTGAATGTTGCTGATTTGCAACGTAACTTCTGATCCCAAAACACTGAATTCTTATTATCTAGCACACTTGTATACCTCATGGTAACCCACCACCTGTTTCCATTCTCAGGGCGCTGAGAAGGACCAGATATGATTGAATAACAGTTTATGGCGGCGTGCCCACGGGGTGACACCCGGACTGATGCCGTGTTCAGTAATAACCCATCTTTTTACATTTTCCTGTCCTGTACCAGTTATATAAACCTCAGGCAATATGCTGTCTCTGCAGTGTACAGCTGACCTATTCCTTACTTAATGCAATATGTTAAGAGCATTGACTGTCACTGGAGCTTATGTTATCCAGAAAGAACAAGCAGTATCCATACTGGAAATGTCAAGTTTCATGCCAGCCACATTCTAGGAAGTTAATATGGTTCCTCTGTTCTGGTGGCCCACACTGACCTTTTAACAGATGTACAACCACGAGATGTTGCCTCTGGGTCTGACAAAGCTTAAAGATCAGCGATACAGGCAATAACAAAGTTAATTGAGGAAAGATTCAGGAGTTATTTGTATCTGATGGACTACTGTATATTCCCGGCATGCAGAGTATCAGAGATTTAACATTCACTTCATGATCATCTGCAACATGTTAGAAACTTGTTTATCAGGATATATATATATATATATTGCAAACTCCTTAGGCACGTTTTCCATCACTCAGAAGTGATCAAAGAATGGAGAAAAGTGATCACACAGAATGTAAACGCAGATACATCCCATTATATCATGTGTGTTAAGAAACTCCTCACCTTAATCCCCCTCTGTTCTATTTAAACCTCTTGCCAGATTAACACAAACCCCGACAAAGCCAGAGCAATAAAGCTTGATACACATGTTACACCTCTTCCCCCGGCCTACAGAAGAGGAGCCACACTGAAGTGCCCCTGTGTCTGTCAGGTGTTGTATTAAAATGAAGGTAGGAAGCAAAGTTTCATAACCTTTATTATAACAACCCAACACAACTTCCTCTTTGGACTGTTCAGACCACATCCCCAAAGAGGCACAAATCTTTCCTTTCACCTACATGGCAATACAATTGGCCAGTGCATGAGCGCTCCCACCTCCACTGGGACCCGTTGGCAGCGTGCCCTCTTGTTTGAGGATACACACCGTATCCCCAGGGCCGCCAACAGGGTGGTCTGCCGGGGTTGGCGTCCTGGGCCTGGTGAGTCAGGGGACCAAGAGGGATGGACCAAAGGTAATGGTGTCCCGGGCCCGGAGGCTGGGGGGGCTCGGCGGCCGGTGCTGCAATTGGCCTCGACCACTGGCCAGGTCCGGCTGCCGGTCGCGGCCGGGCCCAGGCTCTCCATCAGATGCAGGTCTTCCTGTCCCACACCGAGCTACCAGCCTCTAACGTCAGCATGCCGGATCCCTCTGATGTCAGTACACCTCAGCTTCCAGTTTGCGCTGACTGGAAGCTCGGCGTGAGACACAATGAGGAGGTCTGCAGCTGATGGAGAGTCGGGGGGCAGTGGAGGTCTTTTTATATGCATTGGGGGAGTGGGGGTCTTTTTATATGTATTGTGGGAGTGGGGTTCTTGGGGGGAGTCTGCTCCTTGCATTTGTCCTGGACCCCAAAATTTCTGTTGGCGGCCCTGCCTATCCCTCTAACCTATCCCTCTAACCTATCCTTCTAACCTATACCTCTAACCTATCCCTCTAGCAGCTATGGGGCGATACTCTAAGACCCTATCACTGAGGAGCCTGTAGTGGAGTACCTTGCCCTCCCCTCTTGTGTGTAGGACGCGCCCGAGGGTCAGATAGGGGTACCCTAAAATTGGTAGCGATATTTCCCTATCTGGAAAATTACAAAAGGGCTTCTACCCTAGTTACTTGCTACAAACTGTGCACATATTTACAGGCAAGACCCAAGGGTGGAGTTCTTAGCCCGGCTTATTTATGACCTTTCTCCCTAGCCCTGTCTCTGAGCAGAAAGGGGGCGGAGCTTATCCTCTGCTGAGTAACCCTAGATCAGGTGACCCTTCCAAGACATTCTAGAAAGGGGGTGTGACCAGGCACCTGCAACAAACTATCTAAAGGCCATTACTCAGAGTTAACCCTTCAAATCATTTGTAACCGTTTATTTTAACTAGGCATCCCACAGGGGAGCTACATACAAATGTTATCAAAGCCAAAGCCTACACTTCATGCAATATTATTATCTTTTATTTGTAAAGTGCAAACATATTCCGTCGCGCGGTACAATGGGGGTGGGCATGCAAACAGATACAGAATGTAATGAGGACCCTGCTCGTGAGAGCTTACAACAGGGATATCCCTGCTTCAGCATAGGTGGTGCAGTCTTTGACACTGATTGAGCTACCTGTGCTGAAGCAGGGATATTCTTAGAACCTGACCTGTTGATGGCCCTTGAGGACTGGAGTTACCCACCCCTGTTTACAATGTAGAGGGAACGAAGGACAATGTTGAAATAGCCCCTTTTCCTTTTTCTGCTGGTAAAATATCACAAAACAAGTGTAGCCAGGCTCCCCGGACTCACCCTATTGTGCATGTGTTAGAAGGTTGCAGCCGTGCAGGGAGCGCTCTGGCGTATCGGAGGCTCCGCAGTGTCAGAACGCGATCAGGGTGCCGCCATGTTGAATGCTCACGCAGGAGCGGTGGGTCGCGGAGGTGGCTAGGGAGCAGAGGACGCGCATGCGCGGACACAGGTTGCAAAGCCCGCGAAGGAGGGACGGCTGCTATAGGGTGGAGCGTTCGGGACTACGAGTCCCAGTAGGCACAGCGAGACCATGTGACGCCAGGGAACCAATGGTTTGGCTGGAATATCGGGAGGAAGGGAGATAGGGCTGCACGGGGGCGCACGTTGCTCAGAGCTAGCGGGAGGAGGAAGGAGACGGAGCTCCAGGTGTAGGGAGGCCCCCGGCCCCTACCTAGGCCTTATACCCCGGCCCAGTTAGGCCCTGAGTTCCCGTAGAGTGGAGCGGAGATTGGCCCTAGACAGGTTCCGGTTCCCTTATTGTGCAGTTCAGTGATCAAGTAAAGAGACAGTGCCTAAACAGCAGGAGGTCTGGGCTCAGACCTTGCTACTGTTGCTGCAGTTCGTCTGGGTGGGATCGCCCCGGATGGCTATTGCTGGAGCCATATCGCATCTGACCCTTTGTGAAGACCCTTGGCAGGCCCGGGTACTGGAGTGCCCGGCAGGTAACCATCACAAAGTGCACCTACTATATCATATTCTATTCACAAGGGACTAGTGGCTGCGCAGTCACAAACATTTATCTCACTTGAGGGTGGGGAACATATTGTGTGGGGTATTGGACATGGGGTGGGATCACCCGGTGAAGGGGGGAAGCATCCTGCGAGATGCCGTAGTAGAGTCTCCTCTAGAGAGGGGCGCCTGTTGATATATACTGCCTATACAAACAAGTAAAGTCATTTGGTTGTTTTATATGCTGTGTGTGTGTGTTTTGATATATAATTGTCCTGCGAGGAACTACTCCCCCTCTGGTGAGAGCCATCAAAGGTGGAGGCGCTGCACCAAGTACGAGGTATTATCTATTATTACGCGTGCCCCAGGCTCTCCGTGGCGGAGGCTTAGGCCCTGTGAGCCTACAGGTTATACAGCATATGGTAGCAGTCTGTGTTCACTAGGAAACAGGGCTACACAAGCTTGAAAACCACAGTATATTAATTAATGTTATATTTATTCCATTCTTGTAGAATAAGAAAACAGACATGATATATTACATACAATTACATTGTACAAAGCACCAGTGTTAAAGTCCATGATCAGAAATGAAAAATCCCACTTGTGAGCACATTTACGTGTATCAGACAGGTCCACAAACCCTGCCTCTCCCCAGACAATGCTTCCACTGCAGCCAGGGATTCTGGGTAATGGGATGCATATTAGCTCGACACTCTTTGCTCCTTATCCATTGTAACATTACATCATCAGAAACAGAATATACGCCCGAGCTCTTCCTGCCCATTAAAGGATAAAATCAATAAATAATATGGTCTCTTGACTACATACGGCCTCGGATATAGTAGGCGTGAGTGACGGAGTGCAGGGCGTCACGCGCGCCTGCAGCGAAGGCGATCAGAGGCCACAGGATCTGGAGGAGGATACGCGACAGGGAGGCATGGCGGTGACGTCACGTGAGCGGTTCGCCCTCCTTGGCTGAACCGCTCACGTGACCCGGCCATCGCGCGCTAAAATAAAATTATTTTGGCGCCCGAAAAATCGTTGCGCTGCCGCGCTCCCGCTCTATGGTCATCCTCATTGAGAAACGCCCTTTTGTTCTCGGCGCGCATGACGTCGCGGTAAGTATGGACCCAGCCTAACAATACTTCAACTCTTCAGCTTGTGGTGTGTCAACCAAATTGTGTCATATTTTTAGTTACAACATGTTTGTGTACACAGCTGTTACTGAATAGGGGAGAATTGCATATGTTTATGTTAAAGCTGCAGACCAAGCAATATCCTACATGTGTCTTTTTTTTAATAAATCAGTTCTGTACTATGAGAAAATACTTGTAGCAGTTTTTTTTAACAACTCCGAATGACATTTTTTATGCACTATAACGTAACAAGCATTTTTTGTTTCTATAACAACCATTTACAAAGTCATATCCCCTTCCTCTTCTGAAACAGGCTCTGGCACACCCCTTTATGAACCCTGCCCCCTCTCTAGTAGTGAACCTATTTTATCTAGTGACTGCCTGGTCACATGATCTTCCCCATAGAACTTTGCATCTCTGGTCCTCGTCTGCTGCCCTGACAGCCATTTAGTGAACCCCCGAGACGAATCTGCACCGATCGATCACAGGGGAACGGATCGATCGGCAACTTAGCTAATTACTTATCATTGTGTGGATTGTATTGATGCACATATGTATTTTTTTTAAACGGCAGCTTGGACTGCAGCTTTAATAGCAGTGTCTCTTATATAATTCCTCCGCCATGAAGTAACCCATTCTACCTGCTTCTTTACATACTTCATTTGCAAAGCACATGGGTTTGCAAAGACCAAAAAGGAACGACTATCTGAAAAACACTTTTCACATACTGTACTTTTTGCACTTCTGAGAACTCTTTAATCAATACAGTGATATGTGTGCCCAAGTGAGATTTATAAAGAAAATACTGCCATTTTCGGTGTATTCCACAAGAATGTCCAATGTTCATCAGTTTTGCGCGTCTCCCCCTCACGCAAAATCAACAGTTTGTTTCCATTTGCAGTCCAATTTCTTAACGGCATCTGAAACCTGTTCCAAAAAGGCTGTTTAGAAAACTAATTGATTCATCCTTATGCTTGCTATTAACAGGCTGTAGACTGATAGAATAATAAGCAGTGTTTCATACTTGAAAGGGATTCCTGAGAGCTGGATTATAACACAGATAAAAGGGTCTTGCTTTATGGACAGTTCCCATGCTGGTTACTGCTTATTGTTTTTCAAATGAGTTTTCACCATGCTATCTTGAGTGGGAGACACTCACTAACCACAGATTAGCAGCTGTAATATGCTGCAGATAAGGACCTCCTGAATATTTTCTGTTTTTCCTGTGGAATGACCAGTTTCAGATCCCTGCTTAAAGCGGCAGTCCAAGCCAAGGGAACTTTTTGTAAATTGTTTTTCTTAAATATATACTAGCTGATATACCCGGCGTTGCCCGGGATGTAATTTTGGGGGGGCGGGCGACAGGGTTGGGCTTCCCCCCCCCCCTTGACAGCTAGGTGGGTGACTGAGTTGATTGAGTGGGTGACTGAGTTGATTGAGTGGGTGACTGAGTTGATTGAGTGGGTGGGTGACTGAGTTGATTGAGTGAGTGGGTGGGTGAGTGACTGGGTGGGTGGGTGAGTAACTGGGTGGGTGGGTGAGTGACTGGGTGAGTGACTGGGTGGGTGGGTGAGTGACTGGGTGGGTGACTTGTGTGACTGGGTGGGTGAGTGACTGGGTGGGTGAGTGACTGGGTGAGTGGGTGAGTGACTGGGAGGGTGGATGAGTGACTGGGTGGGTGAGTGACTGGGTGGGTGAGTGACTGGGTGGGTGGGTGAGTGACTGGGTGGGTGGATGAGTGACTGGGTGGGTGGGTGAGTGACTGGGTGGGTGGGTGAGTGACTGGGTGGGGGGGTGGGGGAGTGACTTGGGTGAGTGACTGGGTGGGTGGGTGGGTGAGTGACTGGGTGGGTGAGTGACTTGGGTGGGTGAGTGACTGGGTGGGTGAGTGAGTGGGTGACTGGGTTGGTGGGTGAGTGAGTGGGTGAGTGAGTTTGAGTGAGTGACTGGGTGGGTGAGTGAGTGCCTACCTCTGGAGATACTTACCTCTTAAGTAGGTGCTGGTAGCCCCTCTCTTCGCCTACCAGGGTTGACACTATGTCCACTCTTCAACGATTTCTCGCCCAGTGGACCAATAGGAAGCCATGACATAATCGGTGCGGCTTCCTATTGGCCCATGTGACGCAGGAGTTTTAACCTTTAAAGCCTCTGCTTGCTGAGCCGGAGCTGCTAACAGCACCTAGTTCAGAGGTAAGTATCTCCAGAAGTAGGGGGTCCCCAAGGCTGAAATTTAATTCTATATATATATATTATAATTTTTTTAAACTTCCCCAAAATCGCTGGCATGGATTGCTCTTTAAACCCTGTTATTATTTGTAAGATATTTCCTGGTGAAAATCACAAATTAATTCCATGTCTGAATAATTTCAATCTGTGTTAACCAATCATGCATCATATGTTGCCACCCCATAAAAATACTAATAATGATGTGTCTTATATGCCTTTAATAAGTTATCTTTGCCTATTTCATTCTTATCTCACACATCACTGTCAAATTTGTTACATATGCAGCTCCTTATCTAGTTTAATTATCATCAGTTATCAATGTGTCATAAAATTGGCCATTATGCCTTTTTAAAAGGCTATAAAACATATTGTAATACTATGAAACAAACATTAAAAATACTAGACAGTGTGTCGCATGCCTGAGTGCTTTCTGTATATGTGGCTATGTGGGCCCTGAATCTTTTATCTGTTTGTGCATTTTTAGTTTCCCTTTAACTCATCTTCTAAACATTTTTACCTTTCTCCTTAGGAAGCTTTTATTACTGGAATAAACACTAAATTATAGGCGCATGATGCTATAAAATGTAATTGCTAAAGTGTCACTTATTTAGCATGAATATTCTGCCTTCATGGCTTAACGAAAGTGAATTAATCACGATAGCCGCAAAGCAACACTTACATTTTATGTTATTACCAATACAGAGAGGGGCAGTTAGTGGGACATTTGTGTCCTCCGATTGGTTAAATATCATGTTTTTCCATATTAAAACATTTCCAAACATTTCCCTATTGCAGCAAAACTACTGGGGTTTTCTTTTTCCTCCCGGTGATGTATAAAAAAGATAAAAGCTATTACTTGGGACTGAAAGTAGACTTACGTCTTTCATAATCAGCACCAATGCATCTTGAAAGGAATAATACTCACATATATAAAACCCTTATAATGAAGCCGGTTTTTACATTTTCTATAGAAATTTATAGAAAAACAGAAGACTCGTTTCACAAAAGAAATTGTCAGGAAAATTGATTCATTCTACTTTCTATTTAACATCAATCTATTTGGAATCAATGCAGCTTTTTTTTGACTCATCCCTGTCTGATGTTAATTGACCCCTAACAAAAGCCGCGTCTCTTGTGATGTGCGCGGTTGGGTGTCATTGCAGCACTTTTGTATAGTTAGGTTTATGGGTCTAAACTTGCTAAAGTATTAAAATATCCTAAATTATGAAACAACTGATAACAGCCATGGGGACGGTGTTACAGTGCTCATTACTTTCACTTGATTACAAATACAATATATCTTACTGGGAATTATTGGGGATCGTGGCCTGCTCGGTACTGTGTTGTTAGGATCCAGTAGTTCAGGAGAGTCCAGTCTCAGATACCTACCTCCCCGGTCTCAGGTTCCTACCTCCTCAATCTCCGAGACCTACCTCCCAGGTTTCCAAACCTACCTCCCCGCGTCTCAGATTCCTACCTCCCCACGTCTTAGATTCCTACCTCCTCGATCTTCAAGACATAACTCCTCGTTTTTGGAGACCTACCTCTCAGGTTTCCAAGATCTACCTCCCCGGTCTCAGATTCCTACCTCCCAAATCTCCGAGACCTAACTCCCTATTTTTTGAGACCTACCTCTCCGGTCTCCAAGACCTACCTCCCAGGTTTCCAAGACCTACCTCCCCGGTCTCCGAGATCTACCTACCCGGTCTTTGACCTACCTCCCAGACCCTCTGATACCTACCTCCCTGGTTTTTGAGACTTACCTCCTTCGTCTTCGCGACCTACATCTCCAGTCTCAGAGACCTACCTCCCTGGTCTTCAAGATCTACCTCCCTGGTTTCTGAGACTTAGCTCCTCGATCTTCAAGACCTACCTCTCCAGTCTCCGAGACATAACTCCTGGTATCAGAGACCTACCTCCCGGTATCCAAGACATACCTCCCCGGTCTCCGACCTACATCCCGGCTTCTGATACCTACCTCCATGGTCTTGGAGACTTACATCCTCTGTCTTCAAGACCTACCTCTCGAGTCTCTGAGACCTACCTCCCCGGAACTCCAATACCTACCTCCCCGGTCTCCGATACCTACCTCCCGGTCTCCGATACCTATCTCCCCAGTCTCCGAGACTTACCTCCCCGGTATCCAAGTCCTACCTCCTCATTCTGGAATCATCACAAGCTGCAAAGAATTTACAAAAAGTTGACGTTTGGAAAAAAAACACAAGATTCAAAACTTCCTTGAACAAAGGATAACATTTACCTAAAAAGGTGAGTAAATCAAATTAATTAACATTTTAAACACCACATAAGTATCACTAATGAGTCAGTGCTATGTGATGCTGTGTATACGCAGTGTTGTTTATCTCATTGTTGTTTAACTGCAATACTCAAGACCCCCCCAACAGGTCAGGTTTGAAGAACATCCCTGCTTCAGCACAGGTGGCTCAATCAGTGTCTCAGTTGAAGAGCCTGCTTCAGCATAAGTGGCTCAAGCTCAAAGACTGAGTCACCAATTTGAGCCACCTGTGCTGAAGCAGGGATTTCCTGAAAACCTGACTTGTTGGTGGCCCTTGAGGACTGAAATTGTCCACCCCTGCACTATAGCATCAGACACATTTCCTGCACCACATATCTATTTTAGATCTGCTTACTGGGTTAAGTAAGTGGTTTCCCGATCTTTCTTCCCTTACTAATTGCCATATCTAAGATGTTGAGATCAGATTCATTGGAATATTCTGTACAGTATTTATGTATCGGGCTGTTTTCCATTTTCACTACAATTTGTATACCGGATCCATCAATGTGTTTTAAGATCAAATGTACCGCTGAAGAGTCAGCCACTGCATTCCATTTAATCAGATTGTTTAAGGGACGAGCATCTGGAGCCCAGTAGTTTAATGTGGCTAATTTCATAATCAGACTGGTAGGTCTTATGTTAGTGCCAAAATAGGGGCTACTTTTCCGCTTCATATAATCTAATCAGTGGTTTGGCATAAGTTAAACAGAGCTGCTGAGAGTTAAGACGCTAATTGATCACAGCAATAGTGTAAGCGTTTGTATGGGACGGTTTGTCAGGTGTGTTTAGGTTTGTCTCACAAGGTCCTATTTTAGGATCAGGATTATCTCGTAGTGAAAAGGTATAGAAGAGGTTAATCAGTCTTGATTCAAATAAGCGCATTCACAGCAGAGATAGGATCAGTTAATAAGCTTGTTTGTATTCACTAGAAGATTACATGACCTGGTTATTCCCCCAAAACAAATGAGTTGAATGTAGACATTGTAAGAAGTATAATAAAAACAACAATTAGGCCCTAATGCTGCAGTCTCATCTTAAACTTAATCTGCTTTCCTCCTCGCGCCTCCTCGCCTGCAGGGATTGAGTGCCAGTCTAACATTTGGGATTTGGGTGCGCTGGGAATGTTAGCGGCGCTGCCCGCCCTGCTGTTATTTAGCGAAGTCTGTCTGCAGGCGATGTGCGCAGTTGTACTGTACCACAAACAGTCTTATTGCAAAAAAATATTGTATAAAGATTGTAAAAACTGCTAGGTCTGGGACATTTGCTCGCTACCGTTTTGGCACTACCAAATCTCCGCCGGCGTTTATCTGTCACTTACCTCGCTGCCGGGACATCTCTTCGCTACCGCCTACCCAAAAAACCTAACCTTTTACCCTAATCCCCTAACTCTAAAAACCTAACCCTTTACCCCAATCCCCTACCCCAAAAAAATAACCCCTTACCCTAAAAACCAAACCCCGTACCCCCAAAAACCTAACCATTTACCCTAATCCCCTACCCAAAAAAAAACTAACCCCTTACCCTAAAAACCTAACCCCTTACCTTATCTTTAACCCCCTAACCGCTAAATGAACACCTTATTGGCGTCACGGCCGGTGGCTGACCGGGTCTGGCACAGGCTCCCTCGGTGGCCAAACACCGGCGGCGATATGGCTGCGGCGAGACGGCCATGATCAAATGTCCTATTCCGCATGCAAAGAGCGGAAACGTGTGTTTACTAATCATAATACATGTCTGATTTGTATAAATTCGTCATTTACTTTGGAGCTGTTAAACACGCCACTGCCATTAGTTCACTTTGATCCAGAGTATGTCTGCCCCTTTAAAGCTATAGGAATAGATTGATTTAATGATAAATTAAGACAAGGTGAATGATGAATTGTGACTTGTATTATTAGAAAGATTTTCAGTCACTTTTAAAGCAAACTTAGCTTGCAATGTGAAGCAGGCCTCCAGCAGCAAATGGGTTAAATTATTTCCAAATGTGGGCTCCAGTCCTAGTGTATCAGAAAACGATATTTTTTGCTCTCACTTAATCTGCCGTCTTTCCGTGTATTACCTGTCATTCTAATCCACGGGGCAGTGGTTCCTAAATCTTTTAATTATAGAGCAGGAGTAGGCAACTCCAGTCTCGAAGGGCCACCAACAGGTCAGGCTTTTTCTTTTTCAACTGTTTGTTTATTTTAAGATTTTCGTGGGGGTTCACATATTGAACTAAAGCATATTAGGGTGGGAGATATGATAAGGGGGGGGCATGATAATGGGGGGCATAATAAGGGGGGTTACCAATCCAATAACCAATAATATTTACGGGAAAAATAAAATATTGGGGGGAAAACATGGACATTTCTGGGCACTACGGCCTCGCTCAGACAGCCGAGCTGCGACGTGCGCACGCACGTTCGTCGCAAATTCTGGTTGTTCAGTGGGGCAGCAAAGTGCAGCGTTGTCGCTGCGACATTTTGCCGCCACAACCAAAATTGAAATTTTGTGCTAATGTCGTTTGACGTGAGCTGGTTCAGCCAATAAAGGCGAACCAGCTCCGTGACGTGTGCGTTACGCCCCCCCACCAGGCCCCCAAATGCCGGGACCCAACTCCTGCAGTTTGAGCAGAGATCGCTGGGCTGCAGGAGCGCCTGGCGGAGGCGCGAACGCAAGCACGCTGAAGTTGCGGTCTGTCTGATTGAGCCCTTAGGCTCAGAACCTGCACTGCCGCTGCAGACTTTTATTAATATACCTCGCAGTAGAGATGCTCAACTCCCGTCCTCAAGCCCCCCAACAGGTCAGTAAAGACTAGCCTCTGATTGAGCCACCTGTGCTGAAGCAGGGACATCTGGAAAATCGGGTTTATATTAGGTTCCGGCCTCCCCCTCCTCTCTGTGGTCAGCCATGGATCCGAAAACTGACGGGAATTTCAAAGTGTTTTCCCTCAGGAAAGCCGGGGTCCTTTCCATAGAGAGAACGCACCAAACTCTACGTTTCACCGCACTGGTGCTCGCTTATTCCGCATATTTGCGATGCAGTATTGTGTGGCTAAAGCCCCACTGCATGCGCCAGCGCACCCGCCTTGCGTCCTTGCAGCACATGCATGGTGCTTCACCGCGATCTGCAGTATGCAGGGAGCTTTTTTAGGCATGGGGGGCGTGACCTAGGGTGACCACCGTCCCCCTTTTGCCGCGACAGTCCCGGTTTTTCGGTTGCTGTCCCGGTTTCCTGTGTGTCCCGGAAATGTCCCGGTTTTTCGGTTGCTGTCCCGGTTTCAGGTGTGTCCCGGAAATGTTCCAGTTTTTCCCCGTGTGTTCCCGTTTTTTTAATGTCCGCGGCGGTGCGCGAGTAATTAGCTGCGGTGCGCCCGTGAGCGGCGCGCGGAGGAGGAGATTGCAGCAGCCCGGCGGTGAGTATTTTTTTTTAATGCCAGGGGAGCCGCCTGCTCGTGGCTGCCTCTGTCTGTACTCCACTGTGTGTGTGTACCAGTGTGTGTGTGTGTACCAGTGTGTGTGTGTGTGTGTGTGTGTGTGTGTGTGTGTGTGTGTGTGTGTGTGTACCAGTGTGTGTGTGTGTGTGTGTGTACCAGTGTGAGTGTGTGTGTGTGTGTGTGTGTGTGTGTGTGTGTGTGTGTGTGTGTGTGTGTGTGTGTGTGTGTGTGTGTGTGTGTGTGTGTGTGTGTGTGTGTGTGTGTGTGTGTGTGTGTGTGTGTACCAGTGTGTGTGTGTACCAATGTGTGTGTTTGTGTGTACCAGTGTGTGTGTGTGTGTGTACCAGTGTGTGTGTGTGTGTGTGTGTGTGTGTGTGTGTACCAGTGTGTGTGTGTACCAGTGTGTGTGTGTGTGTGTGTGTGTGTGTGTGTGTGTGTGTACCAGTGTGTGTGTGTACCAGTGTGTGTGTACCAGTGTGTGTGTGTGTGTACCAGTGTGTGTGTACCAGTGTGTGTGTGTGTGTGTGTGTACCAGTGTGTGTGTGTGTACCAGTGTGTGTGTGTGTGTGTGTGTACCAGTGTACCAGTGTGTGTGTGTGTGTGTGTGTGTGTGTGTGTACCAGTGTGTGTGTGTGTGTGTGTGTGTGTGTGTGTGTGTACCAGTGTGTATACCAGTGTGTGTGTGTGTACCAGTGTGTGTGTGTGTACCAGTGTGTGTGTGTGTGTGTGTGTGTGTGTGTACCAGTGTGTGTGTACCAGTGTGTGTGTGTGTGTACCAGTGTGTGTGTACCAGTGTGTGTGTGTGTGTACCAGTGTGTGTGTGTACCAGTGTGTGTGTGTGTGTACCAGTGTGTGTGTGTACCAGTGTGTGTGTGTCTCCCTCTCTCCCTGTCACTCCCTCTCTCCCCCTCTCTCCCTGTCTCCCTCTCTCTCTCTGTCCCTGTCTCCCTCTCTCTCTCTGTCCCTGTCTCCCTCTCTCTCTCTGTCCCTGTCTCCCTCTCTCTCTGTCCCTGTCTCTCTCTCTCCCTCCCCGTCTCTCTCTCTCTCTCCCTCCCCATCTCTCTCTCTCCCTCCCCGTCTCTCTCTCTCTCCCTCCCCATCTCTCTCTCTCTCTCCCTCCCCGTCTCTCTCTCTCTCCCCGTCTCTCTCTCTCTCTCCCTCCCCGTCTCTCTCTCTCTCCCTCCCCGTCTCTCTCTCCCTCCCCGTCTCTCTCTCTCTCCCTCCCTGTCTCTCTCTCTCTCTCCCTCCCTTCTCTCTCTCCCTCCCCGTCTCTCTCCCTCCCCATCTCTCTCTCTCCCTCCCTCCCCGTCTCTCTCTCTCTCCCTCCCTGTCTCTCTCCCTCCCTCCCCGTCTCTCTCCCTCCCCGTCTCTCTCTCTCCCTCCCTGTCTCTCTCTCTCCCTCCCTGTCTCTCTCTCTCTCCCTCCCCGTCTCTCTTCCTCCCTCCCCGTCTCTCTCTCTCCCTCCCCGTCTCTCTCTCTCCCTCCCTCCCCGTCTCTCTCCCCGTCTCTCTCTCTCTCCCTCCCTCCCCGTCTCTCTCCCTCCCTCCCCGTCTCTCTCCCTCCCTCCCCGTCTCTATCCCTCCCCGTCTCTCTCCCTCCCTCCCTCCCCGGCTCTCTCCCTCCCCGTCTCTGACCCTCCGTCCCTCCCCGTCTCTCTCCCTCCCTCCCTCCCTGTCTCTCTCCCTCCCTCCCTACCCGTCTCTCTCCCTCCCTCCCTCCCTCCCCGTCTCTCTCCCTCCCTCCCTACCCGTCTCTCTCCCTCCCTCCCTACCCGTCTCTCTCCCTCCCCGTATCCCTCCCTCCCCGTCTCTCTCCCTCCCTCCCCGTCTCTCTCCCTCCCTCCTTGTCTCTCTCCCTCTGTCTCTCTCTCTGCCTCCCTCCCCGTCTCTCTGCCTCTGTCTCTCTCCCTCCCCGTCTCTCTCCCTCCCTCCTTCCCCGTCTCTCCCTCTCCCCCTGTCTCTCTCTCTCCCTCTCCCTCTCCCCCTGTCTCTCTCTCTCTCTCCCCCTCTATGTCTTATCTTAACTGCCGTATACCTACACCGAAATAACCTATTCTGCTTTCTTCCAGATCTGACTCAAGTTTCACGTGGGAGACATCGGAAGACAGGTAGGGAACACCTCCCCTCCAGTATAGTACCTTGAGGGACTGCGGATCAGGTAAGATCCCAGGTGGGATTGCTGCTTTAGAAATTGTGAAGCGGGGGCATCCTGACACTGGTTAATTGGTACAGAATCATTCACATCTGGGTTTTTTTTTCTTCGATTAGTGAGGTACACACACACACACACACACACACACACACACACACACACACACACACACACACACACACACACACACACACACACACACACACACACACACACACACACACACAGGTAACAAGGACTAATGGTAGTAAAGTATAAGTGTACTACAATAAAAAAAAAAATGTCCCGGTTTTTCATTTTCAAAATCTGGTCACCCTAGCGTGACCAGTACTTAAAGCTGCAGTTCAGTCAATATCCTGCATGTTTTTTTTTTTTAATAAATCAGTTCTGTAGTAAGAAAAAATACTTTTAGCATTTTCTGTTTTTAAAAAAACAACTTTGAAAGACCAATTTTCTTGTATTCTATTTTAACAGCCATTTGCTAAGGCACTGCCCCTTCATGTCCTGTCACAAGCCCTGGCACACCCCTTTGTCAGCCCTGCCCTCCCTCTAGCACTTGTCAGTGCAGGAGTGCTCATGAATATTCATGAGCTTCCACTGCCAGTCAAGCAGATTATAAACAAATCCCAGCTTTTAATATGTCACCAAATTTCGACCTATCAATACATGGAGAACGAATTGACCTGCAGCTATGCAGTTCTTTAGCTAACTAGAGATTGCACACATGGAACTATTGAAGTAAAAAAATAAATGTAAAAAAAAAAAAAAAGACTGAACTGCAGCTTTAACGCATGGGCACGCTGGGCTGTTACCCGGGGGCCCCACAAGCATAGGGGCCCCATGCTAATCTATGCACAGACCAGAATTTAACACTAATTTTCCGACCACCCGCCTCAACATTCAAATCTCCCGCTCACTAGATAGAAGGAGAAAAATTACGACTTGTAGCGGAGAGTTGGCAGGGCCCAGTGCACTGCTTTGCCCGGGGGCCTATAATGCTGTTAAGACGGCCCTGGGCGTGGCCAAACAGGTCGGGGGGTGTGACCATGACAGGGGGGGCATAGAGGAGAGGCGGGGATGCAATGCAATGAAATATACAGTTGACAGAGACGATCAAGAAAATAAACGATTATTATACCGGCAATATACTGTAATATGGCGGATTGCAATATGTCCCCCCTCCTGTTAAATATATCCCCCCTCCTTGACAGGTTTTTGTGTGTGTATCCACCCCCCCCCCCCCCTCCCGTTTATGCCAGGCTGCCGGCGGTCTCCGCTCCTCATTGGCTCCCTGCCGCACCACGTGACGCGTCGCCGCACGGGAACACAATCCTCTTGTAGCCCCTTCTGGATGACGCGTCACAGTGCACAGTGAGCAGAGAAGCGAGGAAGGACTGGGGACAGCCAGGGAGCAGGTAAGGGGCTGGTGAGAGGCGCGCACTCAGCCGCATGCGCCGCCGGCTGCACTGGGGACCTAGCCTAAGATACGTGAGGCTAGTTTACCGGCGTGTTTGGACAGGCCCTCTGGAGGTTTGAACATATGGCTCAATCAGTGGCTCAGTCTGTGACTGAGCATTAGCTGAGGAGTATTGGCGCTGGCTCCCCGTGTGCTACACTCACATACACAGAACATACGGTGCTTTTTTCCAAGCCTGCATTACCTTGGAGCATCTCATTGCAGCAGCGGTGCTGGGGTGAGTAAGTGGTGATCCAGCTGAAGCTGGGGGTAGGGAATTTGAAAGGATATGGATTTCAGCAAAGCAGCTGTTATTGAATTAGTAAGTACAGTTATTCAAAGCATCTTTTTTTGCTTTATTACAGATCCAGATGTGACTAAGCGATCAATGCGTTCATCAGACACATTAGAATCCCCAGGCACTGTTGGGCAACCAGTGGTCAAAGTTACAATGCGGCCCCATTCCACATACTGTCAACTTAACATAACATTTCATATTATGTTTCTCCTGTGTTGAAATGTGGAAATTATTTCCCGTAGTGTTTTATTGCTCTTTCTTTATTACATTCAAATAAATCCATTTGTTTAGTAACCCGGGTAGAGTGGAGCTGTGAAGTTCTCTGGCTCCCATGTGTAGCTTCTGACGAGCTTATTGTACGGCGGCTGGTGTGAACTGCGTGATGAATAGGATTGCCCAAGGTTTGGAAATGAAATCCGTTCTGGAATTAGGTCGGGAGGTATCTCCCCCAACGCTACTAATACTTCTGCGTCCTGCAGGACGTTATCACCTTGCGCAGTCATATAGGACCGTGTTAACTGTTGGCAGCAAAAAATGGCCTCAGAAAATCCTCAAAATTATATTTTATTCTAAATAGAGAATCCTATTATTGTTCTGTCTCCTTTATACGCGTTGTTAACATGCGTACGCACGTGAATCCTGTCCTCTTACAGAAATGTGGTAGCTGTATTGTCTATATTTGTTTTTCCAATGTGAAACCTGCGCTCCAATTGTCTATATTTGTGTCTGATAAAATTGTGTGTGTGCCGATCACGCGCATTTTAAGTGAAACTTCTTTGTCTTTTGTCACTCGGGGGGGGCGAGCGAGAGGGTTGCGCGGCGGCTCACTGGGAGATGGGCGGGAGGGTGCGCGGCAGCGGCTTACTGTGTGTTGCGTGCCGGCTCACTGGGGGGACGGGTGGGAGGGTTGCGCGGCGGCTCACTTTGGGATGGTTGCGTGGCGGCGGCTCACTATCGGGTTCGTGGCGGTGTGTGTGTTCCTCCTAATGGTGGAAGCTGGCAAAATGCAGTGGCAGTGAATGTTGCTGATTGCCTCTTCTGCCAGCAGTGACGTCACTTCCGTCACCACTGACTTCCGTCCCCATCAACTCCATTCACTGCTACTGAATTTTGCTCATGTGGTAGGTAAAATGTGTAAAATTCCAGGCATTATTGAAATCCCTGCTCTCTAATTGGTTCAAATTCCGGGCATTATTTATTCAATATGGCCGGGAATTTTTGGCCCCCTAATCTATATAACTATACAAAAGTGTCTATTATTTATGAAAAAATGATGCATTTAGCCTATAATAGTAATAATCCCCTCAGAACAGGGCGTTACTGGCCAATATTGCCCTTTCTGGGTTCCCGCAGCTTTGCAACTCTTCCAGCCAGGGCAATATTGTCCAGTAATGCCCTGTTCTGAAGGGATTATTACTTAAATACAAACAGGACACAATGTGGATTGTGCATTAATCGGAAAATCCCTCCCATCATTTATCATGTTATGTAAAATCGCTTCTTCCTAAAGTCTGATGTAACACAGGTGAGAGGGGAAATTAATGGACTGACACATTGAGAAATTTCATGTGTTTCAACTAACTCCTCCTATAGCTCAATACCACCATTCCCCATATCCACCACCCCACCACTCCCCATATCCACCACACCACCACTCCCCATATCCACCAACCCGTCACTCCCCATATCTTCCACATCACCACTCCCCATACCCACCACACCACCACTCCCAATATCCACCACCCCACCACTCCCCATATCCACCACACCGCCACTCCCCATATCCACCCCACCGCCACTCCCCATATCCACCACACCACCACCACTCCCCATATCCACCACACCGCCACTCCCCATATCTACCACACCACCACTCCCCATATCCACCACCCCAACACTCCCCATATCCACCACACCACCACCACTCCCCATATCCACCACCCCACCACCACTCCCCATAATCACCACCCCACCATTCCCCATATCCACCACCCCACCACTCTCCATATCCAACACCACCACTCCCCATATCCACCACACCACCATTCCCCATATCCACCACACCGCCACTCCCCATATCTACCACACCACCACTCCCCGTATCCACCACCCAACCATTCCCCATATCCACCACCCCACCACTCTCCATATCCAACACCACCACTCCCCATATCCACCACACCACCACTCCCCATACCCACCACACCACCATCCCCATATCCACCACACCACCACTCCCCATATCCACCACCCCAACACTCCCCATATCCACCACACCACCACCACTCCCCATATCCACCACCCCACCACCACTCCCCATATCCACCACACCACCGCCACTCCCCATATCCACCATACCACCACTCCCCATATCCACCACCCCACCACTCCCCATATCCACCACCCCACCACTCCCCATATCCACCACCCCACCACTCCCCATATCCACCACACCACCACCACTCCCCATGTCCACCACACCACCACCACTCCCCATATCCAACACCACCACTCCCCATATCCACCACACCACCACTCCCCATACCCACCCCACCACCACTCCCCATATCCACCCCACCACCACTCCCCATATCCACCACACCACCACTCCCCATATCCACCACACCACAACCACTCCTCATATCCACCACACCACCACCACTCCTCATATCCACCACACCACCACCACTCCCCATATCCACCACACCGCCACTCCCCATATCCACCATACCACCACTCCCCATATCCACCACCCCACCACTCCCCATATCCACCACACCACCACCACTCCCCATATCCACCACCCCACCACTCCCCATATCCACCACCCCGTCACTCCCCATATCCACCACACCACCACTCCCCATATCCACCACACCACCACTCCCCATATCCACCACACCACCACTCCCCATACCCACCCCCCCACCACTCCCCATATCCACCACACCACCATCACTCCTCATACCCACCACAACTCCCCATATCCACCACACCACCACTCCCCATATCCCCCACACCACCACTCCCCATACCCACCACCCCGCCACTACCCATATCCACCACACTGCCACTCCCCATATCCACCACACTGCCACTCCCCATATCCACCACACTGCCACTCCCCATATCCACCACACTGCCACTCCCCATATCCAACACACCGCCACTCCCCATATCCACCACACCGCCACTCCCCATATCCACCACTCCCCATATCCACCACTCCCCATATCCACCACACCACTCCCCATATCCACCACCCCACAACTCCCCATATCCACCACATCACCACTCCCTATATCCACCACACCACCACTCCCCATATCCACCACCCCACCCCTCCTCATATCCACCACCCGCCACTCCCCATATCCACCCCACCACCACTTCCCATATCCACCACACCACCACCACTTCCCATATCCACCACACCACCACCACTCCCCATATCCACCACTCCCCATATCCACCACTCCCCATATCCACCACCTCACCACTCCCCATATCCACCACACCACCACTCCCCATATCCACCACCCCACCACTCCCCATATCCACCACCCGCCACTCCCCATATCCACCCCCCCACCACTCCCCATATCCACCACACCACCACCACTCCCCATATCCACCCCCCCACCACTCCCCATATCCACCACACCACCACCACTCCCCATATCCACCACTCCCCATATCCACCACCCCACCACTCCCTATATCCACCACCCCACCACTCCCCATATCCACCACACCGCCACTCCCCATATCCACCACCCCTCCACTCCCCATATCCACCCCCCCACCACTCCCCATATCCACCATTCCCCATATCCACCACACCCCATATGCTTGTAAACTTGATGTTAGGCGGCATATTCAACATGTAATCAGTCCAGAAAACCAGGCACTCACATATGCGTAGGGGTAACGGTGGTATATAAGGTGCAGACCGTCCAAGTGTCAGCAAGGCAGCACATCTGATATTAGAAACCAGGACAGGCAGTCCACGGTCCAAAAGTGAAATGTATTCCTCAACGTTTCAGCTCCCAACGGAGCCTTTATCAAGTGCTCTATATAAAGACTCCCGTTTGGATCTTGGAGTGCCTGTCCTGTTTTCTCATATACACACACCTCAAGAAGAAACGTATACAGTACTTGCACCAGAAAAGACAAAAATAGAATTGTGAATAGAGATATGACTTTATTGTAATATACCCCAGTATGTCTTTTCTTGTGCTGGGATACATTTCTTCTTGAGATGCCCATTGTTTGATGCCCATTGTTTGTTCTTAAATTCTTTATAAGCACAGACCATCCTCGGGGGCCCTACCTAACACATGAGTGCTACCATTATATATATATACTGTGTACTATATATACTACTGTATATATATATATAGTACATAACTTAACAATATAGTCGCCCTCCAAGCACAAATGTCATTGTGCGCTGCTGCTAATTTTCTAAGTGGTTAATGTATTCTCGCTTCATATATGAGGCGAAAGAAAAGGCTGCCATATTTAATCCCTCTAAACAAGCTCTTAAAACAATTTGTTCAAAAGTTCCCCAATTAGAGCTTGTCCTGTAGGTAATCTGCTGTGATCTAATTTGCCAGTGGGTATAAATTAGGGACATTATGTAATTAGCACTAAGACCAGAAGTGGAGGGCGGCTGGATGACTGAGGGAAGCTGACAGTATAGAACAGCTCCTATGTGGTCTTGGGGTATAAATGGATTGGAAGGGATTTGGTTTATAGAGAAGCTATTAAGACCCTGTTGTGTTTCACTCTTTTCTCCATACAATCCTAATTGAAAGCATAGTTGTTGGTTGGAAACATGTAGATAACTGTGGAATCTGATTTTAAATCCGTTGATGGATATGGATTTCAGGTTTATATTATAGGAGGCGGTAAACATTTGGAGACATTTTTTTTTAGCATTGATAAGCTTGGACACGTCACTCAAAAAAATGGATTGACAAATCAACAAAATATGAGTTAAATATTGTCAAAGACACTCAATTTTAGTAGGACAATAATGACCTTACAACTTAAGAAATATATTTATTTATTTATAAAATGTTTTACCAGGAAGTAATATATTGAGAGTTACCTCTCGTTTTCAATTATGTCCTGGACATAGTTAATATGACAAATAATACATGATAATATAATTTGGCACGGTTCACATGTTGTGGCCAGAATCAATTAAATAGCCCTTGACTGTAGAACACATAAAATTATATTCACGTACTATATTTATGTGCTGTATAATTCAGTATACTGTACGATGTTACCAACAGAACAGCACGACTGATGCTTTTGTTCCCACTTTCTTCCTCTCTTGTACCTTTTTGTTAAATGATTTGAATATGCTCCATAACAGTCCCACTTTGAGAGATTGTTAATTGCCTGTGTGTACCAAATATTGTACTAACCCTCCTTATGTTCATGTGACCCCTTTTTCCTTCTCCCCTTTCTGTTCTGTAACCTCCCAATGCCTCAAACTTTTCAATAACATTATGAGCATAAAAAAAATAGAAGAGAGATATATAATTCTGCCTAAATGTACAGGCAGCTTGTTAGGTTTTATTTAACAGCTGTGAATGAGTTATATAAACATCATAAAATGTATTAATGGTTACTAACTATTAGATTTTGTTTTTATTATGACAGATTACTTTTTAGGTGGGAACATGTTAATAACATAAAAATGTCAACGTAGTAATGCTTAATATTTCTTAACCCCTTTGCTGCTACTGAGGCCTGCAATGTAAAACTAAATCTTATACTATATTTGTGAAAGCACTGTATGCCTGTCTGCATGGCCTCTGTCCCTAGGGGAAATCTCATTGGTCCCTTGGCCCGCCCGCCCCCGCACAACTCTCATTGGCCTGAGGCGGAGTGACGGGCCAAAGGACACACAACACACACACACACCTCTCTCTCTGTCCTCTCCCCCCCCCATCACACTCACCTCCCCCCCCCCTCCCCGGTGCTCCACTCACCTCCCCGCCTCCGCTCCACTCTCCGCTCCACTCGCCTCCCTCCCGCTCCACTCACCTCCCTCCCGCTCCACTCCCTCCCGCTCCACTCACCTCCCTCCCGCTCCACTCACCTCCCTCCCGCTCCACTCCCTCCCGCTCCACTCACCTCCCTCCCGCTCCACTCACCTCCCTCCACCTCCTTCCTGCTCCACTCACCTCCCTCCCGCTCCACTCACCTCCCTCCCGCTCCACTCACCTCCCTCCCGCTCCATTCACCTCCCTCCCGCTCCACTCACCTCCCGCTCCTCTCCCTCCTGCTCCACTCACCTCCCTCCACCTCCACTCACCTCCCTCCCACTCCACTCACCTCCCTCCCGCTCCACTCACCTCCCGCTCCACTCACCTCCCTCCTGCTCCACTCACCTCCCGCTCCACTCACCTCCCGCTCCACTCACCTCCCTCCCGCTCCACTCACCTCCCTCCCGCTCCACTCACCTCCCTCCACCTCCACTCACCTCCCTCCTGCTCCACTCACCTCCCGCTCCACTCACCTCCCTCCCGCTCCACTCACCTCCCTTCCGCTCCACTCACCTCCCTCCCACTCCACTCACCTCCCTCCCGCTCCACTAACCTCCCTCCCGCTCCACTCACCTCCCTCCCGCTCCACTCACCTCCCTCCCCGGCGCGGGGACAGGCAGCCTGCAGCTGCCACGCGGCGCCTAAGATGGCGGCGGCCGGAAGGACCCCCTTTCTTCCTCGCGGAGTAACTAAGATGGCGGCGGCCGGAAGGAGAGGTGACATACGTGTGTGTGTGTGTGTGTGTGTGTGTCACTGTATGTGTGTGTGTCACTGTGTGTGTGTGTGTGTCACTGTGTGTGTGTGTGTGTCACTGTGTGTGTGTGTGTGTGTGTGTGTGTGTGTGTGTGTGTGTGTGTGTGTGTGTGTGTGTGTGTGGGGGGGGGACACACTGTGTGTGTGTGTGTGTGTGTGTGTGTGTGTGTGTGTGTGTGTGTGTGTGTGTGTGTGTGTGTGTGTGTGTGTGTGTGTGTGTATGTGTGTGGGACACAGTGTGTGTGTGTGTGTGGGACACTGTGTGTGTGTCAGACACTCTAGGGTGGGGACCGGAGCTACGCATGGGGGGGCGGTGGGGCAGGAGCGGAGAGAGAGGGGGGAGCGGAGAAACATGCAGGGGGAGTGGAGAGGAGGGACCCGTAAATTTTAAGAAACCCACCCCCCCTCCTGTCCACTGTCCCCCCCCCTCCTGTTCACTGTCCCCCCCCCTCCTGTTCACTGTCCCCCCCCTCCTGTCCACTGTCCCACCCCTCCTGTCCACTGTCCCCCCCCTCCTGTCCACTTCCCCCCCCCCTCCTGTCCAATGCCCCCCCTCCTGTCCACTCTCACCACCCTCCTGTCCACTCTCACCCCCCCTCCTGTCCACTCTCACCCCCCCTCCTGTCCACTCTCACCCCCCCCCTCCTGTCCACTCTCACCCCCCCTCCTGTCCACTCTCACCCCCCCTCCTGTCCACTGTCCCGTCCCCTCCTGTCCACTGTCCCCGTCCCCTCCTGTCCTCTGTCCACTGTCCCCATCCCCTCCTGTCCACTGTCCCTATCCCCTCCTGTCCACTGTCCCCGTCTCTACCCTCCTCCTGTCCACTGTCCCTCCCCCCTGCCCATCTCCTGTCCACCTCCACCTTTTCCTAGCAGGAAATTTAACTCAAGGGCAACGCCGGGTCTCTCAACTAGTAACTAAATATTACTAGTAAAAAGTGATAAAGTAAGTGTGTTGTGGAGAATATATATTTCTTTTCATGTATATATATTATACAGTGGTCGACAAATCACCAAAAAATCTACTCGCCGAACAAAAAAATCTACTCGCCACCTAGTACCAAACGTGTGCTGCTTGGGCCAATAGGAGCTCGCCACGATGTTAAATCCACTCGCCCGGGGCGTGCAAATGTATAGGTTTGTCAAACACTGTATATATATATCAGTCCAGGAACCAGGCACTCACATATGTGTAGATACAGGTGAGTGTTAAATCTTATGTTGTGGTATGTTGGAGTTCCAAGTTCATGATCATTAAACTACAATAAAGCAGAAGTTCTTGATTTCAAGCACCAGTCCTGGGGTTGCCACCTATAAATATCATGTGCTGTGTATCATCTGTGTCAGACGGCCACATAATCATCTGACACAGGGCGTCAGTTATCTTCAAACTCTCCCGGCTGCGAAGAGAAGGACCCCAATTATATCAAGAAAAAATATTCCAATGGAAACCAACGGGATTTTCTTCTTTGGTAAATCTGACATTAGTTGTTTGCCCTCGTGGTGCAGCTGGGAGACGGAGGGCAAATAGCTGCATGAGGATTATTCAAGAAAAAACATTCTGATTGAAAGCAATGAGATTTGGTTATTTGATTAATCTGGCGCAGAGTTTTTGTACCAATTTTGCAGCTGAGAGACTTTCTCTGGCCTGGGAATCCTACAATTAGGGTTGCCAGGTGTCCAGTATTGACCCGGACTGTCCTGTATTTGGACACTGTCCAGTAAAATATTAGATGTAAAACTTGACATGTATGTGTCCGGTATTATCTCTTTGGACATTGTAACCTGACCGGCTTGGGGGGGGAGGGGGGCGTGGGATTTCCCTGAGCAGGGAGAGAGTAGGGCTGCTGCTAGGGGGCTAAGCAGCTTCCTCCATCCTGATTGGCAGCTGCTGGGTTATGCAGCCGAATCAGGAGAAAGTGTCACGAGCTCAGGGGTGGGACCAAGGAGATGAGGAAACAGCATGGAGCAGAGGTGTATGTGTGTGTGTCTCTAGCGCGTAGCACCTTTCAGCATTGTGTCCAGTGTTTTTGGAGCAGTCGCCTGGCACCCTAATCACTGGTTTACAACCCAGTTTGTTGTAGACAGGTAACTTTGCATTTCCCAACTTTTTGTGTTTAACTACAATGTTCTCCTGTTAACCCCTTCACTTCGAGAGAGGGGAGGGTACAATGTGTTGCAAAGGGAATGTGTACTGTACAGCAACTAGTGTTATACATTCAAATTCATCAAGTCATGAATAGCTATCACATTTATATGAATGTCTTAGTTCTGCGTTTATACATCAAATGGTACAAAATCTATTCTGAGTGGCTTTGCCCTCTGACCACAAGCTATGTACCACACATCCAGAAGAAACTTTTTTTTTTTTGTAAACACAAAATAGGGTCTTTTTCTCTGTCGTTTGCTAGTATTTCATTTTCCCAGAGCTATGAAATGGATGCTATGCAGAGGAAGGAAGACAAACAGGAAAATAAATAAAAGAACCGCAATATACAAGAACATTAGGTAAATAAATTACAATTCTTCTACTGCTATTGCTACACAGTTCTTTGATATATTACAAAGAATGGGGTTTCTTGTAATATAACACCGCTTATTATTACAGCAGGGTACTACTAGCTATGGTTTCTGTTTCCCCCTGCCCCCCCCCTCCCCCCGCCCCCAAACTGCAGGTCCATTTGGCTGGTTCCGGATTAAGGTCTCTGGGTTTATTTGCAGAACTTCTAGATGTCTATATATCAGGGGAGGCCAACCTCAGTCCTCAAGAGCTACCAACAGTTCAGGTTTTCAGGATATCCCTGCTTCAGCACAGGTGACTCCAGTGAGCCACCTGTGCTGAAGCAGGGATATTTTGAAAACCTGTTGGTGGCCCTTGAAGACTGGAGTGGCCCACTTGTAGCCAAGCATCAGCTTTATGACTAAGGCTGTTTGATATTTATCCCTCAACCATGGAATGGCAGTTTCACACATGAACAAGCCACTTCTGTGTGGACACTTTTCTGCATCAGCAGTTATATACGTCGTAGAATCGGGGAAAAACACCAAAGTGCAGAATATTAGCCAAAGTGCTTCAGTTTCCTGTATTTCCCCCTGAGATTGTTCTTGGAGGAATTGATACTTGTAAAAAGGATCCTCTGTGAATCGGCCGTAAGGACTCATGTCATCTCAGTTTATATCCTTCCTGCCTATTTCCCTTAAGACAATTTAAGGGGTTAGTAGTAACGAAAGTGTGAGAGGGACTAAACAAACAGAACCTGTAATGATGCTGGTGTAGTTAGTTGCTGGGAATTGACCTGAAAGTCCTCAGAGATTCACTGTAGATCTGGATTTTTATGATGCTGGCTAGTCACATTGGCTCCTTCTGATTTCTATTACCTAGCTATAATTAGGGAAACAATGACTTGTTAGCGGTCCCCTGCAGTCTGTTCCTCTAAAATAAATAGTGCTTTGTTGGTGTCTTGTAATGCTTCCCCTCCATCTGCACCCAGCTATCTTTATCAATGGCTGTTTCACAATTTGAAGGCATGTTTATTATTTCCACAAAACCAAAGAGTGAAAAATAAAATGAATACAGATCACTAACTCTCAAACACTTACTTTTTTAGGAGTTGAGATGAAATTCAAATATGTTGTGGGTTCTATATTTCTGACCTTTTATCCCTGTTATCTTATGTGTGTACGTTTGTATTTTTATTTTTCATTTTGACAAGTGTTCCTTAAATGTAGCACTGTATTTGCTTCTTTCCTCTGTGTCTCTGCCTCAAGCAAATGGAGACCAAAGTCATCCTGTAGTGCAGGCTGGGCAATTCCAGTCCTCAAGGGCCACCAACAGGTCAGGCTAGAATAGCACTTTTCAACCAGGATTACTAGGAACCCTTGGGCTCCCCGGGCGTCCCTAAACGGTTCCCTGCAATTTTCCAGTCATTTGAAAATTCTATCAAATACAGAAGAATTTACAATGCAGCTGATCTCAGACGTGCTATTAGAGAGGGTTGGGGTTCCTTACAATGCATCTGATCTCAGACGCGCTATTAGAGAGTGTTGGGGTTCCTTACAATGCATCTGATCTCAGACGCGCTATTAGAGAGGGTTGGGGTTCCTTACAATGCATCTGATCTCAGACGCGCTATTAGAGAGGGTTGGGGTTCCTTACAATGCATCTGATCTCAGACGTGCTATTAGAGAGGGTTGGGGTTCCTTACAATGCATCTGATCTCAGACGCGCTATTAGAGAGTGTTGGGGTTCCTTACAATGCATCTGATCTCAGACGCGCTATTAGAGAGGGTTGGGGTTCCTTACAATGCATCTGATCTCAGACGCGCTATTAGAGAGGGTTGGGGTTCCTTACAATGCATCTGATCTCAGACGCATTATTAGAGAGGGTTGGGGTTCCTTACAATGCATCTGATCTCAGACGCATTATTAGAGAGGGTTGGGGTTCCTTACAATGCATCTGATCTCAGACGCGCTATTAGAGAGGGTTGGGGTTCCTTACAATGCATCTGATCTCAGACGCGCTATTAGAGAGGGTTGGGGTTCCTTACAATGCATCTGATCTCAGACGCATTATTAGAGAGGGCTGGGGTTCCTTACAATGCATCTGATCTCAGACGCGCTATTAGAGAGGGTTGGGGTTCCTTACAATGCATCTGATCTCAGACGCGCTATTAGAGAGGGTTGGGGTTCCTTACAATGCATCTGATCTCAGACGCATTATTAGAGAGGGCTGGGGTTCCTTACAATGCATCTGATCTCAGACGCGCTATTAGAGAGGGTTGGGGTTCCTTACAATGAATCTGATCTCAGACGCATTATTAGAGAGGGTTGGGGATCCTTACAATGCATCTGATCTCAGACACACTGTTAGAGAGGTTTTGAGGTTCCTTACAATGCATCTGATCTCAGACGCGCTATTAGAGAGGGTTGGGGATCCTTACAATGCATCTGATCTCAGACGCGCTATTAGAGAGGGTTGGGGATCCTCAGAATTTCACTTATGGTTCCATAACAAAAAAATGGTTGGAAGCCATTGGGTTAGTATATTCCTGCTTCAGCACAGGTAGTGCAGTCTTTGACTGAGCCACTGATTGAGCCACCTGTACCAAAGCAGGGATATCCTGAAAACCTGACCTGTTGGTGGCCTTTGAGGACTGGAGTTGCCAACCTATTGCAATTGGACTAACAGCTATTTCTACTTAAGTAGAAATGAAACAAAGGCGCATATTCCCTAACGGGTTCTAAGTTCTAGCACGCTTTAACTCCCACGTAACTCACACTGAAATAAATGGGAGCAGTCAGGATGTGCTAAAGAGTAGCACCATTTAGTGAATTTGGGCTTTTTACAGCTTGCAAACAAAATGTTAATCTGATTTACCTGCAGGAGTTTGCAGCCTCTGCTGACAATGTGAACCGCATATAGGGCTGGGCCTATACACAAAGCAGTGATAAAATCCGTGCTATTGTGTCCGATTATGGGGCCTATGCACTTCGCGCCGATAAGCCACTTATTGAGGCCATAAAGGCCTACTGCTATTCAGTAAGTCCCGATAAGTCGCCGATAAAACCCTTCCGGCAATTTATTTTTCTGAGAAAAAAAATCGCCAAACGAGCGGCGAGAAGCCACTTATCGGCAGGTTTTCAAACTCGTGCAATTCTAGTAGCCCCGATTAGCTTATCGAGGCTAATCACGGCTCTAGAATAGAAATTTCCTCTCAAAATCCTCCCGCCAGGAAAAGCTAGCAGGAAGATGGTGAGAGGCTGCCGAGAAGCGGCGAGAGTTGAAAAAAATGCATTTTTCCTGCAACGGATTGATGCCGGGAGTTCCGGAACTGATACCCATTAATATCAGCACCGGAGGCCCCCGGCATGAATCCCATGCAATAAAAATGCATTTACAGGCAACTTCATTACCTTAGCGGCTAACAGCTAAGGCAATGAAGGGGTAAAGGAACAGCAACAGCTTTATTGGGGCAGAGGGGGTGAGTGAAGCGGGTACTTGGACCTTCACTCTTCCCCCAATAAACATTACAATAGGTACTAACCACCAATACACAACCCACCCACCTCCCTGTGCCCCCACATAAACGCATTTTTAATTTTTTTATACACACGATTGATACCAGCTGGGGTCCCCGGGTGGTCCTTGCGGGTGTCCATGGGCCTCCTGGTGGTCCCCGTGGCTGTATGGGGGTCCATGGGTGGATCAGATGGTACAGCTCCAATTTGATTGGACACTGTATCATGTGCTCGCCTCCTTTTTTTTTGGTTAAGGATGTGACGTCATCTCCAAGGGAGGTATGTCACATGCTTCAAACCACATGGCTATATCACATGGTATTACAGCCAATGGGATTGAAGACAATCCCATTGGTTGCTGCACCATGCACTAAGGTTACATTAGTTCTAAAGGATGTGACATCACTTTAAGGGATGACTATTTTAGTATTTCCTCACCCATTGCTGTCAGTCTAAGTACAATCTGATCTGATACATCATAGGGACATCCTGATCACACACCCCACATATTATTATTATTATAATGTTCCGATGGTCCTGCGTTCATTGGATGTTTTCATTCTCAGGGGGTGGTTCATCTCTCAGCCTTATAGCAGTGACAGTTCCATGATAAATTCCACGTGATACTCCAGGTTATAGCCGGCTTTGTGGGGTCCGTGGCAAACCTTGTTTATCTCGCTTGGATATTGAAAATACATTGGAAGAATTGAGGCAGTTTCCCAATAAATGTGGTGTTTTATTGTTTTTTAAACGAAAAAAACTAGGATGGCGCTCTCCTATACGTGGTTATAGTGATATTAATGGTGCTAAGTAACAACAAATGAAACATAACATGTCCAATCACAGTAGGATGGACACTAGGTGAACAAAGTGCCTGAATCCAGTGAGTGAGAAAGAAAGCAATAGTGGATAGTGAAAAACAGCTATCTAATGCTATAATATAAATTAATGTGAAAAGTGTGAGTCCTCCACTTAACCTTATGCAAAAGTTTCACATTTTCTTCAAAATACGATGATTTCCAAAAGGATGAGGGAGCGGGGGACATCCAGTGCGTTATATAAAATGTCCCCGGTCCCTCGTCCTTTTGGGGGGGAAAATCGTGTTTTTTTTGTTTTTTTTGCCAGCTCCAGTTTTCCAGCAGAAAAACTTTGATAAAAAGGCATAATATTCTCTTTAGAGGCTACATGTTAAACTATGGAAAGGGAGATTGAACATTAAAATTGCATTCAAAGAGACAATTTAGACATGTTAGTTAGTCTCTGTATTTGCCCTTGTTCTGCCCATAAATACACAATCCCAGCAAGCTCTAACCCCAGAAACCACCCAATCATATATACAGTATATATATTTGTATAACTTGCTGTGCCCCACTCACGGAATTGGGGAGTTTAAGGAGTTGTCACTGAAGTGCAGAATAGGAGCAGTTACAAGATATATATCAGACTTATATATCAGACTTATATATCAGACTTATATATCAGACTTATATAATCAGACTTATATATCAGATCTATATATCAGACTTATATATCAGACTTATATATCAGACTTATATATCAGACGTATATATCAGATCTATATATCAGACTTATATATCAGACTTATATATCAGACTTATATATCAGATCTATATATCAGACTTATATCAGACTTATATATCAGACTTATATATCAGATCTATATATCAGACTTATATATCAGACTTATATATCAGACTTATATATCAGACGTATATATCAGATCTATATATCAGACTTATATATCAGACTTATATATCAGACTTATATATCAGATCTATATATCAGACTTATATCAGACTTATATATCAGACTTATATATCAGATCTATATATCAGACTTATATATCAGACTTATATATCAGATCTATATATCATATCTATATATTATATCTATATCAGATCTATATATCAGACTTATATATCAGCTTATATATCAGACTTACATATCAGACTTATATATCAGACTTATATATCAGACTTAAATATCAGACTTACATATCAGACTTACATATCAGACTTACATATCAGACTTACATATCAGACTTACATATCAGACTTATATATCAGACTTACATATCAGACTTACATATCAGACTTATATATCAGATCTATATATCAGACTTATATATCAGACTTATATATCAGCTTATATATCAGACTTATATATCAGATCTATATATCAGACTTATATATCAGCTTATATATCACATATATCAGACTTATATATCAGGCATCTATCAGACCTATATACTGTATCAGCTTATACAGTATATCACATATATCAGACTTATAAGTCTGATATATAGGTATGATATATAGGTCTGATATATAATTCTGATATATAGGTATGATATATATCAGACCTATATATCAGAATTATATATCAGACCTATATATAAGACCTACTGTATATATCAGGGAGTTGGAAGAAATGCTGAATTTCTGTCATTTACTATTCCCCATTTCAACATGAGAAAAATGTATATATCTGCCAGGTCACAGATAACATTAGCACTTCAGGTAACAACCTGCATCAAATAGCACAAACTTGATTAATGCATTCAACATACTGGCGCAGACACGGGGGAAAAAGATGTCTATATACAAAATTGCTGTGCGTGAAGCTGCACTATTCGGGAACTTGATACAGAACCCCCTTAGTGTGTTTTTAATGGAAAAATTCCCTGTGGTGTTGAAGTTGGATAAAATTGACACACAACCCCCTTTGTTTTGGTGCAAAGTCAATAATAAGGAGAATTACAGCCTAGATCTTGTCATGCAGTCATTAAGTCATGTATGTTATCAGTTAAACAGAGACGTTGCATGACTTACATTTAGGTTTAAAAGTCACTACTGTACTCAGAATCCCTTGTCAAAAAAAATCCTTCCTGAATATTATCCATAAAAACACACGGCAAATGTAATTCTGTTACATGTCATATGCTAAGCAGCACGACTTCGGAATTTCAATAGCTGCACAGAAAATGTTTGAATACGATAAATACAAAAGTTAATCTTTGCCATCACTTTACAGTCTGTAGCATTATACGGATTGAGAAATGGATCATCTCGAGTAAAATGCCTTTCCAATGGTAACAAGTAATTGTTCCACTACAATTTCACAGGAAGTCAAACAGATTTCTGTCTAGTCAACACTCAACAGTCTTCAGTAATCTACACTGGCAATTTCCAGAACAGAGTCCTGTAAGTACTGTATATGTGCTGTAAATGCAAATAACTCAATTATAGTTAGGAGATTCCACTTAGCAGATAAAAAAACAACCACAAAGGTGCATTTACACCTTTTGACTCACTGTTTTGACTCCTTGGAAGGGAGCAGTGTTGGCTGAGTGGTTACATGGGGGCGTATCCTTATTTGAGTGATCAAATCCAGCATGGACCAGTATGCCGGTGTCACATGACCAGATGGATGGGCTACTGTTGTTCTCTGCCTGGCTTGGTACTGGCCAGGTAGCATGGTTTGGCACTTTAGATGGGTAAATGTTAAACTGCTAAAGTTCTATTTGAGCGTGTTAAGGTTTAATAAAGCTGAGTGCACTTGAACCGCTAGTTCAGTGAGTTATTTTAAATGTTCTGGGGTTTACACCAGGTGTGTGTGTGTGTGTGTGTGTGTGTGGTGGAGCTTCTCGAAGATTCCAAGATCAAGCAACAATAACAAATATCACAGAACATAGAATGTGGTCATAATGCCGTGTTTTGGAGATCCAGCCAAGAACTCTTGCCCAACTGAGGAAACAATGCCCAGCTATGAAAAAGATCAGGGCTGAGTTCTTGCCAAACTCCTGGACACCATTTTTCAGTTAAGGAGGTGAGGGAATATGTAGTTGAGAGGGGGTAGAAGGAATACTACAGTTTCCCTACTAAATATTGTAGGATCTAGATGAAAAGGTTGCATTGTCCAGTATTGGGGCTACTGATGAGTGTAAGAGGACAATCCTAACATTGAAGTGGAGCCAGTGATACCACTGAATTCTTTTTGGGTAAGTGGTGTGTGTCACAGTGCAACAGTGTTGCAGATGAGAATGACACCCTGACGGTAAGAGGGATCTATCTTACAACTATCTTACAATCCCGATTTTCTATGGTAAGAGGAGACACTGAGAACCAGCATCCTAATGACACAGTACCAGGCCGGTGATACCCTCAGTTTACTGTTCCATGCGACACCTAAAAATAATAAAAGGAACAGTGACCGTAATCACGGCCATTTCAAAGCGGCTGTTGATAAGTTCAGCTGTTTGAACCAAGGGTGAAAGGGAAACCTGAACTCGGGGTGGAAGATGACTGCTCTGCTATCGTAACACAAACCACATGTGAATGGGGCCAGGGTACACGGCACCAGTGACATATCCCCAGTGACCATCGCCTCATAAAATTGGACACAAATATGAATTCCTTATTAATTCATCTGCTCAGGTTTTCATTGATCTGGCCCCAGGATAAACATAACATAAAAAGGGAATTTATTTGGGCACTCTCGTCATTCTCAGGTGGAAGGAATTCAGGTGACATCATCATGCCTTTCAGCAGCATACCTGCTAGCAATTTAATTATTTCTTATTATTCATTATTTCTTTTATGCAGCACTTGTATGTATAGTAAAGTGCAGAATCCAGGCAGCAGATTGCTTTCAATGTAAGGTATTCATGTTCGAGACATCGATACATTTATGCGACTAACCCAAAGCCACGAAGAGCTGGAAATGGATCTTGAATAAGGTTCTCCCACATCAAAGACCAGTGACTATAACAAAGCCATTCCTTTGGTTCTAGGCTGGCCTGAAATATATTTTGTTGTGACCTGCAATATACCCCTCACCCCCTCCCACCTATATCCTTCGCTCCCATATTAACAAGTTCATAAACTGATGTCTCACTTGTAATTCCTTCATTGCTGCAGGAGACAGTAACATGATGTGTATCGCGCGTGCTGGCAGACAGCACTCAGCACATTGCTATGCAATATGTTACAGTCCATTATGGCAGTGAAAGGATTAAATCTGTTGATTTAAAACCTCAGTTATCCTCGGGTGACTGCTTCAAAAACAGGGGGGTATGGTTCGACCCTCTGTTGTTTTTGGATTTACGTACTGACAAACTAGCATTTCCAACCAGCGCTGTGCTGGTTATTCTGTACAGAAATAAATCTGGGCTGAAAATCCTAGGCCAGGAGACACCGCGCTCACCAGCTGTTATCATCAATTATTGAACATTAGAAAAAAAAAAAGCACTTTACATTGTGATATGTTGCCCTACTTTCAGAGCGTTGGACTTTAGAAGAAGAGCTCTGTGCAATTTAAGACCTATTTTCTTTCTGCACAATCTGTGCTCAGGTAAAAAGGACAAGTCACTGGATTTAACGACCCAACACTCGTTACATATCACGTGTCATAAGTCA
This sequence comes from Ascaphus truei, assembly GCF_040206685.1. Lineage (NCBI taxonomy): Eukaryota > Metazoa > Chordata > Amphibia > Anura > Ascaphidae > Ascaphus > Ascaphus truei. The sequence continues at coordinate 45,772,215 of NC_134491.1, read as the reverse complement.
CGCTGTCTCGCTGTGTATGTTTATCAGATACTAACTAAATGGATTGCAAGCTCTCAAGGACAGGGATTTATCAACCCGGGAAATAGTCCAGGGAGCTGCCAGCAGTAAATAAATCATACATGACTGTTCTTATAGTGCTCAGACTCCCAATACTGGGAGCATTATTCTGGTCCGTCCAATCAAGCAATGATTTCATTGCAAGTCAAAAAAGAATGTAACAGATATCTTCCATATTATTAGGAGCCGTCAGCCACCAAACTGTATGAATTCAGAACAATCAATAGTTTTTAAATTGAATACATCAATCTCTCTTTCTGTGCCGCAACAAAATATTGAGTTACACTTCATATTGTGTCTAGCAGAACTCTGTCTGTTAACAAGCACTTATCTCAGCCTAGCCATGGGAAATCTCTAAGTAGGTAGGTACTTCACGCGGCTGTTATCGTAGCCTTGTGTCTGTGCACTATATTACTTTTATAGAACAGATCTGAAGAAAAGCTCAACCTCCGAGAGAAACATTTCATTTAGTTCAACTACAGCTGATCGGTTCAACGTTGGTAAAAAAAAAAAAGGAAGCCGATTACCGGGTGACTGTGTCCGAATGTCTCTCCGGCAACGAGAGTACTCCTGAATCCAGTGAGCCAGAGAGATCTCCTGTACCGTCATCGAGAGGATATACCGGTGAGCCAGTTGTCTTCGTGAAATATAAAATGCGTTTATTTTAATCAGGACCGGCGTTTTCGGTCCCTCCTCTCAGAGGTGGGACCGCAACGTCGGTCCTGATTTAAATAAAAGCATTTTGCATTTCACGAACACAACTGGGTCACCGGTATATCCTCTCGATGACGGTACAGGAGATCTCTCTGGCTCACTGGATTCAGGAGTACTCCTTTTCTAGTACATCGAATGTCTCTCAGGCCGGTAGCCCCTTCAAAATAATAATCAAACGGAAAGCCCTTGTACAACCGAGGGGTTAAAATCCTGCATTGTAACATGTGCTAAAACGGCGTGTCCGTTAGCCCATCTGCGTGCCACTCCTCCGCATGAAAGAGCCGTCTTGAAACGGTTTACTAGCCTATTTAATGGAACGTACGTGTTTAAATGTAACACAACTATCAGGCCGAGAACAGCTGCAAGCAAACCAACTTTATAACATCACATACCTCAAAGTAAGTTTTATGGATTCTTGCCCGTGTAAAGGTTTTTGTTAAGAGCTGCTACCTAGCACAGGTGTCCAACGCATACAGGGCTCGGCCGGCACGAAGTCGTGTTTGGGAGTACTTGGTTTCAGATATGCTTCCCCTCGAATTAGCTGTGCTGATTGAAGGAATTCAGTAAACACAGATGGGCCCAGCGACTGCATCATAACGGGGGTGAAAGGAAGGCGTATGAGTCTGGGGTTTGGTTTTCCTTCAGCCCCTTTTCCTACAGCCTGTCTTATAACACAACAAGCACATTTATAGGAACGCATTTCAAGTTATCCAGCACATAGCAGCGTTACAGTGGCTGCGTTTTCCGAGGACGCCTCATGTTCCATGTGTACGCGTTGAGTTTGCTTACATGTCATCCTCGATTGTGATTATGCAGAGCAGTGACAAGGAATACAAAAGAGAACACTCACAACTTGTAGCTACTGTATCTGACTTACTGTTTGCATAACCCAACCAATCCAAGTATTTTATGCAGTGACTGATCCGCCATCAAGCTAGATTATTCTGAGATCGTAAGCAGCTACTGTAATCTATTGTTATACATTTCTAAATGTAGGGGGGGAATACACATGGAAAATTAAAGCAATATAAACGTCACGACGGGGGTTAAATAAATAATTGTCTTTAATTAAAGATGCAGTTTTTTTTTTTTGTACTAAAATCTACAATTTCAAACAAATATGCTTCATACTACGTCTCCTATCATCAAAGTGTTAAGCTGCTTTGCTGCTATTCTGCTTCCTCTCCCGGGAGTCAGATGTGTGTCGATAAAAGGAGTTATGGGGCAGGTGGTGCAATTGGGAAGCAAAAAATATAGAACGGTCCTAGGGAGATTCCCAGGAACATACCGGACACTAAGCGCAGTAATTATTAGTATTTATTATTATCGTTTATTTGTAGAGCGCCAACATATACCGCAGCGTAGTATGAATCCTCTGTCCTTTTCCTTTCTTTTCCGAAACCGCTGCGTTGTGCTGGGTAAAAACTAAAATCTATATATCCCGCCGTTTTCTGTAAAATTATTGTCTTTTTGTTTTTAGCCTTATGCTGCTGGAGGGACTTAAACACATTACTGCAGGGAATTGCTAATTAGTTAATTAGTTAGCCTTAAAGAGCCAATCACTTAACATATTGTGCCTGGGCACTGTATTCTAAAACACCAAGGTGCAATATAAAAACTCCATCAGGCTCAGCTGCCTGTGCGCCTTTGTGTCTGTGTGACTGTGCGCCTTTGTGTCTGTGTGACTGTGCGCCTGTGGACCTGTGTGCCTGTGCGCCTGTGTGTCTGTGAGACTGTGCGCCTGTGTGACTGTGCCTCTGTGCACCTGTGTGACTGTGTGCCTCTGTGCACCTGTGTGACTGTGCGCCTGTGCGCCTGTGTGCCTGTGCGCCTGTGTGTCTGTGAGACTGTGCGCCTGTGTGACTGTGCGCCTGTGCGCCTGTGTGCCTGTGCGCCTGTGTGTCTGTGAGACTGTGCGCCTGTGTGACTGTGCCTCTGTGCACCTGTGTGACTGTGTGCCTCTGTGCACCTGTGTGACTGTGCGCCTGTGCGCCTGTGTGTCTGTGCGCCTGTGTGTCTGTGCGCCTGTGTGTCTGTGAGACTGTGTGTCTCTGTGACTGTGTGCCTGTGTGTCTCTGTGACTGTGAGCCTGAGTGACTGTGTCTCTGTGTGACTGTGCACCTGTGTGACTGTGTCTCTGTGTGACTGTGCACCTATGTGACTGTGTCTCTGTGACTGTCCGCCTGTGTGATTGTGTCCCTGTGACTGTGACTCTGTGACTGTGTGCCTTTGTCTCTGTGACAGTGTGACTGTGTCTCTGTGACTGTGGGCCTGTGTGACTCTGTCTCTGTGACTGTGTGCCTGTGTTACTGTGACTGTGTCTCTGTGTCTCTGTGACTGCGTGCCTGTGTGACTGTGTCTCTGTGACTGTGTGCCTGTGTGACTGTCTCTGTGACTGTGGGCCTATGTCTCTGTGACTGTGTGACTGTGTCTCTGTGACTGTGTGTCTCTGTGACTGTGTGACTGTCTCTGTGACTGTGTGACTGTGACTGCGTGTTTCTGTGTCTGTGTGACTGCGTGTCTCTGTGCCTGTGTGACTGTGGGCCTGTGTGACTGTGTCTCTGATTGTGTGCCTGTTTGTCTCTGTGCCTGTGTGACTGTGTGCCTCTGACTGTGACTGTGTCTCTGTGACTGTGTGACTCTGTGTCTCTGTGACTGTGTCTGTGTGACTGTGCGCCTGTGTGATTGTGTCTCTCTGACTGTGCGACTGTGTGCCTGTGTGATTGTGTCTCTGTGACTGTGACTGTCTCTGTGCCTGTGTGACTGTGTGTCTCTTTGACTGTCTCTGTGACTGTGTGCCTGTGTGTCTCTGTGACTGTGTCTCTGTGACTGCGTGCCTCTGTGATTGTGTCTCTGTGACTGCGTGCCTCTGTGATTGTGTCTCTGTGACTGTGCGCCTGTGTGATTGTGTCTCTGTGCCTGTGTGACTGTGTGCCTCTGACTGTGACTGTGTCTCTGAGACTGTGAGTGTGTCTCTGTGACTGTGTCTCTGTGCCTGTGTGACTGTGTGTCTCTTTGACTGTCTCTGTGACTGTGTGCCTGTGTGTCTCTGTGACTGTGTCTCTGTGACTGCGTGCCTCTGTGATTGTGTCTCTGTGACTGCGTGCCTCTGTGATTGTGTCTCTGTGACTGTGCGCCTGTAAACAAGAGTGGATTCAGAAGAAATACCTGCATGAACCAGTCTGAGTTGTTATAGGGATGAGCAATCTGGATTGTGAAAAACCCCACAGCCCTCACCCCTCCCCCCCCCCCTCCAAACTTCCATGATACGAACAAAGCCAGACGCTTGTATCCGCCACCCCAACCTGCGGCGGGGCCCAAACCAGTAAAAAACACCTTTGTTTTCCACTCCTCTTGAATCCTGCGGCATTTCCCCCTTCCTATAACGCTGCCCCACCGCCCCCCTGGCGCTATTTCGTGCGTGGAGGCCGGCACATGGGGAAAGAGAGCAACAGAGAGACGCAGAGAGAGGCAGAGAGAGGCAGAGAGACGCAGAGTGAGGCAGAGAGACGCAGAGAGAGGCAGAGATAGAGACTACATTTAATTATATTTAATGCATGATATTATTTATTTTTGTATCAGTTCTGGACTGGAGTAGGGTTTTATACTTAGGCAAAGGGAGCGAAACTATTATCTGTTTGTTAAATTAAATATATATTTATTATTTATTTTTTATTTTTGTATATCTTAGTATAGAGAGACCGCCATCAGACCTGCCTCATATTCTCTCAGAATGTGCATACAGTTAGGTTTCAGCAATCAGTTCCAGTTTCATTAATAGTTGACACCCTTATCTGTTTGTGTTTAAATATATTATTTTTTATATATAACAATAGGCATATATAATGAGATAGCACTATATGACCAGTCTCTAATCTCTACTAGTATATACCAGTCAATTCATTCCAGTTAAAACGCGATTTTTTTCCCCATATATCAATATATACGTCTTGTCAAAATGTCGTCCTCTAACTCTACTTATTTGTCCATCTTGGCCTTCATGAACCACATTATTACTGTTATTATTTTTGCTCAATAGTGTTCAAATGACAACAATAATTACAGCAAAAACAAAAAACAGCTCCAGATCCCATGACATTATGCCTTTTTAAATCAAATTCACATTTTCCGGTAATTATAAGGCTGCTTGCCCCTTACACAATCCTCCGTTTCAATATTCTATTCTAGGGTGGGCCCTCTTTCAGGCCTAACCCATACGTACCCCCAGGCCAGAAGTCTGTTCTGAGTGGCACCATTCCTCCTGATCGCTCTATTATTGCACCTGCCGTAGGCCACACACACAATCCAAAGCCAATCTATAACAAACGTGTACTTTAGAACCGAAACACGGCTGCAATGCACAGTTGTAGTTAATTGTTAGAGATAGAATTGCCGTGTTCCACATGCCTCGTGTAATCATCATTCTGTGAAAATACTAATGTACACATTTACCATTTTCTTTTAGAACCATATATAGGCAGTCCTCGATTATCCAACGGAATCCGTTCTGGGAGTAGCGTTGGATAGTGAAACCGTTGTAAAGTGAGTCCCATGTTAATCAATGGCGGTGAGCGTTGGATAACGCATTCAGGTGTCAGATAGCGCATTCAGGCGTCGCAAAACGTTCCTCAGGGTTGCATTGTAAAGACTTGGATATGCCATTCGTTGTAAAGTGAAACGTTGGATAGCGAGGACTATCTGTATAAAGGTACTTTCCAAATGGTCTCAAGGAACGAGATATTTGACGTCAGCATTTTTGCCCACGGTTACTCTTCCTTCCCTGTGTGACCAGATAAAGGTCCCTATTCAATATTCTGTGACACCTTCCATTTAGGAGATTGGAATCCCATTCATATGGATGGAACTGACCTCATCAAACACTGGTATTTCCAGCATATTGAAATGGGGACCATAGAAATCGTTATCACCTTGGGAATTATCGTGTTTTCAAATATAATTTTTATTATCCATTATTTGGGGTTTCCCCCTTCTTTCACGAGTTTCTCTATTACCTTTAAAATAGGAAGGACTTTTTCAGGTTCCAATATTCTCATTTCTTAACCTACTTGAAGTTTATATAGTTTATTTTCTGAACAGCCAAGTATATTCTCTTTCAGTTTTAAAGGGATTATATGATCCTAACCTCTGTGGCTCTGCGAATGCCAATGAAATTGTATGCAATTTCTTTGACAAGTCTAAGATCAATTTCCCTCTGTATGACAGATATATACAGGCTCATAGGAAATGATGGTTGGAAAAAGGCCATATAAGCCATCCGGATCTTAAACGATTGGTTCAGACTTTTTATCTATCAGGCAATTGTCTTGATATTCTGCAGCGGGTGTCAGCTATGCCCTGACCAAAACAATAGATTGCCTGACCTACCTTCACCCATGCTTTCTCACGCCAACATCGTGCTTATCCAATCAGCATCCTTTATTTGTACCCGAAATATTTGATGCTCCAATTCATTGACTAGCTTGTAAAAAGGAGCGCACACGCGTTATAAATAATAGGCAATTCTCCAAGGAGACTATTTTGAGACAAAACGCAAAGGATTCGGTGTATGAGCTGCAGGTGTTTAAATTCTGGCTGTGTTCATGTTTCCACTTCAAATTTTCCAATGGCTCCTTAAAGGAATTTTTACTCTTCTGAAATGATGTTTGAAGTGTGCAGCCTATATAAAAGTAACAAAAATCAGAACGGTATGTGGGCTATGTATCAAAATTCTCAACTGTTTGAATAGAGGCACTATAAACGGCAAATTTATTTCAAGATTGGCTTGTTGATAAACAAAGCCCTACATGCCCAGAGTCCCAGCTATCTGAGAGAGTTTTGAGTTCCCTACACTCCCACTCAGTCCCTTCCATCCGCAGGTGAAGGACTCCTAACAACAGTTCCCAGAATCCCTGTGACTTCCTTTGGGGACCGAGCTCTTAGCCACGCTGCTCCCAATCTTTGGAACAGTCTGCCTCGTACAGTTCGAGAGGCCCCTCTCTGGGAATCTATAAACACAGGCTCAAGACCTACCTGCTTACACTGGCAATTAATTAATGACCCACAACCTGTCCGGCATTTAATAGCTACAGCACCATGCCAGCCTGTACAGTATATTTCCTTGTGTTTGGTCTCATTTATAACCTTAAATGTTTTCTTCTTTTTAACATTTTGTGACTGTGAAGCTTTGAGTCCCATTGGGAGAAAAGTGCTATATAAATAAAGTTATTATTATAATTATATATATTTTTTCCTGTATTAAACGTTTACTGTTTTTTGGCAGAGTAAAGGGTGGAAATAATCCTGGAAAGAAGCAGATAATCTGTTATTAAAATTGTACAAGGGGGTGTTTCTGCCCCTCAGTACATTAGCAACTTTAGTGGTTAGAAGAAGTTATTTGTGCAATGTTTGCGTCCAGGCTTCTCAATGAGGACGGCAAATAATCAATAATCACCTATTCTTCCCCGTTATATGTTCACGTATTTTTATTTACATAGCGCCAACAATGTATCTAGCGCTAAAATAAACAATGCGATACAGGAAATTAGAATAATCAAAATAGGTCAAACAAACATAAAACCAGACAACAGAAAAGGAAATCCCTGCCCACTGAGCTTACAATCTAAGTGCGTAAGTATGAGTTTAATGTTACCTTATAGAACTATGACATGCCCGAGTTATTCCGGGATATACGGGGTTTACACAGGTGTACACAGAAGCACACAGTATAAGAGCAGCATATAAAGCTTGTTAAAAACTTAATAAAAATAGTTGTTCCTTTTAAATATGTTGTCGCAGGTGAGCTTGGCAGAGCGGCCCCAGCTCTCCGTCCGGCATATTACTGCCTCACGTAAACCTCTCCCAGGCGGCCTTCCAGAGCTGCTCTCCCCTCATGGCGCTCACATTCCTCCGGCCGCACTGACACACAAGGCTTCTTCTGTCTGTGTTGGCTGATACCGCAATTAGAAGGATGTCCCAGCAGGGCGGGGACCACCAACAAATGTAAAAATAAATACGCGGACAATTCCCCTGGGGAGGGGATAAAAAGCTTCCTATTATTTATTAAATTAAGCACACAGCTGCCAAAAGAGAAAGTCAACTGAAGTGTTTATTTTTCACACAACAGCTGTCTTGGTCACCGCACTGGCAAAGATCTTATTTGGCTTTCCAAAGTTCGGGGCAAAAACATTCTGAGAAGACTTTAGATGAGCGTGTGTGTGCGCGTGAGTGTGCGCACGCGCGTTTGTGCGTGTTGACTGAATACGAGTCTCATGGCTTCAAAACTGGATCAAACATAGCCCTAAATTACATTTTTTTTTTTTTCCAAAGAAACCACCACTTAAATAGTTTTTGTGCTGATATATATATCGGGTGCTTTTCAGAAGAAGTTTCGGGTTTAACCCTTTCAGGGCGAGCATCCACTTTTGTAACGTTTCCTATTTTATCTATTTTTCTTACATGAAGTACTGTGTTAAAAGTCTTTCCAATGACTAAATACGGAGAGAGAAGAAAACATAATTCTTGTTGTTGTTGTATATATAACATTATAAAACATTGGATCGTAAAAAAGTGATACGTTTCATCGCTGCAACTCCAACTGAAAAAGACAAAATGGCGGGTCTCCAATCAGAATTCTGAACACAAAGACAATTATTAAAGCTTTACAGAAAATAGACTAGTCTCAGGGAAATGCCCTGGAGAAAAGTCCTTTTTTAATTTTTTTTTTTACAATTACTATGCAATTATCCTATCCATTCTTTTCTGTCTAGTTGATGTGAAGACAATAGTAATATGTGATAGAATTCTTTTCCAATGAACCTTTTAATTACGCTGGCAGGCTGGGCTGGTATTAAGATGTATTTCAGTTTTGCAAGCTGTCGCTCTTAAAATATCAATTTGAAAGTTATAAATAATTAATTGATTACAAATGCACCTTGAATAAGATGAACCTATTTGCTCCCATATTTATTCAATTTGCTAAATATTTCTGGCCCTACTCGTGCATAACTAAGCTTGTATTTACAGTACAACGTGCATAGATTCTCATGTGTTGTTCTCCCACCAAGCCATGCAAATCAACCCAGCAGGATACAATGCTATAGGCTGCAATACCACACTCCAGGAATGTATAACCTCTATTACCGCTCATTACTTTGCTATTGTGGAGAAATACTGACATTTCTATTAAAACAAACCCACTTTATCCCTCAGTCGTGATGGTAGCAGCTAATACCTAAATACGGGAATAATTCAGCAGCAGTTTCACAGCTGTGATAAGCGGCTGATTTCACGGTGAACCAAGTGATCGGAATAACATATAGATATTAATATACTTTATATAAGGAAGGCTTCAGGGCTTGATTCACTAAGGGTCGATAAATGAAACAAATAGTGTTATCAGTGTTTAAAGCCAATATTATTTATTGATCAATTCACCGAAGCCGTGTTATAGCAGCGATAAGGGGCTTTTTACCGCAGCAATATGTCAGTGTTATTTTTAATGCCGCGTTTTACAAATGAGCAGTTAACATCAAATTAAGTAGAACACTTTATTTACTCAACTCCGATACCTGACGATATTGGGCTGCCACTAAATAATATTGCCAGTTTTTATCACCTACCCCAGGCTGGTGTTATGCATATAATGTATATAATGCCACTATAAACATAGGGAAGATTGTAAAAAAGCTGCAGTTGATGCTCTTTTTAAAAATGTATTTTTTATTTTTTCCTTTCAGTATGTGCATGAACACAATCTGCACACTGACAAGTGATTAGATAAATTGCAGATCGATCCGTTCTCCTGTAATCGATCGGCGAATCGGGGGTTATTTAATTCAGTTCTTGCACAGCATTGTGGGCAATGTAGTCCTGGAATATGATTGACTGGGCAGTTACTAGATACAATTGGTGCACTGCTAGAGAGAGGGCCTATCAGAAGGGGAGGGGGCTGTGACTTTGGAAATGGTTTCTAAAGAAACAAAAATGCTTCCAACATTAAAAATGTCTTTAAAAAAAATGTTTTTAATGCTACAAGTATTTTCTCATAGCACAGAACTGATTTATTTTTAAAAAAAAACACATGTAGGATATTGCTTGAACTGCAGCTTTAATAATATACAACATATCAATATACTAATCTTAGTAATACTAGCTGGCTACTTTGGCATACTAAAGGCTTGAAATTTGCACGCAGTAGCGCAACTAGGGGGGGTGCAAGGGTGCATTTGCACCCCCGAGAATTACAGTGGCCCCGCGCTCTTCCTCACAGCAATGAAATTGATTGAGTGTCGGGCCGCTGTAAGAGAGCAGCCTTCCGCCTGGGGAGAGCGTCGGGCCGCTGTAAGAGAGCAGTCCTCCGTCGGGGGAGAGCGTCGGGCCGCTGTAAGAGAGCAGCCCTTAGTCGGGGGAGAGCGTCGGGCTGCTGTAAGAGAGCAGCCCTCCGTCGGGGGAGAGCGTCGGGCCGCTGTAAGAGAGCAGCCCTCCGCTGGGGAAGAGCGTCGGGCCGCTGTAAGAGAGCAGTCCTCCGCTGGGGGAGAGCGTCGGGCCGCTGTAAGAGAGCAGCCCTCCGCCGGGGGAGAGTGTTGGGCCGCTGTAAGAGAGCAGCCCTCCGCCGGGGGAGAGCGTCGGGCCGCTGTAAGAGAGCAGCCCTCCGTCGGGGGAGAACGTCGGGCCGCTGTAAGAGAGCAGCCCTCCGTCGGGGGAGAGCGTCGGGCTGCTGTAAGAGAGCAGCCCTCCGCTGGGGGAGAGCGTCGGGCCGCTGTAAGAGAGCAGCCCTCTGTCGGGGGCTGTAAGAGAGCAGCCCTCCGCCGGGGGAGAGCGTCGGGCCGCTGTAAGAGAGCAGCCCTCCGTCGGGGGAGAACGTCGTGCCACTGTAAGAGAGCAGCCCTCCGCCATCGATATGGCAATTTGACATCTCATGATGACCCGCCATCGCGTGACGCAGCAAAGTCATGACGTAGTTGGGGCGAGGGCCTGGCAGGTAAAAACGTTGCACCCCCCAATATGAATGTCTGATTGCGCCCCCATTTGCATGTATAAATGTTATTCTTTTTAGATTTAATTAACCCCTTTGGTGCCTGCAGGTATTCCTGTGCTGTGCAGCGCTAGCCTCAGGCACTCAGTTATTGAATACTACCCCATCACGTAGACAAGTGCGATATCCCCCCCACGCCCCCGCTCCACCGCCTCATTGCCTGGCGCTGATTAAAGCGGATCTCAGTCCGGTATCGCTAATTGATTTAACACGTATGCAAATAATGCGCACATTGAAACTCGTTTAGCAGTAAATCATTCTCCATGAAAACGGCAGTAAATCCCACATATGTCGTTGTAATCCTATTTCTTAATAACGTCAAAATGGAACGCAGACCTACAGTGATTCGAGCCCGAATGGGGACATATGTGCTATCTGGAGGTTATAAGACACATTATGAAACATTCAAGTGAATGTCTTCTGGTGGTGGATGGTAGCATCACTTAGTAAATATGGCCCTTAATGTCACTGAATGCAGCTCAGATCCCAATGCCTGTCATACCTAGTGACCTTGGGCAAGTCACTTTATCTTCTCATGGTTCGAGTACCACATTTAGATCGTAAGCTCTTTGTAACAGTGACTAAAGCTGCAGCCAGGGTAATGCTGAGCGGGCGTGTTCGCCGCGATGAAACACATTGCAACCATGTGTGTGGCCAGCGTGAGCGCGCGCCTGCGCATGCCCATGAGCGCACGGCGCTTTGCTGCTTGCAGAGACAAGTAAATTTGTTTCTGTTGCTCGCTGGCGTGTCACGTGAGCGCTTCACCCAATGAGGGAGAACCAGCTCTGTGACATCATGGCCCCGCCCCCGACACGCCCCCAACAGGCACGCAACTAGCTGGCCAGGATTCGTACGTCCGAGCAGAGCGCATGACGTCACGACGCTCGAGCGCCAGCGCACACGCTCCCAGTCTGGCCGCAGCCTAAGGCCTCGGCCAGGTAGGGAAAGGGCGCCCTGGCGCTCATGTGCTGCGCCCTGCTCGGCCGGGCAATTCGTAGCCGGCTAAGTGCGCGCGCGTCTGGGGGCGTGGCCACGACGTCACGGAGCTGGTTCGCCCTCATTGGGCGAACCACTCACGTGACGCGCTTGCGAGCAGCAAATTCAAATTTGCTTGCTCAGCAAGCAGCTAAGCACCGAGCAGGCGCGTCCGCCAGCTCACGCTGGCCAAACACATTGTCGCAATGTGTCTCATTGTGGCGTGTGTGAGCGCGTTCGCTCAGCGCCACCCTGGACGAGGCCTAAGCTCTCTGGGACTGACAGTGCACATCGCACAGACATACCAACTTCTAATCCTTCCTAATATTATAAGAAACATTAATATCTCAGAGCTGTGATGTAAGATTAAACAGCCACAACATACAAATAATTTACTGCCATAAAATATGAATGTAACACTTTACATGCAATGAATGATTCACAAACTTCATCACCACTTGCAAATCTCCCTCAATCACGGAAGCATTAAATATGCCATTGGAACATTCCAATGCTTAAAAAGTCATTAAGTAATGGATAATTGATGACTGTTAATCTGTGGCTTGAATAACCAGAGGTTAATTTAGTACTGAGATTTATGGAAACATATTTCAGCGCTTGACAAGAGTCTGATAATTGCTACATTTTCACTGGTTTGGTTTTTGTTTCGCTGGGAACAATAGGAAGATAAGATAATTCATTCCTCTGTCTTGATGGGGATTGAAGATGATATTTGATATAGTATTATCTGGATTCGTCAGGGACTTTTATGATAGGGTTAGTTAAGGTCGGTGATAGAGATGGGAGAATTTTGTGGGGTGGATTTGGACCCACCTCGGATCGGCCGGTACCTTTGGACCGCGGATCAGTCTAAAAAAAAAGGCGACTCGTCTTTTTCCAGATTTTTTTTTTTTTTTTAATCGCCGACAATCCAATCCAACGGATTCGGCAATCCGCCGGCGGATTGTTACCAACGGCGGTTTTGGATTCATCCGCACGGATTGAAACTGAAACAATCCGGCTACAGATTTTACACGGCGCAATAGATTTTGAATGGAAAGCGCGTGAAATTACGCGGAACGGATTTTGAAAGGAAAGCGCGGGAAATTACGCCTAATGGATTTGAATGGAAAGCGCGTGAAATTCCGCGGAACGGATTTTGAAAGGAAAGCGCAGGAAATTACGCCTAACGGATTTTGAATGGAAAGCGCGGGAAATTCCGCGGAACTGATTTTGAAAGGAAAGCGCAGGAAATTACGCCTAACGGATTTTGAATGGAAAGCGCGGGAAATTCCGCGGAACTGATTTTGAAAGGAAAGCGCAGGAAATTACGCCTAACGGATTTTGAAAGGAAAGCGCGGGAAATTACGCGGAACTGATTTTGGCAGTTTCGCCCGTCTATAGTGAGGGGCCCTTATAACCGGTCAGAGAAGCCTGGCTATTATTTATGTAACCCCCTTTGTGGGATTACTAGTGTCTACTGAATGGGTTAACAGTGAATTAACAGGTTAATGTATAGGAAAGGCCCCAGCTGAATGTAACTAAGAGTTTGGAGAGAAGGAGCGGCTCAGTGAGTAAAAGACACTGACTGGCACTTAGAGTTTGACTGAGAGTTTGATGCAGGGGAACCTGGTTCAATTCCCAGTGTCAGCTCCTTGTGACCTTGGCACCAAAAACATAGATCGTGAGCTCCACAGGGCAGGGACCTGTGCCTGCAAAATGTCTCTGTAAAGCGCTACGTATAACTAGCAGCACTATACAATAACATATTACTATTATTATTATTGTAGTTTATTCTATCTTGCTTATTTCATGTAGCTCCTGTGAAGTGTCTGGCCACTCCTCAGTTCAAGAACCTGCTAGAATAGTCACCTGCCCAGTTACAGGGGCAGGATAGTGACATCACACAGGGGTATAAAAGGAGCTTCCAGAAGCTTCCAGACCCCAGGCTCCTGGAGGACACCAGAGGAAAGGAGTCTCATGGTGTTAATGGCCTGTCCTTAATGTGCACCTCTGTGTGAAGCAGAAAGGTCACCTTTTATTGTTTTACAGTTAGGGAAGGGTCCCTTATCTAGGAAGGGCCACTGTAATGCTCAGGGTGCCGGAGAATGCTTTCTTTTCTTCAAGGAGGGGTTACATTTAATATATAAAATAGTTTTCTGTCTCTGCCTTGATCTCCGTCACACTTGAATTACCATTCTGACGAGGAAATTGAGCCATTTGAGACCTTTTAACCATCTTTTCATAGTGAAAGTGCCCTGTGTTTCTTACTGCTCCACATCCCTTACCCTTAGGCCTCACTTATAGTCCTGGCTACGGCGACGTCGCAGCAAAACAAGTTTACTTAAGCCGTCGCATGCACCTATAGCAGGCGCGAGAGCGACGGTGCGACGACTTGTGATCGCTGGAAGTCAATAAAAATTTATTTTTTTGCCGACCGCAGTGTGACGTCACCGGGCACGTGAGCGGTTCAGCCAGAGGGCGAGCCTCTCATGGCCACGAAACCCAGTCTCTTGCCTCCTACACTATAGGCAAAAAATGCTGCTACAACGGCGACGGATGATGTCACGATGTCGCGTCGCCATAGCCAGGACTATAAGCGCGGCCTAACCCTCCTAATTTGCTCTCAGCCCCACGACAGCGCGGGGTATTATTTGACGGGAAGGTGTGCGAGACGTTTATCTCACAACAAGGCAGCGGTCTGACAGCAAAAGAGAGAGAGAGCGGACATTTGCTTTTTATGATGATCCTGCTCTATTGGAATGAGAAACATATTTGTACCCTATAATTGTGCATCTGCGGCCTTGTCCTGCTGCTGCGTTTGTTATTTATAGGAAGTGTTAACTTTCTGGGCAGGCGTCTGAATGAATATAAACGTTCCAAGTGTGAAAATACAGATTTTTTTGCCACAATAAACTGGTCTGACTCAGGTTTCTCGCAGTTACAGTAAGATTCAGGCAACGACAGGTTAACCATGGAGATCAGTCTTGGGCTCTGAATTTCTGTTCTGACACATCAACTCTCAAACAGGATCCATATAGTAATTCCTAGCTACCAATGGCTTGTTAGCATGAAACAATGCAATGAAACAATCCTTGGGAAAGTCTGGGCACAAAGCCTGTACTCTTATCTTGGCCTTGGGCAAACTTCATCTTGTACCCAAAATGTACTAAAAACAATTCACTTGTTCTAACTTTCCTACCAATCAATAGTTTCCTTTAAATGTAATTTTTCTTATATTCTACAATCTTTCTCAGTTCAGTCAGAATAGTGTCTGGGGAAACAAAATGGATGCTAGCAGACAACATGGATTCCAAATCACTTGAATTCCATTTACACTGGACACCTGCTTTCTATCTTTGAGTGGAGAATAATGTGCAACAATTAAAAATGGAGAGATACGACAGAATTCAGGCAGTAAGACACTATATCGCAACCCCCTGTGTAGTATAATAAGAATTGCGGTAACACACAGTTACCGATAGAGTGATTTACTGTATTACAGGGTCCCCAACCCCCGGGCCACGGACTGGTACAGGTCCGTGGCCTGTTAGGAACCCGGACTGCACAGCAGGAGTTGAGGAGCCACGGGTTAAGCACAACTGTATAAATCGGCGAAATGCGTTGTTTAGTTGTTTGTCCCAGAGAGGCCACCATAGCAGCCCAATCCAGATTGCGTTCCAGCTGTGCCCCAGAGCAGGATACCGGATGCGGTAGCAGGGACACGCCAGAGTGCCGCACTGGTCACGGACTACACGTTTGCAGCCTGGGACTTTCTTACATGTGAGTTTAGAGAGTTCATTTGTTATTAAAGTGTGTATTTTACATAATACCTCTCTCTGGCCTCATCCCGAAATCACCCTCCCCCCTCCCCCCCCCCCTGGCCTGTGGAAAAATTGTCTTCCACGAAACCGGTCCCTGGTGCCGAAAAGGTTGGGGCCCGCTGCCGTATTACATAGCGACCTTAGTGACGCGTTTAGTCGTTCCTCACATGCGAAATAGGCGCAGAGTACTGTAGTGGGATTCAGTCATATTCTGTATCTAGTGCTGATTCTTTTGCAGCGGGCGGGACTCTATATTATATTAAATGCCTAATAACTCAGCACCTGTTCCCGACAGCGTAGACCCTCTTTTACTAGCAATTAACAATATATCAGTATGTATTGTCAACGCGGAGATGATGGGCGTTTGTGCTGCTTCAAAAGAAGATGAATCTGTTTGGAATCTCCATACGCTGCGTCCTCATTTTCACAACACTACTCCATATTGGCTGTCTCCTGACTGCCACACGGGTTAAGGACAAAGTAACAGAATCTTCTTGTTTCCTATATCATTTCAATGGTTATTATTTAGCTGCGTATGTATCATTATGTTCCTGAGCCTTCATTTTAAAAGTGCAATCTCATGTAGCAAAAACAGCATTCTGCAAAAGAATGAAACCATCGAGTTGGCTTCGTGAAACTAATTTAGTTGTGCTGGAAGCAGATATTTTATTTCCTTGAATTATTTATAAATTGCTTTTCTTTGGAGCCTCTGAATGGGGAAGTGGTTGTCAATCAAGTGATTTATTTCCCCTAATCCCACCCTGTCCGTATCAGAAAGCCAATAAAAATATTGGTAGAGATGGAGGTTTTGCCTGTGCAAACACGTCAGTACTGTACATAGTGATATCACACAAAAGGAAGCAGCCAGAGGAAATCAAACTTGTCCCAAGTCTCATCTCACCCAAGTAACTTTAAAACATTATTTAAAAATACTTATGGGTGTCAGATTTGGGTAGAAAAGGCCTTAATCACCCAGATGTGACTCCTTATATGGCTGACATTAGTTCACTTTGGTTATACAGGAGACTGTCCCTTTTACAGGAGTGTGTCTTACAGTTATATTATCACCTCCCGTTCCCCTCTGGGAGGAGCAGCAGCTGATATAAATAATCGTATTGATTATCTTGACAGAAATGTATGGCTCTGTCAATGGTGATTTCTCCGACCATTTCAGCAATGGGCAGATCCCCCAGCAGCAGGACGAACAATAAGACGAAACCTTAAAGGGGCACTTCTAAATACTCCCACCCATGGAAAGGACTGACCCCAAACGTCCAGCTCTGCAGAGATACTTCTGCTTAGTAACTGGAAAAAGAAGCACCATTGGAGGTTTCTAATTGTGATGTTTCCCCGAGAGTGGGGTTACAATACATAGTCCCAGGGTAAGTCGCAGGGCCCAGGGTAAGCCGCATTTCATTGCTGCTTTGCCTGTGGTGCTCGGATTTGCTTAGGTAAATGTGGCTGCTTGTTTTGCATGTTGTTGTCCTTTGCTGTGGGAGACTGGACCATACACAGGTCAATAAGCACAGAGCAAACCACAAACATTTCCATCCCTTAGCCACCAATACTGGCAAAGCAGTAAAGTGAAGGCAGGGTGCGGTGTGACATCCTTCGTACCGTGACAGTAACGCAGGGACGGCACCTCCGGTCCTCAAGGGCCACACAGGTCAGAGTTTCAGGATATCCCTGTTTCAGCAGTCTTGGTGGTGCAGTCTTTGACTGATCAAATGATTGAGCCACCTGTGCTGAAGTAGGGATATCCTGAAACCCTGACCTATTGGTGGCCCTTGAGGACTGGAGTTGCCGACCCCTGGTCTAAAGGAAAAATGCTATTTTTTAAAATTAATTATTGATTGATGCTTCACAAGCATGACCCAAAGTGACAGTTCTCTGCAAGCATGACCCAAAGTGACAGTTCTCTGCAAGCATGACCCAAAGTGACAGTTCTCTGCAAGCATGACCCAAAGTGACAGTTCTCTGCAAGCATGACCCAAAGTGATAGTTCTCTGCAAGCATGACCCTAAGTGACAATTCTCTGCATGACCCAACGTGACAGTTCTCTGCCAGCATGACCCTAAGTGACAATTCTCTGCCAGAATGACCCAAAGTGATATTTCACTCGCCCATAAAGCCAATCCCTCAGAGGGACACAAGCAATCCTTATTTAAGTAGGCACAATGCAGGTGGTTCTAGGTATCTGACGGTTCGCTTTCCGTCGAATGCCTTATCCGGCACTGCGTGGTGCAGTCCGCTGGACACATTATCTGAAGTCAGTACCACTTATCCGCCACTCCCCGCCACGGATTAACATGGACTCGCAATCCGACTGTCCATTATCCGACGGCGGTTTGCGGGCCGGATTCCGGGGGATAAGTGAGGACCGCCTGTACAGTATATTCTTCCTCCTGTGTGATCACTTGTATTTTGTTACATATCACCAGGACACCTGTTAAAAATATTGATTTAACCTTTAAAGAAAAAGTGTGCAAGGTTTAACATTAGAGCTACAAGCTAAGAGTCTGTTCTTCGCTCGTTTTTGCTCATTCTTTTTCATTTTATCACCTTATTCTTAGGATTTCACGTAGTTTTGTCACCTTGTATCTTTTCCTAATATCAATATTATATTGTTATGACTATTCAGGTTTTCTATTTTTTTTTTACCACTTTGCATATTATTGTATATAGAGATTTTATTGTATTGTTAACTTTTTATGATAGTATATTTTTGCACTATTCCGACGCCTATAATGCGCCTCTCTTTCTATTTCACGGCGCATATTTTCCCGTAGACTCGCATCTGGAAGAGCCCTTTATTATATTACACTTCCACTTATTTTAATTCCCTTGTAAACTCTTCAGTGTGAAGATTTTCCGACCCTTTTCGCATTGAAGGGTTTAGGACAGGGTGGTCCCCATGGACCACCAACAGGTCAGGTTTTAAGAATATCCCTGCTTCAGGACAGGTGGCTCAGTCGAAGAGTCTGCTTCAGCACAGGTGGCTCAATCAGTGGCTCAGTCTTCGACTGAGCCACTGATTGAGCCACCTGTGCTGAAACAGGGATATCCTGAAAACCTGCCCTGTTGGTGGCCCTTGAGGACTGGAGTTGCCCATCCCCTGCTTTCAGACACGACTGCATTTTCTAAGCAGTGCTGAGTTATGCAGTGGCAGCGCCGGGTCGTGCTGCAGTGAGTGAGCAGCGCACACCGCAGATAAAGGAGCAGTATCCGCATGGTGCTTAGCACACAGCTCTGCTTTTGCTGTGGATGATCAATAAAGCAATGAATAATTTACACCCCTGAAACACAAACCGCCCATAACTTTGTAGGCGTTGGCGCGCCTCGTATTAAAGCCAAGTCTTTGTTAGTGTTTGTCTTAACAGATTGCCTTTAATGCACATTGATCTGGCTCTATCAGATACATAAACGTGTCTTTCACCAGCAGAGAACAAATCGGGCTTCTTTGCCGGGTCCCAGGAACCCAAACGGCTTAGCAGAGGCTGTTGAACGTTAACCATTTCACTGCCAGATTGGATAGCAGGAGTCCATTGCAAAGGGCCTTTCCCTACTAAAATCATCCATCACAAAATACAGCGAAAGAACTGAGCAAGTATTATTCTCTTTATCAGGTTTAACATTTGATTTATATTTCAAATAAAGATTCATTATTAGCCAATCGCGATGTTTAGGTGCTAATTGCAGGTCTGAGTCTGATCACTGGAGATGTGGGAATCTTTTCATATTTGCTTTGCAAAATTTGACCCTAGTTTGTCTCTTAGATTTTTGTGAAAGTTCGCATTAATTGGAATTTTACTGCTTTTTGACAAAATTGACCACAAATGGCTGTATATGAAGGCCGCCGTGACCTTGCACGTTGAAACTTACGAATTTCACCTGGTCAGCAAATTTGAGCGAAAAAGTCACACACCTCGATAAATGACCTGGTGACGTGTTAGCATGATCCCGTGTATTTTTACGTGGAGTCTGTCCCCTCATTAACCCTTTCACTCTTGAAGCAAATCTTCTAAACAATTGAATGAGAAGTTGGGGTGTATGGCCCTTGGGGAAGAGATTGCCTTTCCTATTTGCTTACATACAGTACGTTATGTTTAAACACTGTATAATATTTAAAACCTTTAGTGGTAGGGTGCAAAGTTCATATTAATAGTGACAGATGTGTGCTACGGGGAGAGCAGCAAATAACCCCGAAAGGTTTGATTTATATTTTATCCGCACCTTTCAAATCAGTTTACAGACAAAGTCCTTTGTAGAAAATGGTTTGCAAATTTCTTGTAAATGAAAACGCCCATTAAATGGTAATCGTGCGTTTTGTTTAATCCCTCGGACGTGACCCTGAGTACAAGAGGCGGGTAATACAGCACTGCCAAATGCAAGTACTTCCCAGACTTAAATATAACATCCAGGGTCCATGTTAATATAGTTTAGGGCAGCAAAAGACTGCATTTGTGGTCAACTGCTTTTTTTTTTTTTTAAACATTCTTTTTTATTGGTTTTTGTATACATACATTGAAGAAATAAACATAATGTCAACTTTTGCAGTACGCACACAAATAAACTCCATCTGTGGGACATACAACACTAAACAGACGACGTGATGGGGATACGACAAGACATCACAAACATTCAGACATGACTACAACGGAGAGTGGGGGAGGGGAGGGATTGGGAGAGGGAAGGGGGAGGGGGATATGCGAAGAATCTTCATCCTATGTCCTTCCAACCGACGCCAGTAGCGAATTGCCATCGCCGTGATACCGCACCACCCTCTCGACTGAGGTTGCACTGCCTCTGCCAAATTATTGCTACCTGGGGGATCCCTACGTCCGGACCGTCCTTCTCATCCCACTCCCTGGCACCCCTCATAGGAGAACTCACTTCCTTTAAATTATAGCCATATCGTGGCATCGTTCACTCCCTGGATGTCCGTCTGTGCCAACCAGGGCAGCCAGACTTTTGGGGAATTTGTCGCCGGAGTCGTTGATTAGACTCGTTAATTTTTCCATTCGGCATATGAACCAAATTCTATTCCTGATCTTTGCTAGTGATGGGATTACGTTCTGGTTCCATAATGCTGCTGTCTCGCACCTCATAGCCGTTGCAAAATGTGCTATTAATCTGTTCCCTGAGCGCGAAACCTCATCTGTGGGTTTGCTTAATAGGAACACCCATGGGTCAAGCGTAATTTGGAGGCCCAGGAAGAGCCTCTGTAGCCAATCTCTAATCTGTGTCCAAATCGGTACTATTCTCGGGCAAGACCACAGCATGTGCACCAAGTCCCCCCGTTCCCCGCACTGCCTAGGGCAAAGCGGGGAAGAGCCTGGGACGAATTTAGCTAATCTAACTGGGGTGAGATACCAGCGCAACATTACCTTATATGAGTTCTCCTTCAAGGTCGTGCAGATGGAGCTACTCGCTGCCGCTCTAAAAATCGCCGTCCAGTCCTCGTCCTCTAATGTGCACTGGAGATCCGACTCCCACTGGGCCATAAATCTAGGTTTGTCTGTAACTGGTTTGTCAGTACCGACCACGTCTCTGTACAAGGTAGAAATCAGTCCCCGCGTGTTTGTTCCTCTCACGCAGAGCTGTTCAAACTTTGTTAGCGGTGGTCTCACCGGATGTGCGTTGTAAAAAGCCCGGACCTGGAGGTATCTAATGAATTCTGTGTTGGGGATGTCCGTTTCTGACTTTAAAGCTCAAAAGATTTAATTGTATTACTACCCTCCAGATCCTTGAACCTCCTCAACCCCAATTTGCGCCACAATGGGAAACTCTTGTTCGCTAGACCGGGAGCAAAATCTGGATTACCATATAAGGGGGCCATGAGCGTATGTTTGGAGGTCAACGAGCGACTACTTTTAGATGCTTCCCAGACCGAGAGCGAGTTGAGAACAGAGGATAGTGCCCTGTCTATGTCCTTTACCCGTTTCCGCGGGTACCCGATTAGGTCACCGAGCTCCAGAGGGGCACACATCTCCTTTTCTAGTGCCACCCACCGCCTTAGCTCCGGGTCCCCATGCCACTGCGTAATTTGGCACAATTGTGCCGCTTTGTAATAGGACATAATACTCGGGACAGCTAGACCCCCCCCCCCTCCTTTGACTGCTGCATCATTTTGGCATTTATCCGTGGTTTTTTCCCCTTCCAAATAAATTTCGAGATCTCTTTTTGGAGTCCCATAATATCTGCCCGAACCACGGGTATCGGGAGAGTCTGAAACAGGTATAAAATCCGGGGGAGGATGTTCATCTTGACGCTATAGATCCGTCCTAACCATGAGATACCATATGCTGCCCAGTCTTGTAATTCTTTGTTTAGAGTTTTCAATAGACTGGGGTAATTTGCTTGATACAAGGAGCCTATCTTTTTTGTGATATACACCCCTAGGTATCTTATGGAGGAGGGTCTCCACTTAAACTCAAAGTTGAGTTCAATCAGCTTCTCCATTTCTCGGGGAATATTAAGACTTAGGGCCTCTGATTTTGTCTGATTAATCTTGAACCCCGAGATCTGGTTAAATTGTTCTAGAAGCCCGAACAGGTTAGGTAACGAGATTAGCGGCTTCGTCAGGGTTAGAATAATATCGTCTGCGTACAAAGCCACGTGGTGTTCTTGCGAGTGTATTTGTACTCCAGTGATATCTTTGTTGTTACGAATTTGGGCTGCTAGTGGTTCAATGCATAGGGCGAACAACAAGGGTGATAGCGGGCAACCCTGTCTCGTACCACTTTTAATTGGGAACAGCTCTGAGGGAAACCCCTGGTGAACCACCCGAGCTGCAGGCGCACTGTATAACGCTTTTATTGCCCTCTGGAACTTGCCCCCAAACCCAAACGCTCCAAGCGTGGACTCCAGGTATGGCCAGTCTATCCTGTCAAAGGCCTTCTCTGCATCTAAGCTTAAAACAACACCCCCGATCCCGTTGGCTTCCACAAAGTCAATTATATCTACAATCTGTCTAGTATTGTCGGCCGCCTGTCTGTTGGTAATGAAGCCAACTTGGTCGGGATAGATAAGCCCCGGCAGGATGACACTCAAACGATTGGCCAGCAATTTAGAATAGATTTTAACATCTGTATTTATTAATGATATAGGCCGATAGCTTTGACAATTTGTGGGGTCTTTGTCCCTTTTATGAATCAAGGAGATCGACGCCTGGAGCATCTGTTCCGAGAAGGGCTCTCCAGCCAGCACTCCGTTAAATAACCGAAGCATATGTGGAGCGAGAACTCCAATAAATTTTTTGTAGTATAAATTTGAGAACCCGTCTGGGCCCGGGGCTTTAGAGGGTTTTAAACCCTTAACCACTGTCAACAGTTCTTCCCCTGTGAAGTCGCACTGGATTGCCTCTCGTTCTAAGTTGCCCAGTTGTGGTAACTCTGCGCCTGCCAGGAATTTCCGCAGTTTACTGCTTGTCCTGGCATTGTGGACCACCTTCTCCCCATTATATAGCTGTGCGTAAAACTTTTTAAACTCGTCTACGATAATTTTGGGATTTGACGAGAACTTCCCCTCTGTTGTCCTAATAGAGTGAATATTGAAATTTGGCTGTCTGTTTCGGAGTCTGGTGGCTAGCATTGTGTCCGGTTTGTTAGCTTTCTCAAAGAACTTCCTCTGTGTCCAACTCAGATCTTTCTCAGCCCGGGACGTAAGGAGGAGGTTGAGCTCAATCCTAACATCCTTCAACTCCTTTAATGTTTCCTCTCTACCTGATCGGTTATGTAGTATAGAGAGCTCGTGCAACCTCTGATAAAGCTGGGTCATTTTGGCCTCTTTCTGTTTCTTTTTCCTAGCAGCTATGCCAATTAATATCCCTCTCATCGAGGCCTTGTGAGCCTCCCACAGCGTTGTGTGGGATTCCACAGACCCCAGATTAGTTTGGAAGTACTGGGAGATTTCACTCTTAACTTGTTTTGCGATTTCTGGTATTTTAATCAGCGATTCATTTAGCCTCCAATTTGCTCCCGACCTAGGCGGATTAATTTGCACGCATCTCAGCTCTATAGATGCATGATCCGACCATGTTATGTCATGTATGTGAGTATCGGATATCTGTGGGACCATTCTACCAGATACAAAGAAGTGATCAATCCTGCTGTAGCTGTCATGGGGGTGGGAATAAAATGTGTATCCGCGTTCTCCCCGGTGATGTTCTCTCCAAATATCTATCAAGCCCATCTGTCTTAGGCCTTTTATCATTGGCCCGTTACCCTCTCTCCTCTGGGTCTGAGCTAGTGGGGAGCGGTCTATCCTTGGGTCCATGACTTTGTTAAAGTCCCCTGCCAGTATTACTTGTCCCTCCACAATTCGCTGGAGTGTCTGAAAGAACTCGGCAAAGAACCGAGGTTCCCCTGAGCCTGGGGCATAGACGTTCGCCAGTGTCAATCTGCTCTGTTTTAAAAGGCCCACTAGGATAATATACCTCCCGCCAGGATCTCGTTTGACTTTCTCCACTTGAAAGGGGGCCCTGTTGTGGAATATTATTGCTACCCCTTTTTTCTTTTCTTTGGCCGATGACAAAAATACCTGACCATACTGCTTATCTAAGAATTTCGGGGTGTTTTGGGCGCTAAAATGTGTCTCTTGTAAGAATAAAACGTCGGCTTTTCGCCGCCTAAATTCGGAGAAGGCGACCTTTCTTTTAGTCGGGCTATTGAACCCCTTAACATTCTGCGATAAGAATGTTACCGCCATGTATTTGTGAGAGGTGGGTGGCTGTGCAAATGGCCGGACTCGTGCCTACCTAGGGCTGATGCTGCATAGCAGGAAGTGCCTCGTCGTCCGATGTGGAGGGGTGCCTCCTTTTCTTCGCCGTGAGGACCAGAGGTGGGGAGGGAAGAAAACACTGGGGAAAAACATAAAGAACATATATCAACATACAGAACCGTATTGGTCCGGCTGGACCTCGGGTTCAATGCCCAGGAAGGATATTCTTCCTCCGGACCCCCCTCCCTCCTGGTCCAACCCCATGGCCTCTCTTGTCGACCACGGGTTCCCGGGACTTTGACGTGGGTACGGCCTAGGGCCGCGACCTCGTCTGTGAAGCGCATGCCTGCGGGTAGGATCTGCAACGCGCCTCTTCCCCCCGCCGGCATCTGTTTCTGTCAGCAACCAAACTTTTTAACTTATCCACAACTATAACTATTTCTATAACTACCACTTCCCCCTCCCCTAAATAGTAACCCACCCCCCTAACCCCTGTAACAATTACCCACTCCCTAGTAACCTTGTCCGCCCCTTCTAAACTCCCTGTGCAGGTTCTTTTGGCCATGTCCAGCTTCCTCTGTCCGTCTGGTAATACAACTCCCAGGACCTCCCCCAGCTCCCCCTAGTGTTCGCGCCCTCCCCCCGTATGTGGGCGCCTAAATGCTTGCTCTCTCTAGTATTGTCCCTCCTTTATCTCCTCCGGGCTAGAGCTCGAGTGCGTCCAGCAGGAAGTTCCACTCCGGAGGCTGCAGGCACCGGTACTCCCTCCTCTGAGGTCTCGCGGGCTCCACCGGCTCTTTAGGTCTCGCGTTGGTCTTGCGGAGTAGTCGCGTCTCGCGCGACTCTGCTGATGACGTCATCTGGCTAGGCGGGAGGTTCGCATTCGTGGGCTGTCTCTGGACGAGAGAGGGCGGAGAGGAGGGCGGGTCGTCTCAGCGGAGCAGAACCTTCGCGCCAATTCCTCGCCGCCATTGAAGCTCCGCGCCTCCTCTACCTCGTCTGATACAGGTATGATCAACCGGCCATTTTGTTGGATAGTTCTTTATTGCCCAGGATTTTGCCATCTCTGACAGCTGGTTCTTCGGGAGGGCGTCTTCTAATCACTCCGAGGGTGGGTGTCAACCGTGACTGGAACCCCCCTGAGTAGAGTGGTGCGTTTTGTGTGTTTTTTTTTGTTATTTTGCTTTTTTTTTTATTTGTTGGTAATCCGCTCCGGGCCTTAGCTGTTTCTCTCTTCGCTCGTCACCCTCTCTGTTCTCTTCTCTCGCGCCGAGGAGGGCACCTCAACCCAGGGCTCCGTGGACGCTGGGGCCGTCTCCTGCCTCTCCGTTTGGGCATTACTCGCCCCTCGCGGGGTATTGGGAGCCCCCTTGATTCCCAGTTTTTTGAGGAAGGCCACGCTCTCAGAGGGTTGCCTCAGCACATGAGAGCGGCCATTCCTGATCACCACCAGGGCAAAGGGAAAGGCCCACCGGTACCTAATGTCTCTATCCCTGAGCTCCTTCGTTACAGGGAGCACAGCTCTTCGGCGGGCGAGGGTTAGGGGGGAGATGTCCTGGAAGACGGACAAGGTAATCCCTTCAAATGTTATGTGTGGGGTGGCCCTTGTTATTCTGCACACCTCCTCCTTCGTTTTGAAGTGGTGTAGCCGGAGGATGACATCCCGCGGGGGGTTCGACGGCAGGGGCCTTGAACGCAGAGCTCTGTGGCAGCGGTCCATGGTTAGTTCAGCCTCCGCCTTACCCGGTAGCAGGGATGCCATCCACCGGGCAAGCAGGGCCTCTGGGTCTATGACTTCTTCTGGTATCCCCCTCACTCGCAGGTTATTGCGCCGGTCTCGATTTTCATTGTCCTCCTGCCTGGCTACCAATTCCGCAATCCTGTCCTCTAGAGCCCCCAGTTTTGTGCCCGTTTCCTGATGTCTCCTATGGCTGTCCTCCATGCGGTCCTCCAGTTCACTGGTGCGGGTGCCTATCTGGATTATGTCCTTTCTGAGGCTTTCCACTTCTCCTTTAAAAAACGTTTTCAGGTCTGTGAGGAGCCTTGCTATCTCCTTTTTAATGATTTTAGTGTGACCTGCTTGGGCTCCCTCTGCCTCCTGGGCCGAATCCGAGTCCGAGATTGCAGAGTGGTCTGTGGTTCCCGCTTTACCTGCGTTGGCAAAGTAAGACCTGACATCTGCCTTTGCCTTTGGTTTCTGCCTCCGTGTTGCCATTGCTCCGCCGATGGGATCAAGATGTGCCTTGGGTTAACGGGGTTCTGTGTGTGGTGTTTTGCCCCGGCTCTGTTTGGTATTTCACTGATATAATTTTATAATTCTGCCGACGGGTAATGGTGCCGCGCGTTCACACTGCCATCTCCAGCCCGCCGCGCATGCGCATCCGTGGTCAACTGCTTTTAACGGGAACAAGGCGTGACTCCGTGAGTAAAGGCACTGACTGTAAACAATGACACTGAGTTTGTTTTGTCGGCTCCTTGTGACCTTGGGTGAGTCACTTTACCTCCCTGTGCCTCAGGCACCAACCACATAGAGTGCAAGCTCACCTGGGCCGGGACTGTGTCTGTAACATTCTTATGTGCTGCACACCGCGTGCTGTGCTGTAACTGACGCGCTTTGAGTTGGTAGAAAAGCGCTATATGAAATAGTTATTGTGAGTGGAGTAGGTTTGGTGGACTGGAAAGTGGGTAGGATGCATGAAAGCAGAAGGAGACGGATGGTAGAGGGGGCTGGGTGACCGCAGAGGAGGGAGTATAAGGATGTTACACATGTAGTGAACACAGATTCTACTGATCAGTCGCCAGCTCTCATCATTACTAAGATCCAAAGGCGCCACCATTCCGGGTTTGGCCTGGAGACTACGGGTTTTGGCCACATATCTCCGGGCTACGGGTTTAGTTTGTGAATCTCCGGGTGGCGGCGGTGTGCGGTGGCATCTCCCAGCATCCTCTTGCATCCCCCTGTAACTCCCGTGAACGTGGCTGTATGCCATTAAATGACACCGCTTTGCTATGACAACAGGACGCTACGTGATGTTTCAGCGTCACGTGACGCCCAATGCCATGGTAACGGGACGCTGCGTGACATCACGGCGCTAAGCGGTGGCTCGTTGCCATGGAAACGTCGTGACATTGCGTAGCATCCCATTGTCATGACAACGCTGCGTCATTTGACGCCGTGCAGCCATGCTAATGGGAGATGCCGCAGGATGCCACCAGTAGCAGTGAATATTTTTTACATTTATCTCCAGGTTGGCCTTCAGTAGAAGGAGGCACCCCTGGGAGCTACACCTTAGCACAGCTTTCCTCCCATTCCCAGGCTCAGCACCCTTTATGTAGATCTGGGCCTGTGTTCTCTCCGGGACGGTGGGGATGTAATTCCTCACCCTCTGGTTTACCTGCTGTACCAAATTAGCGTAAAGACAACAACTTCCTGTGTCAGGAATTACCGCTCAACATTTCAAAATGGCTCCTCTCCCCTCCCAGCACACGACCTCGGGACTGGGATGTTTATGTCAGCTAGGCATGCAGTACTGAGGAGGTACTCTTTGCATATTATATTAAATATCATCATTATTCATTATTTTACATGCATTGGTTGTGAATAGGAGGTTTCATTTAAGATTCCAGGTACCGACACTTTAAAGGTCATCTGTTAATGTTCCTCTAAATATTAAAGATAAACTCACTTCTTTCATCTAATTTCCGTCTTTCATCTGGAAATCTGACGTCTGTATTGCATGCAATTGAACTGGAAGGTTTAATAAATTATAGTGCTATACTTGGACTCTCACAGCCGACTGTCTGACCATAACTTTGACTTTTCACTGCATAGTTGCAGCTATTTACACTCATTAGAATAGGGGTGCTCAACTTCAGTCCTCTAGGACCACCAACAGGTCAGGTTTTCAGCATATCCCTGCTTCAGCACAGGTGGCTCAATCAGTACCTACTTCAGCACAGGTGGCTCAATCAGTCCCTGCTTCAGCACAGGTGGCTCAGTCATCGGCTGAGCCACTGAATGTCACCTGTGCTAAAGCAGGAATATCTTAAAACCTGACCTGTTGGTGGCCCTTGAACTCCCCTGCATTAGACCGCACTTACAGTAGCGGCGACGGCGCATAGCGCTAAAACAAAGACATGAAGTCTATCGTGGTTGCCCATAGTGGGCGCGACAGGGACGACGCTGCGCAGCGACATGGCGACCAAAATCGCTGAAGTCACTGGATTTTGTGTTGGTGTGCGGCAGCGCCTCCGCCACGCCCCCTGTCGACCATCCGAGGTCTCCTGCACCAAAGTGCAACTATTGCTATAGCAATGGCGACGTGTGATGTCAGCGGTCGGAACACGTCGCCGTCGACGCTACTGTAAGTGCGGCCTTAGAGGCCTCCTGATACATGTGCTCTTCAGTAAACACTAAAACTTTCTTTGAGGTAAATAGTGGAAGGTCCAATGAAATCCTGGCTTATCTTAAAGGAGCAATCAACACACTTTAATTGTTATTTTTTTACACCAGATTGAAGCAGGGAGTCTCCAGAGCTGAACCCCATTAATTTCAGCTCCGGGGACCCCCTGCTTCTGGGGAGATACTTACCTCCGTAGAGGGTGCCGGTAGCCGCTCCGGCTGGGTTAACATTACTTTAATTGTAATGGTCGTTAGTGAGACTTATATGCAAAAGAGTCATTCCCCCTAACAGCACAAACCCACAAAGGCCCGTGAAGGTTACCGTAGGGACTTCACTTTACTGGGGGTGAATAACGCTTAAACGGGGTGTAACTCACAGCCAGACCTTTAAATAGGGCACTTACAGGCTCTGAGTGGGTGCACCACTGCAGTTAACTATGATATAACAATCCCAGCGTTATTGTCGCATTATTTCGCTCTCTTTTTTAACTTCAGCTAAACACCTATTTCAGGGCCTGGGTGGGAGTAAGGCTTGTTGGAAGCTAACGCAATACTGCGCTCCAATAACGTGACGTTAGCTCTATGCTAATGAGATTAACAGCTGCTGTTATTTTGCATATAATTAGCTTGGTGGATATGCGCTACCCTCAGGGAAAATAACCTCGTTACTTCTTGAGTGAAACCCCCAACCCCCCAAAAAGCACAAAAAAGTGTGAAGTAAAATGATGCGTGAATAAGTCCAAAACAATTGGCGAAACAACAATGGTGAATTAGTGATTACACTGCTCACAAATACAGATAATTAGCACTCACAACAAATCCTTCTTGTGTTGTTTCAAAGTGAGCTGGGCTTGTAAACTCAGGTATTCTTCATGCTGCATCAATACTCACAAATAAAACCATATAGCACACACAGAATAAAATAATTGGTCCTGTATCTCATACTTGTATTTCATTATTTATTGTTTGTCTCTTTCTAATGCAGCGGGAGACTCGTCTCTGCTGTCTGATGGGGTGCCTTAAATCGCAGGTTCAAATCCCCGCAAGGTCAACCCAACCTTTTTGTAGATCCGATGAAGAGTGACTGTAATGTGGTAACAATACAATGTAATCTTATAAGTGCTTTGGAGTGGAAGTGTTATGTACTAAACTGGATTATAGTATCCCTAAATTGTGGCCCTTTTCCTCAACAACCATTTAACCAATGAACCATATCTCCCGTTGATCCTGTTATTTCTTGCCTTTTAATGTACTATTTAATTAGCTTGGAACACCAGATATGCCCCCAAATGTTGCATTCTGCCTTCACCCCTTCTCTGCCTGAAGGGGCCTTTAAAAGGACGCATGCCAGTATCGTCGCTAATTGATACATTGTTCCAATGATATAAACAGTAGTGTGCATGGAGTTGTGTGAGGAGTTTGGTGGCCAGCCATCTCCTCAGCGCGTAAAGCTTTGTATTAGCTTTCCCCTGTATGGTACATAGCGATATTAAAGCAGCCTTGTCAATTTGACTTTGCCCATCATTAGATGTATCTGTTGTATAAGTGTTGTACGGGTCACACGCGCTTTGTTCCTTTGCCACTCAGGTGACGCCAGACCTGCTACTGATTCCGTGCCGTGAAGCGGCGCTGACGGAACGCACATTTTTGTAACTTGAACCAATAAATGAGTCCTTCGCCCGCTCTCTCTATCCTTCTCATCGCTGGAGTTTGAAGGATTTTCAACAAGATGACAATTTCCTCTCAAGCTCCCTCCCGGATCTTCCCCTAATCAGTCTTAGGCCTCGGGCATAGACACTTTGCCCGTGCGGAGGCGCGCTGAGGCTCAGGGAAAGCGGTGCTTTCCCTGGACTTAGAGCGCGTGCCGTCCGTGGGCGTTTCTGGGGGCGGGCCAGTGATGTCACGGAGCTGGTTCGCCCTCATTGGGCGAACCGCTCACGTGACCGGCCCTGCGCTCTGGCGAGCGCCAAACCTAAAATTTAGGTAAGACACACGCTTTCGCAAGCGTGCGGAAGCGTGCGCGAGCCCCTGCTAAAGCCGCTCTCATTGCGGCTGCAGGGGCTCAGTGCTGAGCGTGAGCGCGTCTCAGCACGGGTCAGCAAGGCTGATCCTACTATGTCCCAGGCCTAAGTGTAGAACTGAAGCCGCTGTATCTGTACTGCTGAAACTAGATCATTTTGCAGAATCATCATATATAAAGTTTGCTCACTTACCTTGAAGATCTAACAAGTCACGCGCACCACGCCTTCCATATATAACTTGTAGAGTGAGTCTTATGCATTGCAACATTTACATAGCCCAGGTCAGCATACACACAAAAGTATGTATCACAGCAGTTAGCATTGTTACTCCGAGACCATGTACTTTGGTTCATAACACCTACATCTCACTCATTTGGGCCTTAGGCCATTGGACATGGTCAGCTATGCAAATCTTTGAAAGCCAGATAAAGAACTCGTATGAAGAATAAAGATTCAAACAAGCTAGTGCATTATAATCCTGCACCCAGTGTGACATTCATGCCAGTGCATTATAATCCTGCACCCAGTGTGATATTCATGCTAGTGCATTATAATCCTGCACCCAGTGGGATATTCATGCCAGTGCATTATAATCCTGCACCCAGTGTGACATTCATGCCACTGCATTATAATCCTGCACCCAGTGTGACATTCATGCCAGCGCATTATAATCCATCACCCAGTCTGACATTCATGCCAGTGCATTATAATCCTGCACCCAGTGTGACATTCATGCCAGTGCATTATAATCCTGCACCCAGTGTGACATTCATGCCAGCGCATTATAATCCTGCACCCAGTGTGACATTCATGCCAGCGCATTATAATCCTGCACCCAGTGTGACATTCATGCCAGCGCATTATAATCCTGCACCCAGTGTGACATTCATGCCAGCGCATTATAATCCTGCACCCAGTGACATTCATGCTAGTGCATTATAATCCTGCACCTAGTGTGACATTCATGCCAGCGCATTATAATCCTGCACCCAGTGTGATATTCATGCCAGTGCATTATAATCCTGCACCCAGTGTGACATTCATGCCAGCGCATTATAATCCTGCACCCAGTGTGACATTCATGGCAGCGCATTATAATCCTGCACCCAGTGTGACATTCATGCCAGCGCATTATAATCCTGCACCCAGTGTGACATTCATGCCAGCGCATTATAATCCTGCACCCAGTGTGACATTCATGCCAGCGCATTATAATCCTGCACCCAGTGTGACATTCATGCCAGCGCATTATAATCCTGCACCCAGTGTGATATTCATGCCAGTGCATTATAATCCTGCACCCAGTGTGACATTCATGCCAGTGAATTATAATCCTGCACCCAGTGTGATATTCATGCCAGCGCATTATAATCCTGCACCCAGTGTGACATTCATGCCAGTGCATTATAATCCTGCACCCAGTGTGATATTCATGCCAGCGCCTTATAATCCCTCACCGTGTGATATTCATGCCAGCCCATTATAATCCTGCACCCAGTGTGATATTCATGCCAGTGCATATAATCCTGCACCCAGTGTGACATTCATGCCAATGCATTATAATCCTGCACCCAGTGTGACATTCATGCCAGCGCATTATAATCCTGCACCCAGTGTGATATTCATGCCAGCGCATTATAATCCTGCACCCAGTGTGATATTCATGCCAGTGCATATAATCCTGCACCTAGTGTGACATTCATGCCAGTGCATTATAATCCTGCACCCAGTGTGACATTCATGCCAGTGCATTATAATCCTGCACCCAGTGTGACATTCATGCCAGCGCATTATAATCCTGCACCCAGTGTGATATTCATGCCAGTGCATATAATCCTGCACCCAGTGTGACATTCATGCCAGTGCATTATAATCCTGCACCCAGTGTGACATTCATGCCAGTGCATTATAATCCTGCACCGTGTGACATTCATGCCAGCGCATTATAATCCTGCACCCAGTGTGACATTTATGCCAGTGCATTATAATCCTGCACCCAGTGTGACATTCATGCCAGCGCATTATAATCCTGCACCCAGTGTGACATTCATGCCAGCGCATTATAATCCTGCACCCAGTGTGACATTCATGCCAGTGCATTATAATCCTGCACCCAGTGTGACATTCATGCCAGCGCATTATAATCCTGCACCCAGTGTGACATTCATGCCAGTGCATATAATCCTGCACCCAGTGTGCATTATAATCCTGCACCTAGTGTGACATTCATGCCAGCGCATTATAATCCTGCACCCAGTGTGACATTCATGCCAGTGCATTATAATCCTGCACCCAGTGTGACATTCATGCCAGCGCATTATAATCCTGCACCCAGTGTGACATTCATGCCAGTGCAATATAATCCTGCACCCAATGTGACATTCATGCCAGTGCATTATAATCCTGCACCCAGTGTGACATTCATGCCAGTGCATTATAATCCTGCACCCAGTGTGACATTCATGCCAGTGCATTATAATCCTGCACCCAGTGTGACATTCATGCCAGTGCATTATAATCCTGCACCCAGTGTGGCATTCATGCCAGTGCATTATAATCCTGCACCCAGTGTGACATTCATGCCAGTGCATGATAATCCTGCACCCAGTGTGATATTCATGCAAGCGCATTATAATCCTGCACCCAGTGTGACATTCATGCTAGTGCATTATAATCCTGCACCCAGTGTGACATTCATGCTAGTGCATTATAATCCTGCACCCAGTGTGACATTCATGCCAGCGCATTATAATCCTGCACCCAGTGTGACATTCATGCTAGTGCATTATAATCCTGCACCCAGTGTGACATTCATGCCAGTGGTATATTTATACTTGATAAAAAATGTACGTATTTGGCAACATATTGTGGTATCTGAGATCATGTGTATTTGTTTTTCATTTTATCTTCATTATTCATAGTGCGTAATTGTTTCGTTTCATGCCTCGGTATGTACACACATCTGTATAATCCTTTCTCCTCCCTTGTTTTCACATTTTATCTTATTAGGCAATTCATTCACAGTTCTGCCACTGAGCGTGTAGAAGCACGAGCTCCTCTGATCATAGCATCTTTTATCTGGCATTGGGTTTAATGGCGCCATGGCTTATGGAAATAAAGCTCTCTTCATGTCCCATGGAAAGTTTGTACAAGTACATAGCAGCTCCTGTAATCAAAGGATCAGTCCAATACAGTGAAAGCGAAATACTCACTGCAGTCACTTTCCAGAACATAAAGGAGACCTTCCCCTGTGCCAGGAAGTTAGGACTTTAATAAATGAGGGAATATATCAAGCTTGTGTGGGCCCAGGCAATGGAAAGCAAACACCTGCTCGGGTGGTGAAACGAAATTAATTACTTGAAGGTGGAATTCAGCTCCGGACGTCCCACTCTGTGCTTGTTTTATTAGGGATTTTATTGCAAAAATTACAAAATGATGAATTCATTTGTTAGTCAAGTGAAATATCGCTTTGTATGTGTTGCGGGGGCCTTTTCTCCATGTGTGACCTGCAGTACATTCAGCTTTAGTTACAGGTTAGGCATGGACCCTTCTTTATCTGAAGTACAACTGATGTGTCCAAGATTAGAGGTATCAGGATAAGGGGTTACCAGCAATATGTCTCAATAATGTCACAGAAACTTAATCAGGAAATAATTAATATGAAGACAAAAACATCTGGAAAGATTTTACCTTACTATGACAGGACAAATCCCTTACAGTTATCTCTAAACAGAACAGTCTTTTGTGTTTCAATGCCGATGATCCCACCCCGCAGTATAATCTTTCCTTTGCATACCAAAAACTAGGTGGGATTGTTTTTTGCCAGGGTATGGGACTTTCCATTGAATCTGTTCCTTTGTGTTCCCGCTCCCGCGCAGACTGTGATGTGGGAGGGGAGAATCAATGCAATTTGTGTAAGCTGAGAGAGCGAGAGCGATATAGAGAGGAACCAATATCATGACTGCGTGAACGTTACATGAACTACTTCTCCCGGGATAGTTTCAGCGCTTGCCTCCCAGTGGGTGTCAGGCGGGGTGTTCTGCTCTGTATCCCCCAATTCGGATTTTTTTACATGAATCCTCCAATTTTAGTGCACTTTATTTTAGGTTACCGTTGCACTAGAATCTGGTTTATGTTATATTTTGTTAGTCTGGTATTTTTTTTGTTGTCTCGCTGCGTCCTGCGGACCAGCGAATTACCTGCTGATCTGATTGTCCGGCTTCGGATTAAATAGTCTTCCTCCGTCTTGGGGCAGATAAGTGCTTGTTTCTCTGCAGAGTGTGGCAGGGCATTTCGACTGTTGTAGTCAGAGTGGCACTGCCTTTGAAGTGGGAGAAACAAGTTTAAGGCACAGAATGACATTTCTGTGCGTTTCATGCACCTAGAGGTAGATAGTAATCTGCCTGTGAGATACGGGATCCATTGCATCCAAATCATTCTTCCTTTTCATCCTGACCACATGTTCTGTGAAAACCTTCTGTGGTTTTACTCCTATTCCAGAGACATATGCGTGTAACACAATAACTGAGCACTGTTAAGGCTGGCAGCTACTGTAACATTTCTTTGTGTTACAAGCTTCATGCACAGCCCTGCTACCAAGCGCAGTGACGTTCCCAGGGAACAATACAAGGGGAGATTGCAGAGACTGGCGTACATACCACATTTAGATTCCAACAGTCTGTGCTAACTCCTCACTGTATACAGTACAACCAAATGTCCCCGTTTGCACAGGCTGCAGAGAAGCACAAATAGGTGAAGTGTAAGTATAACCGTGTTAAAATGCCTGTTTAAAATCGAAAAACTTTAAGAACCCATATATATATACACACCCTAGTAGTGAGTGAAGACACTGACTCTCATAACAATGACACTGTGTGTGAATCGGGACCCTGGTTCATTTCCCGGAGCCGGCTCCTTCTGATCTTGAGCAAGTCACTTTATCTCCCTGTGCCTCAGGCACAAAAAACATAGAGTGTAAGCTCTGCAGGGCAGGGACCTGTGCCTGCAACATTCCTATGTGCTGCGTACCATGCGCTATAATGTCATTGTGAGGCACTTTGCATTCTATTGGGAGAAAAATCGCTGTATGAAATACAGTTATTATTGTTATTATTATATCTCCTATATGCTGCTGGCCCATGTAAACCTGTCCACATGAGCCTTCCAGAAATGTGCTAGCTTTATCGTTGCGTTTCTGTTCTCTCCTCACCATTGTTGGGCACTTAAAAATAAATGATATTTCATTCATAACATTAATATTCCATGTTTCAAGTCGATCCTGAGAAGTCCCCGGGCCAGTCAGAGTTATAATGGGCCAAGTAAGAATTGAACCCACACGTTTCAGCATTTAAAACGAACGCCTTCCCTCCTGCCCGGCCCTGATATACCTGCTGGGGGGTGGGGTAGATTTACCAGCCCTCTCCCCTCCTCATGCTCTTTGAATAATCAGCATCATCTGTTGATGGAGCTCTGATAACTTTGGCCAACACCCATATGCTGACATGGTCTTTAATTCAGTTCTGATTTGAAGAATCTTCTCGGCAGCTGTGCATAGTGTTTGTCTATTTAAGACTGAGTAAAAACAGGATCTAAGCCACATCAATATCTACCTCGTCTATTCCAAAATGTTCCGAATTTGTTCCTGACTTAAGCGAGGCCAACTTGGATACAGACTGCATGTCTGGGAGCAAAAGAGCCAATCAAAACAGAGCATATTGAGCGGCTTTGAACTGAGATCAAATCATTTCACATCTACTCCAACCCACTGCTCTCATAACGGGCTTTATTAAGAACATTTGCAAGAGGTAATGAAAGTGACTGCGCCAGGTTTGGCTAGAGGTGTCATCTGACCTTTATCAGCTCTGAGCTTCGCTGTTCTTTATGTCCGGCCAAGCACATTTTTCAGAAATGATCCATGTCAGTGCCAGGCCTCAGCTGACTCCGACCCATCAAACCAGACCAGAATGGTACCCACTCAATCACATGGATGTGCCCCCCTGGTCTGTGATTTGCAAAGCTCTCCATTTGGACGGCACACTTTGCCGTTTTACTAATGCACTGTGATTTATCATTAGTCAATGGCACCTAAGGGATGCACCTGCCATCAGGGGCCCGCTTTGTGCGCAATACCTGCTATATCCAAGAAATTAACCCTTTAACAGTCAGTCATACATTAAAGTGACAGCCCTTGTTCAGGTAACCTTTACATATAGAAGAGAGAACATTCTTTGAGAAATCCCTCGTGGCGAATATAGCAAGATTTTATTTTTTCACAGGACACAACGCTGTATAGCTGTCAATCTCTTGAAATAATCTAATTACACTGATTTGTGGATTTCATTGATTCACTCACATCCAGGGCTGTTGTTTCCCCTCTACATGGGACTGTACATATAATAGGAACGGACCAGTACACAGCAGCTGTGGATTCATAGTCCATCGCTATGTGTGAAAGAGTCTAAAAGCAGTGTAGTAGTATATTACATTATATTTGTTGCTACATCATTCTGGGGTCAGTGTTCAAGTTGTAAACGACTAAACATGTCCTAAATAACAAGTCACATTTGACCAAATAGTAGGAAAGCAGTTGCATGGCTAAGTGCTTTCACTTCATTGAAGCTCCACTACGTTCTGCCAAGTGGGGAAATCGATGGGGAGAACCGCAGACAAACTCGTGCTCCATCCTGGAAGGAAGGAAGTTTAGGTGAAACTGTTATTTCAGGTTTCTGCGGGAGCCTTGTTTATTGAAACTGGAGATGTATTAAAAAGAACTCGGAGGAAGTTTAGTTGTTTTGGCTGCAGGGAGTCAAATCAAAGAGACTGCAGGGTCAGACAAGCAGGGATGCCACCTGGATTCAGATCACCCAGATAGGCCCAAGTAGAATTGTAAAAGCAATTAAACATCTTCAGTTATGAACCAGATGTTCACAACAGGAGCTGCCAACTAGCTGAGTGCTCTCACGATATGTACCAATGAGTGATCTCCTATCCTGTGTGGGAGATGTGGGTGCTATCTGAGTGTGTTCTGTCTACTGACTTCAAAGAGAGAAAGTCAATGGAACAGTAAGAGACATCTGATATTACCGACTGTGTTCCAAGCAGTGGGACTGCCTACCGAGTGTTATCAGTAATGGTGGGGAACTTCACTCATCGGTTTGGTTCGAAACTTTTTTTGTATTATGGTTTTGCTGGAACTTGGCTGATTTCGTTTAAAAAAAAAAAAGGATGGAATACCCCCCCCCCCCCCTTGAAATAAGCAGGAACATTTTTATGTATGGGGTCACAATTTTATCGCCCACACGCCAAAAGTTTGTCCAGTTTATTAACCAAAGAAACCCAGGAAAAAAACCCACTTGTTCCCTGGGTTTACTTTGTATTTTGCTCTGATTTTAACATTTGTGATGAAGCGACTCGGACATCGAAACAAACTTTAAACCCACAAACCTGCCCGTCCTTAATTATTAGTAACATTATTTGTATTGATTATTGACATATTATCAGACTTTATTATTTATTCATGTGACGCTAACATGTGCTGCCTCACAGTGCACAAAGAAAAAGTAACAATAACATCAACATTTGCACACAAATCGGTATGGTAAGGGAGGCTTCAGTGAATGGGACTTGCTCTGAATGAGGGATTAACATTTGCTATGATGTTCACTACTGAATAAAGCTAACGCTTTGTAAAGAAAAAGTCTTAGATAGAGCAAAACTACGCTAAAAGTACATTAGAAAAACGATACTTTTTTTGTGTTCAAATTCTATCTTGAGAGTGTAACCACAGAATATAAAATGATTTACATCACAAGCAGGGGTGGCCAACTCCAGTTCTCAAGGGCTACCAACAGGTCAGGTTTTCAGGATTTCCCTGCTTCAGCACAGGTGATGCAGTCTTTGACTGAGCCACCTGTGCTGAAGCAGGGATATCCTGAAAACCTGACCTGTTGAGGACTGGAGATGGCCACCTCTGATCTAGAGTGTAAACTCTTAGGATCGGGACCCTCGTTCCTCTCTGTATCTGCCCGCGCGCGCCTGTCCTTATTGGTCATCACGTTTACGTAATTGATGTCACTCTGTGCCCCCACTGCACCTCGCTGCGGAGTACCTTGGCGCTTTACAAATAAAGGATAATAATAATAATAAAAACCAACAGATGAACGCCACAGCAGTAACCAGACACCCTTATTCCCAGCAGTGAGCAGGGGGGTGGCTGCTTTGAGGTCTGGTGAATACATTGAAAATAAGATCTGAGCGGAGGATTTGAGTCCCTCAGAGGGTGCGGCTTGCATTTGGCTCAGAATACCGTCCCGTGAACAAGTTGCGAGTTGGCCGGATGTGTACGGCTTCCTAGGGAGAAAGCAACATTGAAAAAGATTTTACAAAAAAAAATCCCCTTTCTGATACTAAGCCAACTCTTTTATCAGAGATTGAAATATTTTGTTTCCTCTTGTCTAAAAGAAAAAGGAAATATTTTCAAGGTGAATCTAGGTGAGATTGCCCTGTGCGTCCAAGTCATGATACCTGCCGTCATTTAGTATGCTAGAGTTATTATAATATAATAATAAGTTATAAGACAATGAGGCATTATGGGAGTTTGGTTAACATCTGGTTATGCAACCTCTTAGCTGATAATGTACTGGGGGGAAAGGGGGTTGAGGTGACCATCTCTCCCTGGAGTGTCCTGTTATTATTACATTCATGTAAGATTTAAAAAAAGAAAAAAGAGAGAACCTTGTGCGGTGTGAGGGACATTTTGGCCGATTTCACACATTTTGCGAATATTTGACTAAATAAATTGCGACGTAATCATTTTAAATCTGTGAACAAATAGCCGTCTCTCCAGTTTCACGTTATACTGTGAACTGAAAATAGGTTATTAATAAAAGCATATTACGAAATTACAATTAGAGAACCTAACTTTGGGGTTTGGAAAGTTCATTTATCCAGAAAAAAAACCTCTCAGGTTCTCATCACAAAATATTTAGTCATTTTTAATTTTGCCTAAACAGTAAAACACAAATAGTGTTGAATACACATCTGGGAAAAAAAATACAAGTGAAAAACATGTTTGGGAAGAGACAGCGCTCTTGTTTTATCTGTGCACAGGGCGGGGGATGGCTTTCCTTACACATATAGGAGATAAACTCATTCTGATTGATATCGCAACGCATGGTATTCTTATCTCTCAGATGTCACAGCACTCTTCTAAAGGGTCCCACTCCATCCACTTGTGTTCAGGGGGTGATGAAGTGACACTTTATGCAGCTTAAGAATGCAACAATGTTGCCAAACACTGTCACAGGACACAAAGGAAGACAAATGAGGG
Source organism: Ascaphus truei (assembly GCF_040206685.1). Taxonomy (NCBI): domain Eukaryota; kingdom Metazoa; phylum Chordata; class Amphibia; order Anura; family Ascaphidae; genus Ascaphus; species Ascaphus truei. The sequence goes on along the minus strand of NC_134491.1, from coordinate 45,732,140 downwards.
AGGAAGTGTTTGTCGATATGAAAGATGAAAAAGATAAAGCTTGAGTATTTCAGAGCTTATCTAGGAAGCTCTTGACCATCTGCTGGAGTAGGTACCTCCACGGAGCGTGGCACAGAGGAGGTCAAAAGGAAGGGAAATAACAAGGCGTGCTTTGTGCAAACGTGTATTGGCAGAGAGCAAACAGTGGCTCACGTTGATGGATAACATGGGGCAGCAAGCTGTTGACAGCAACTTAACTGAGACCTCAAGTATATTAATTGTCCTTCTTGTAAACATCCCAGTAACACTTCAGTCCCATTTAGAAACATATACTGGAACTGTGGCAAAGTGAAAGCCCTCAGCAGTCTAAGGCCTGGGACATAGTGCCCCAAACAGTGCTGAGGCGCGCTGAGGCTCAGAGAAAGCGGTGCTTTCCCTGGCCTTACACAGCGCGCCATCAGGGGGCGGCCGGGGGCGGGCCAGTGACGTCACGGAGCTGGTTCGCCCTCATTGGGCGAACCGCTCACGTGACCGGCCCTGCGTTCCGACAAGCAAGAAAATCTCAAGACTCCGTCAGACACACGCTTCCCCAAGTGTGCTGACGCGTGCGCGAACCCCTGCTAAAGCCGCTCTCATTACGGCTGCAGGGGCTCAGTGCCGAGCAGCAGCGCGGCTCAGCACGGGTCAGCGCATAAGCGCTGACCATGTCCGAGGCCTAACAGCTTATCTACAGACGTTAGCATTTCCTTCAAATAGTGCTACAAGCAACATCAAGGAGACTCCATTGTAGCCTTTATTTGATGGTGATCCGGAGGGGTTCATCCTTTTCCTAAGCACACAGGCCAGTCCTAAGAGTAGGAACATTAAGATGGAATATTCTCGGAGATAAGGAGAGAGACAGGTGCAGTGACATTCGGCTTGCCCATATTCATTATTCCAAGAATAAAAATTGAACTATAGGGGGTTTGTGTTGTTGTGTTCATCTATAAGGGCTTTTTATGGCATATTAGAAATGTAACCCGAGCAGGCGCTCGTATTTAATTTCTCCTTGGCCTGTCTGTGCAGAAGAAGATATGCATTCCATTTAACATGTTTTAATATACAATCTTTATATCTAATAGCAATCATCTGAGAGAGGTAGGGTCAGGCTTGATGAACTATAAATCCGGTCTATTTCTATGCTGTCTTGTTAATATATATGGAAATTAGGAGACATGGAGAATAACCGGTCTCAGCCCTAAAAATAGATAGATTCTTGTAGAGGCCTGTGCTTTTGGTATTAACACTTGTAATGCCCGTGCGATTCTTCCCTCTGCATGGGAATAGCACAGATAAATGATCTGAATACCATGCTGTTCCACAGTTACAGTGATGTGATCAAAACCAACACTCCCTCTCCAATCGTTTTTTTTTTGGAAAAAAAAAAATGAAATATGTACATTCTAAAAAATGTGAAATTCTATAATAGTGGTTATATGGGATTGAAGCCGGTTAAATGTCTTATGAGGTAACCATAAAAATAGAAAAAAAAATTGTTACAGAGCAAATTGTTAGCACTTTAATTTACTATCAGATTCACCTTCAAATGCTGCAAGCCTATTTTCCAAAAGTTTTCCCTTTTTTGGGCAAAATGAAACCAGATAAGTTCAAACCCTGCAGGTAACATGATTGTACATTCTCCTGACGAAGACGTAGCACACTTAGTCCGGAGTGAGCATCTGTTAGGAAGACGGTCTCGTTATATTAGTCCGGCGCGGTAACTCACGCCTCTTTTCCTGTTTTCTTTCTGTAGATATTCATCATGGCGGTCTGTGTCATGTTCATGGCGATTAAATGGAAGGAACGCAGGATAATGCAGACAGATCAATCATTTTCCTGCACACATCTTCCTGGTGTGGAGTTGATCAGAAGTATATCTGTAAGGAGATGCTGACAGCTGCCACAACCTGCATCTTTGGCATGAAAAATTACACAGATAATTTAGCAGATGTTGCAAATAAGAAAAATCCCATGGCATAGGGTGTTGTTCCGGAAGACATATTATGGAACATTTACTTGAAAGGGCTTACGGCGTACCACCGCCTACTAAATATTCCTATATATATATATATATATATATATATTCCATTCAATGTGTGCATCAATACACTCTACACACTGACAAGTGATTAGCTAAGTTTCCGATCGATCCGTTTTCCTTTGATCGATCGGTGAAGATTCGGCTCGGGGGTTCACTAAATGGCTTCTTTTAAAAAAAATACTACAAGTATTTTCTCATAGTGCAGCACTGATTTATTTAAAAAAACACATGCAGGAAATTGTTTGAACTGCAGCTTTAAATGGATATCATTGTGAATGGTCACTGGGACTGGAATTACTACAGCATGTGTCCTCAGTTAGGTTTGAGGCACTAAATAAAGTTATTAAACATATTACATTATGACACAAACATTATCATTGGTAGAGAAGGTGTTACACAGTTGAGTGCTTTCACTCCATTTCACCTTGTAATTTCCAGATATATTAAGAAGACAACATAGAAATAGACAGGATTTATAGTTCCATGTGATTGGGATCACTACAGCATCTTCCCTTACTTATGTTTCAGGCGCACAAAAAAAGTTATTCAACATACAGTATTACATTATATTATGACACATGCATCATCAATGGTAGATAAGGTGTTACGCAGCTGAGGGCTCTCCCTTCATTGCATCTTCTATATGTACTGCTCATGCTCACTAGAGTTGAATCACAGTTCTTTAGGCATCAATTACTAGATCCTTCTTTCTTATATAACCTAAATATTACTGTATATGTCTGCTGTGACCAAAAAGTCTTATCTCATTGCAGGATAGTTATGAGATTGATGATTGGCAGGTGCCCTGAGACGGCGTCCCATATACTGTACCTATAGAGAGAGACTTCGTATAGGAGGTGTAAGGATGGGAAAGGGGATTGGCCACAAGAGAAGTCGGTAAACTGTTCAAGCCGGTCGTACACACTTCTCTAAATAACAAGTAAACGTTTTGAACCTAAACACACAGCTTTTTATTATGATTGTGTCCTAGTGATCTGGTTTGGTCATCCGGCTGATGACTGGTCTTTACCCATAGACAATCATCTGGTAAAATATTTTCTGCATTAATAACGAGAACTCTTGTGCAGTTTGTGTCTCTGGCTTTCTAACCACAAAGTATCAGCCTCTAGTGAGCAGAATATTTGCTGCTGTCACCTGTTCTCAGCCAGGTGTCCGGTTTCCCAGGTGTACATTTGGGCTTTTCCACTTCTGTCTGAAAACAATGGGTGAATTTTCCCAGTGTCCGATCATTTGTCCCTCAGCAACGCAGCCTAATTGCTCAGTGTTGGTAATGTAGCAGAAGAGAGCAGAGATTTAAACTGACCTCCCAGGTGTCCAGAGCAGGTGGGCGACTCTGCAATGACTCAATGGTAACGGAAAAACAGCATCCATTCTAAGGCCGCGCTTATAGTCCCGGCGACGCGGTGTCGCGTCAAAACAAATGTATTGAATCCGCAACTGAACGACGGCTTGGTCGCGATCGCTGGAAGTCAATGAAAATTGATTTTTCAACGACCGCAGCCAATGAGGGCGAACCGCTCACGGCCACGCCCCCCGGTCGCCATGTCTTGTCTAACACTATAAGCAAAAATCGCTGCTACAACGGCGACGGATGACGTCACGCTGTCGCGTCGCCGTTGCAAGGACTATAAGTGCAGCCTTAGGCTACGGCCCCAGTGCTCACTGCTGCACGCGCACCTGGTGGCGCATGCACAGATTATAGCCGCGATCTGCGGTCTGTAGGGGAGCGATGGGATGCGTGACGGGGCGTGGCCAATGATGGGGCATATCTGCTCTTCCATTGGCTGTCCACCGAGCACGTGACCACGTCGAGGCACGGGAAGACAACATTCTTGTCTTCCCTGCCAGCGGACGCGTCATCGCACTTTGCGCGCCAACACACACACGGCCACTGCGACCTGCCCCATGATAGAGGGCTGTGCTGTGGTGTGTGGCACGCACACGTAGCACGCTCCGCAGCGGCCACTGGGGACCTGGCCTTAGGCAAGGAGCCTGGCCTGTGATCTGCTCCAGAGTAACCTGCACTGTGCCCCGCTCCAAATCCTCCGGGGAAAGAGCCATTACATAGTAAATATTATTGTACTTGATTGCAGGAGAGCACAGTTTGATTGCAGGACTGGGAAAAAAACGTTTAAAAGAGTTTGAAAAGTTCATGTTGCGTTTACTCCACATGAATAAAAAGATCAGATATTATTATTATTATTGTTTATTTGCAAAGCGCCAACATATGCCGCAGCGCAGTGCAATGGGGGAACAGAGAGATGTAAATGACATAAACAGAGTTACATACAAATAAGGGTAAACAGACATGAAAAGTAACGAGGGCCCTGCCCCTGAGAGCTTACACTCTATTTCTAGAGGAAATCTTTATCTTGCAAAATATAAGACACTGTATGTTTCTAAATAAAAGAATAGATGGATATATGAATAGATTGTTACACACAACACAAAAAAATACATAGCACTATATATCTACCTTTAAATAATGCATAATTATAAACCAGTAAAAAGCTCATTATAAAGCGGTGCTAATAACCTATATACATGTATTATATTTCCCATTCTTCATATGCCCCAAGGGAGTGAGACAATACATTGTCAGAGAGCCCACATGTCCCGTCCCCCCAAATAACGACACATTGTGTTTGGGGGGGAAACAAGGCCCCAGCTTTATTTATATTTTACCTAAGTTTTACCAACTCTTCTTTACCACCTGCCAGGCAGCCCGACTAGTACAGAGCCCACACCGGCATCACCGTGGCTCCCACTGCTACCCATACCAGGCAGCCCGACTGTAGTACAGAGCCCACACCGGCATCACGTGGATTATGGCTCCCACTGCTACCCATACCAGGCAGCCCGACTGTAGTACAGAGCCCACAAAGGCACCACGTGGCTTGTGGCTCCCACTGCTACCCATACCAGGAAGCCAGACTGTAGTACAGAGCCCACACCGGCATCACGTGGCTTGTGGCTCCCACTGCTACTCATACCAGGCAGACCGACTGTAGTACAGAGTTCATAATGGCATCCCGTGGCTCCTGTTGCTTCCTATACTAGGTAGTCCGACTGTAGTACAGGGCCCCCAACGGCATCGCCGTGGGTCATAACTCCTGCAACTACCTATACCAGCTCAATGGGGGCGTCTGGCAAACCCACCACCCGTCTACTGCTGGGACAAATCCTATAACGAGATACATATTAGTACATTAGATACCGTACATATTAGAACATCAAAACAGTAACATCATAACAATGATAAAAGCTAAACCTATAGATGGGGGGGGCGGAGGTATTCTCCCTCTGGCGGGCCCCGTGGGAAGAGGTCCGCCGCCCAGCGCATCGCCTCCCTCCCCAGTGTGTCACCGTCCCCTCCCCCCGGTCTTAACCCCATAGCCGCCGGCGGGGAGGAGCGGAGGGAGGTAATATCGGTAAGCAGAGAAGGGGGCGGGTGGGGGTGGGGGTGAGGGACTCACGCCTGCCACGAGACCCCAGCCTGAGTGCAAGGGGCGCCGATTAGAGATGGTTGTATTTTGTTGCAGATTTGTATCCGCCTCTGAGGGCGATTCGTCTTTTCCAGATTTTTTTCTTTATCACTCCAATCCGCTGATCCGCATTCCGCGATAGATTTTTAGAATCCAATCTGTGGATTTAGCGATCCGCGGATTGGATTGTTAAAATTCACCAGCGAATTGCATGCAATGGCGGTTTGGGATTAAACTTCACAGATTGAAACTGGAACAATCTGTCTACGGATTTTACCCCGCGGAACGGATTTGGAATGGAAAGTGCGGGATATTCCGCGAAACGGACTTTGACAGTTCCGCCCGTCCCTACCGACTATATCCATCTCTTTGATTATTAACACCCAATGTGCATGTAAACTGAAGTGAGCAATGAGCAGAGGATATGAATTCCAAGGCATTATATCTCTAAACTGTGGAATAGAACAAAATGTATATATCATCATTTAAAGACATTTTTTTTTAAATATTCAGATACTGATACATTTGTTCAGTATAGAAACCAACTCTCCCCGATGTCCCCATTCATTTAAACACACTTTTAAAGAATAGTTTTATTGTGAGTGCACATTTTTAAGTTATCAGTGAATTTTCACGAAGTTCACACTATATTCACTACTAGCTGATATACCCGGCGTTGCCCGGGCGTGGAAGGGCAGGGGGCATGGAGTGGAAGGGGGGGGGGGGCAAAGGGCAGGGAGGGTGGGGGCAAAGGGCAGGGAGGGGGGGGCAAAGGGCAGGGGGGGCAAAGAGCAGGGAGGGGGGGAAAGGGCAGGGGGGGCAAAGGGCAGGGGGGGCAAAGGGCAGGGAGGGGGGGGCAAAGGGTAGAGGGGGGGCAAAGGGCAGGGAGGGGGGGACTCAATCCCCCCTACTCACACACACAATCCCCCCCCCACACACACAATCCCCCCCCCCACACACACACACACACACAATCCCCCCCACACACACACAATCCCCCCCCACACACACACAATCCCCCCCCCACACACACACACACAATCCCCCCCCCACACACACACAATCACACAATCCCCCCCTACACACACAATCACACAATCCCCACACTCAATCCCCCCCCCCACACACACACACACAATCCCCCCCACACACACAATCTCCCCCCCCACACACACACACACACACACACTCAATCCCCCCCACCCCCACACACACACTCAATCCCCCCCACCCCCCACCCCCCACACACGCACTCCCCCCCCCCCCACCACCAACACCACCAACACACACACACACTTAATCAGTACACAATTTCACCTGGGGGGGGCGACATGCTCCGATCCCCCAACCCCCCATGCTGCTGAAAACGGGAAGCAGACAGGAAGAGAAGGAGGGGCTGTCTGTGTGCAGAGAGAAGCCCCGCCCCCTCTGCAAGACACAGACATAGAAGCAGCGCGGATCTTCTGGCCCCGCCCCCTCTGCAAGACACAGACATAGAAGCAGCAGCGCGGATCTTCTGGCCCCGCCCCCTCTGCAAGACACAGACATAGAAGCAGCGCGGATCTTCTGGCCCCGCCCCCTCTGCAAGACACAGACATAGAAGCAGCACGGAGCGCCCCCAGGTTTCCCTGCGCGCCCCAAGCTAATGTATGTAACACCCCCCTTACTGTGTGTGTGTGTGTGTGTGTGTGTGTGTGTGTGTGTGTGTGTGTGTGTGTGTGTGTGTGTGTGTGTGTGTGTGTGTGTGTGTGTGTGTGTGTGTGTGTGTGTGTGTGTGTGTGTGTGTGTGTGTGTGTGTGTGTGTGTGTGTGTGTGTGGCCCGTCACTCCGCCTCAGGCCAATGAGAGGTGTGTGTGTGTGGCCCGTCACTCCGCCTCAGGCCAATGAGAGGTGTGCGAGGGCGGGCGGCCCAAGGAACCAATGAGATTTCCCCTAGGGACACCGGACATCCAGGCAGGCATACAGTACTTTCACTAATATAGTATAAGATTGGTCCTTGTTTCTTTCCTTATATGCAGCAAGATACTTCCTCTCATTAAGCGAGTCGCTGCTGAAATTAGTTTGAAAGCAAGATCCAGGGGTCTGATTTGCCCTCACATTCGGGGCTATGTGAGTTAAAATCCCTTATTCTACAACAACTTTAGAACAGAGTCCATACATACTGTACCATATTGTATATATTATTTCTTTCGGTTAATATCTGTTCCCTGATTATTTCCCGGTGTAATTAATCATGCCTGGGGTATATTTTGCATCTCACTTTCTTTCAATTCTGCCTTTTTTTCAGATCTTGTCTCAACATGAGTTGTGTAATTATGAAACTACTCTACGGGAGCTGAGAACATGCGGCACAAAGGGTGTGTTAGCTGCCACAGAGATGGAAACAAATATCTCCAGGGTTCAATCGAGTCTTTTTAGAAGGTAAATGATTTTTTATGAAAAATAGTTACATGTTTATCAGAGAAATTGAGATGAATTGGACAGACAGGTATCACAGATGGGGCTTCACATGGATGCTCAGCTTTTCATCTATTAGTAGAACAAAGTTGTTGAGGCAAAAGGGGTATTTTTTTTAACCCCATCCCTGCCAAATGGTCTTAAAACTCATTGCTTTGTGTTGCCTATTGCTAAAGATTCCAAATTAATTTGTGATAAAATAAATATATATAAATGTATAAAAACACAGAAAAAACAGGCGCACTCATAGCGTAAAATTGTATAACAATAAATTTATGGAGTAAGGGATAAAAATGCACACTCACAAACAAAGCTGAAAAAAATGCGTTTTTGAGTACAACTCAGCCCGTTCAGATGCAGGAACCCAAGGAGGAGGACTTCGGTGTGATGTCCGCGGTGTGTCTTGCCACAATAGCCCCTCTAGGTCCTGGCAGGGACCGAGAGCCACGAGGGACGCCGCCTTCCCCTCTCTCCGGTGCTACACAGAGCATACACTGAATAGAGTCTCGCGTGAACTCGATGATGTCAGCGAGGTTTCAGCCGGGGAGAGTTCACAGTGTAAACAGGAACTTGAATGTCTGAATGGCTGGTAGCAAAATGCTAGCAAAGCAGCAGGAGTGCAATAATGTAGATGAGTGCAAATAAAATATATAACCTGGACAGTAGGCTCCACAGCAATCTCTACGCGTTTCGTCTCAAGCGAGACTTCATCAGGAGTTGGTAGCATAGGCATTACATACAGTTATATAGTACACATGACCAATAAGATCATAGGAGGCAGAGGATTAGTAATGAGATACACATGATGAGTATTAGGGTTGGATTAACCCCTATATATGCCAGAGCACACATAGATAAGGATTCACAATTTTAATCCTAAAGACCAAGTATGTTATAGCATATAGTATTAGACGCTTCAACCAATGCATAAAATAAAATATATATCACAATTATAGACCAGAAATTAAACATACAAGTCATCCAAAAAAGGTTAACCTGAAGAGTTAAGTAAAATGTCATTGGTAGTTGACTTGCATAGTAACATATATATAATACGTATAATACAGTAAACAGATGTCAATATGTGGTGAACAATACCCTAAGTATAGAGAGATAGCTATATAACCACTAAATATAGGAGGAGACAACATAGGTGCTAAAGAGACCCAGAGGGACCCGGGTAAGGAAACATGAGACCAAAAGGCTAACAGAACAACTAAAAAAAAAAGGGGTAGACATATATATATATAATGTAGGTAAAAGGAAAAAAAAAAAAAAAAAAAAAGTACATAAAAATGAAATTAAAAAAATAAAAAATAAAAATAAAAAATAGAACTAAAAATGAAAATAAAAATAAACATAAAAATAAAAGTACAAATGGAGAAAAAAAAAAATATAATGAGATAATATCTAAATAATGAAGGATACAAGACCAATGGTGGTCACGCAAGCACAGTCAATGGTACCCATATGAATAATGTATATGTGAAAATGATTTGGTATACAAATATAAATGTAGAAATACTGAGCCACTGTGGTGTAATGGCACCCACAAGGAGGGAACGAAATAAATCGTTCAACCCAGACCTCCCAGCTAAGCGCCAGACCTCACAGTGGACAATTGGATGTAACTAAACTACTGTACTGATATCTATTGTGTCATTGAGACCCCCCGGAACCAATGTACCAAGAACATATATCCAGTAGATCTCCCTGACACACAATTTTTTGAACCTATCACCCTCCGATAGGGAAGGTGAGATGGCCTCGATACCAAAGATGGACAGAGAGCAGGGATCCTTATTATGCATGGTGTCAAAATGTCGTGATAGACAATGCGACTGAAGGCCATGTTTGACATTTCTACGATGCTCAAGAAATCTAGTACTAATCGTCCTAGACGTGCGGCCCACATACTGTAGGCCGCAACGACAGGAAATGAGATATATAATGTATGTACTCAAACAGGTAATATGATGTTTGATTTCATGTTCAGAGCCGTTAGAAAAGGATTTAAAGGAGTTAATTTTACTTAAATGCCCACAAGTGATGCACCTAGTTCTACCACAGGAAAAATATATAAATATATAAATGTATATACATGTATGTGTATATCTATAATGTGTATATATATATATATATATATATATATATATATATATATTATCACCCAGCACACAGCACTTCCACTGCAGCAAGGGATTCTGGGAAATGACATGCAAATGAGCACACCGTGCCACTTTTTGCTTCAAAAACCATTTTTAACATGGTTCCCTTTACATCTTTATACTATATAATTGAAAGCACTGTATGCCTGCCTGCCTGCCTGCCTGGATGTCCGGTGTCCCTAGGGGAAATTTCATTGGTCCCTTGGCCCGCCCCCGCACACCTCTCATTGGCCTGAGGCGGAGTGACGGGCCAAAGGACACACAGGGACACACACACACACACAGGGACACACACACGGACACGGACGGGGACACACACACACAATCCCCTCCCGGTGCCCCTCACTCTCCCCCGTCAGCTGGACCGCACCTCAACTTCCACACCCCCCCCCACCCTCCCTGTGCCCGAACTTACCCGGAGTCCCGTGTACACACACACACATTCCCACCCCCCCCAAGCTCACACACCTCACCCCCCCCCCCCCCAAGCTCATCCCCCCCCATCCCCCCCAAGCTCACACCCCGCCGCCGCTACAGTCAGCGGGGTAACGGAGCGAGCGCCCGGGACACACGCGGGGGAGCGGCCACAACACGCGGCCTCCCGCCTCACATCCACTTGGGAGCGGTCGGATGAGTGAGGCAGCGGCCGGATGAGTGAGGCAGCGGCCGGATGAGTGAGGCAGCGGCCGGATGAGTGAGACAGCGGCAGGACGGGTGAGCTCCCCCCCCCTCCACATGCTACGTGCTGCTCTCCCCCCTCCACATGCCCCGTGCTGCTCTCCCTGCAGCTCCCCCCCCCCCCTCCATATGCCCTCTGTCCGGCTCCGGTCTGATCCCCGCAACTCCGTACCAGATGACTGCAGGGTCCGTCTCCCGGCCTGCACGAGGAAGATGCTGCCGACTGCAAGGTAAGCAGCTCCCCCCCCCCCACACACACATTCCTTCAGCTCCCCCCCCCCAACACATTCCTTCAGCTCCCCCCTCATCCCTCCATACACACACACACACACACTATATATATATCTCTATACATAAATATATATATATATATATATATATATATATATATATATACACATACACATACACAGAGACACACACACACAGAGACCACACACACACATGTACACACACACATGTACACACACATGTAGACACACACACACACACACGTAGGCACACACACACGCACATGTAGACACACACACACATGTAGGCACACACACACACATGTAGGCACACACACACACATGTAGGCACACACACACGTCGACAGACACACACACACACGTCCACAGACACACACATGTAGACACACACACACACATGTAGACACACACACATGTAGACAGACACACACACACATGTAGACAGGCACACACACACGTACACAGACACACACACACACACAAACGTAGACACACACACACACACACGTAGACACACACACACCTATACATACACACACCTATACAGACACACGTATACACACAGACACACGTATACACACACACGTATATACACACACACACACACACGTATACACACAGACACACGTATACACACAGACACACGTATACACACAGACACACGTAGACACACAGACACACGTAGACACACAGACACACGTATACACACACACACACACAACTGGCATTCTCGGCTCCCCGCCATTCCCAGCCCCCATCAACACCATCAGCACCCACACATCGGCACCTTTGCACATCCCCCATCGGCACACCCACATCCGCACCCCCACATCAGCACCAAACCCTCCCAAATCAGCACCCCGATACAATCACCATCAGTACGGCCACAGCAGCACTACCACCGCACATGGGCCGCGTGGACCACTCCTCACCCAAATGCCACACCCACACCACAAACATCCCGGGCAACGCCGGGGCTCTCAGCTAGTATATATATATATACACACACATATACACAGTGGTGTGAAACAGAAAGTACACCCTCTTTGAAATTCTATGGTTTTACATATCAGGACATAATGACAATCATCTGTTCCTTAGCAGGTCTAAAATTAGGTAAATACAATCTCAGATGATCATGACATATTACACCGTGTCATGATTTATTTAATAAAAATAAAGCCAAAATGGAGAAGCGATGTGTGAAAAACTAAGTATACCATATGATTCAATAGCTTGCAGAACCACCTTTAGCAGCAATAACTTGAAGTAATCCTTTTCTGTATGACTTTATCAGTCTCTCACATCGTTGGCTCACAATTCTTTACAATGTTGCTTCAGTTCATTGAAGTTTGTAGGCATTTGTTTATGCACAGCTCTCTTAAGGTCCTGCCACAGCATTTCAATCGGGTTGAGGTCTGGACTTTGACTGGGCCATTGCAACACCTTGATTCTTTTCTTTTTCAGCCATTCTGTTGTAGATTTGCTGGTGTGCTTGGGATCATTGTCCTGTTGCATGACCCAATTTTGGCCAAGCTTTAGCTGTCGGACAGATGGTCTCACATTTGTCTCTAGAATACTTTGGTATATAGAGGAGTTCATGGTTGACTCAATGACTGCAAGGTTCCCAGGTCCTGTGGCTGCAAAATAAGGCCAAATCATCACCCCTCCACTACCGTGCTTGACAGTTGGTATGAGGTGTTTGTGCTGATATGCTGTGTTTGGTTTTTGCCAAACATGGCGCTGTGCATTATGGCCAAACATCTCCACTTTGTTCTCGTCTGTCCAAAAGATATTGTTCCAGAAGTCTTGTGGTTTGTTCAAATGCAACTTTGCAAGCCTAAGCCGTGCTACCATGTTCTTTTTAGAGAGAAGAGGCTTTCTCCTGACAACCCTTCCAAACAAACCATACTTGTTCAGTTTTTTTCTAATTGTACTGTCATGAACTTTAACATTTAACATGTTAACTGAGGCCTGTAGAGTCTGAGATGTAACTCTTGGGTATTTTACAATTTCTCTGAGCATTGCACGGTCTGATCTTGGGGTGAATTTGCTGGGACGTCCACTCCTGGGAAGATTGGCAACTCTCTTGAATGTTTTCCACTTTTGAATAATCTTTCTCACTGTAGAATGATGGACTTTAAATTGTTTGGAAATGGCCTTATAACCCTTCCCAGATTGATGGGCAGCCACAATTGCTTCTCTGAGATCATTGCTGATGTCTTTCCTCCTTGACAGTGTGTTAACACACACCTGAATGCTCCAGACCAGCAAACTGCTAAAACTCAGGCATTTATAGAGGTGGTCACACTTGCTGATTATCAATTAATCAAGGGCATTTGATTAGCAGCACCTGTCTGCTACTTAGCAACTTAATTCCTATTGAAGCAGTAAGGGTGTACTTAGTTTTTCACACATAGCTTCTCCATTTTGGCTTTATTTTTGTTAAATAAATCATGACACGGTGTAATATGTCATGTGTTGTTGTTCATCTGAGGTTGTATTTACCTGATTTTAAAACCTGTTAAGGAACAGATGATTGTTATTATGTCCTGATATGTAAAACCATAGAGTTCAAAGAGGGTGTACTTTCTTTTTCACACAACTGTGTATGTATGTATATACAGCTGTCTGTGGGTGGTTTTCTGGGTATGCACCTTAACCCTGGCTGTGCTCAAAGCTGTGACCATGCAGCAAGCTTAAGCCTATAGGGAACCATGTTAAAAATGGTTATTGAGGCAAAAAGTGACACTGTGTGCTCATTTGCATGTCATTTCCCAGAATCCCTTGCTGCAGTGGAAGTGCTGTATGCTGGGTGATAATGGGGAAAGGCGGGGTTGCAGACCTGCCTAAGACATGCAGATGAGCATACAGCTATATTTGCATATATATATATATATATATATATATACACACATATATATTATAGATATACACATACATGTATATATATGTATATATAATCACAAATTCATTTGTAAATCTTTAGCAATAGGCAACACAAAGCAATGAGGTAAGACCATTTGGCAGGGATAGGGTTAAAAATCCTACTTTTGCCTCATCAACATTTTTCTACTTATAGATGAAAAGCTGAGCATCCATGTGAAGCCCCATCTGTGATACCTGTCTGTCCAATTCATCTCAATTTCTCTGATAAACATGTACCTATTTTTCTTAAAAGACTCGATTGAACCCTGGAGATATTTGTTTCCATCTCTGTGGCAGCTAACGCACCCTTTGTGCCGCATGTTCTCAGCTCCCGTATATTTATATATATATATATATATGAAACCGTTTTAGAGAAATGCCTAAAATTATCTGGAATGTACCAAAATTATCATTCTAAAAATACTGCATTAAGCTTTTCTTTCAGTCAAAATGTATTTCAATACTATTTCTTACATTTGAAATTTCAACTAAAAATATATGAAAATGTTCACAAAATCATGCAAGCGCTTCTAGTCTTGTCTTGAATCCGTCTGTACCAGGGGTGGGCAACTCCAGTACTCAAGCCCCCCCACCAGGTCAGGTTTTCAGGATATCCCTACTTCAGCACAGGTGGTTCAATCAGACAAAGACTGACCCACTGATTGAGCCACCTGTGCTGAAGCGGAGACTGATTGAGCCACCTGTGCTGAAGCGGAGACTGATTGAGCCACTTGTGCTGAAGCCGAGATATCCTGAAAACCTGACCTGCTGGTGGCTCTTGACGATTGGAGTTGTCCATCCTGGCCTGTACCCTTTCATAGACCGGTGAATTTACCACTAGGCCACTCTTTTCTCTAACACGTTGGTCTAAAAGTCGCCTCCATTAAATCTTCCCAACAACTCGACAATTTGTCTGAATCTATTCTCGATTGTGTGGGGAGTTAAGTAGTTTGCAGTAATTATGAGCTTACGTAAAGATTACCAATCGTCGTGTTTACATGCCAGGCAAGTGATCGAGCAGCCTTCAGCTCCACGGTGGCTAATAATTTGTCATTACTCAGACAATCGTGAACGACAGTCAGCTTTCTATGACTAAGTCATTAGCACAAACAACTGAATACAATGTTTGCAAGTAGCCAGCCCACTCTGCTTATGCACTTTTTTTTCCTTCTTCATTTCCCGTCAACAAAAGACTTGTCGGTCCTGTTCAGAGGATTGGGTAGGAATGTGCACGTCACTTTGTGATGGACAGCGAGAGTTGGAGTTTTGGTGTGAGTCACAAATAATGGGACCAGGGCAAGTATCTGCTGTGAGATGTAGGTGTCCACTCAATGAATTGCTTCCGCTTCCAGTTGTCAGGCTGGATTTGCTGCTATATTCTTTGGACCAGGAGCCAGGGGGTGAGCTAATGATGACTGGAGATGTGTGAACATTTTGCAAAGTTGTCAACATCAGAAAACAATCACCCAGGCATTATTTATTTATAAAATTTGTTACCAGGAACTGAGAGTTACCTCTTGTTTTCAAGTATGTCCTGGGCACAGAGCTACGATGACCAAATACATGGTTACATTAAGTGAACAGGCTTACACTATATACAGGCATACCCCGGTTTAAGGAAACTCACTTTAAGTACACTCGCGAGTAAGGACATATCACCCAATAGGCAAATAGCAGCTCGCGCATGCGCCTGTCAGCACGTCCTGAACAGCAATACTGGCTCCCTACCTGTACCGAAGCTGTGCGCAAGCGGGGAGACTATAGAGCCTGTTACAAATGTGTTATTTATATCAGTTATACATGTATATGACGATTGCAGTAGAGTACATGCATCGATAAGTGGATAAAAGGTAGTGCTTCACTTTAAGTACATTTTCGCTTTACATACATGCTCCGGTCCCATTGCGTACGTTAATGCGGGGTATGCCTTTAATAATAATTGTTTGTTCTTGTATAGCGCTGCTAGTTTTACAGTCACAGTCCCTGTGGAGCTTACAATCTATGATTTTGGTGCCTGAGGCACAGGGAGATAAAGTGACTTGCCCAAGGTCACAAGGAGCCGACACCAGGAATTGAACCAGATTTCCCGACTCAGTGCCAGTCAGTGTCTTTACTCACTGAGCCATTCTGCATGCACAGTAAGAGATTATATATGTATAGGCGTGAGAAACAGTTACAGACCAGATTAAAACGTGAGACAGCTTTAGTTTTGAAAGAACGTAACTGGTGGCAGCTGTCTATGCATTCAGATGTCACCAGAAAAATCACGGCCCTCTTACCATTTACTTGGATTCTCCTTGCTGCAGAGAATGGCCTCGGGAACAATGCTGTATCTTTGTGTGTGTTGTCACTTAATGAATCTTATTCTGGCAGTTGCTACTGTTTGGTTAAGCTTATTGGGTGAATATTTAAGAAATTCCCCTACAATAAGATTTTGATCACCTTTAGTGCCCTATAGACACCCAGCGTACTTTACGTAGTGGGGAGCCCTGCGGGCCCTTCTGATGCACGCTGTTACATCATGGGGTTTTGTTTTCTAGGGATTGTTCGCAATAAGTGATACAGAGGAGCGCCATTTACAACATCGGAAACAGGAAGTGATGTGGTGCGCACTCAGGAGAGCGGTCACGTGATCGCTAGAGCTGGAGGGTCCGTTACCCGGGAGGCGGTACTACCCTCCGGCACCCAACGGGTTAAGTATTAGTTAAGAAAATGCTTTAGAAAGTGAAACATCTAGACCAGGGTCTCACACTCACGTCATATGAGTGGCCTCATTAGATTTCCTTCCACCGTACGCACCATGTAAGACACAGTAGTATGATAGATGTCAGCTTTATGCTCACTATTCCACCCTTCTCACTCACTCACTTCCCCCTTCTCATTCACTCACTTCCCCCTTCTCACTCACTCACTTCCCCCTTCTCACTCACTCATTTCCCCCTTCTCACTCACTCACTTCCCCCCTTCTCACTCACTCACTTCCCCCCTTGTCACTCACACCCCCCTTGTCACTCACTCCCCCCTTGTCACTCACTCCCCCCCTTGTCACTCACTCCCCCCTGTCACTCACTGCCCCCTTCTCTATCACTACCCCCTTCTCTCTCACTCCCCCCTTCTCTCTCACTTCCCCCCCTTCTCTCTTACTCCCCCCTTGTCACTCACTCCCCCCTTGTCACTCACTTCCCCTTCTCTATCACTACCCCCCTTCTCTCTCACTCCCCCCTTCTCTCTCACTCCCCCCTTCTCTCTCACTCCCCCCTTCTCTCTCACTCCCCCCTTGTCACTCACTCCCCCCCTTGTCACTCACTCCCCCCTTCTCTATCACTAACCCCTTCTCTCTCACTCCACCCCTTCTCTCTCACTCCACCCCTTGTCCCTCACTCCCCCCTTTCTCTCTCACTCCCCCTTCTCTATCACTAACCCCCTTCTCTCTCACTCCCCCCTTCTCTCTCATTCTCCCTTCTCTCTCACTACCCCCTTCTCTCTCACTACCCCCCTTCTCTCTCACTCCCCCTTCTCTCACTCCCCCCTTGTCACTTACTCCCCCCTTATCACTCACCCTCCCATCTCTCTCACTCTCCCTTCTCTCTCACTTTCCCCTTCTCTCTCACTTCCCCCTTCTCACTCACTCCCCCCTCCTCACTCACTTCTCCCCTTCTCATACATTTCCTCCCCTTCTCACTCACATCCCTGCCTTCTCTCTATTTCTCTCCCCACCTCCCTCCACTCTTAATATCCCACTCCACCGTCTCTTAATTCCCCCTCACACATTCTGAATACCCCCACACTTAGTATTCCCCCCTCACACTTAATATTTTCCCCTCACACTTAATATCCCCCCCCCCCACACACACACACACTTAATATCCCCCATTCACACTCTTACAGGTGAAACAGCACGAGAGTAAAGCTGGTGTGGGGGAGGAGCCTATGCTAGTGCAGGGGAGGGGCATATGCTAGTGCAGGGGAGGGGCTTGTGCTGCTCCCACACCTGACTGCAGCAGGATCCCACACATGCGCTCTTATTGGCCTGGCAAAACTCACGAGAGTTGCTGCTGCAGTCATCTGTGGTAGCAACAAGGAAGAGGCAGTGCAGGCCCCTCCCCCTACACCAGCACAGGCCCCCTCCCCCTACACCAGCACAGGCCCCATCCCCCCACAGGCCCCTCCCCCCATACCAGCACAGGCCCCTCCCCCCTCACCAGCACAGGCCCCTCCCCCCTCACCAGCACAGGCCCCTCACACCAGCACAGCCCCTTCCCCCACACCAATACAGCCCCTTCCCCCACACCCAGGGCCATCTTAACAACATTAGGGGCCCCCGGGCAAAGCAGTGCACGGGGCCCTGCCTACACTGTCGCTCCCAGCCTCCCACGCGCTCACTAGCAGCAGCAGGCACCGGAAGTGCTGCACTGCTAGGCTGCGAGCGGTTGTGACACAAGCCGGGGTGCCGGGCGGGGGAGAGCGAGCGGAGCCGTGGAGCCGTGCAGGGGGAGAGCGAGCCGGGGTGCTGGGTGGGGGGAGAGCATTGGTGGGCACGCATGGGCCGGGCGCGTGGGGTCCCGCTATGCTGTGGGGCCCACGGGCAACTGCCCAGCGTGCCCATACGTTAAGACGGCCCTGCCCACACCAGCACAGCCCCCTCCCCCACACCAGCACAGGCCCTCCCCTACACCAGCACAGCCCCCTCCCCCACACCAGCACAGGCCCCTCCCCCACACCAGCACAGGCCCCTCCCCCACACCAGCACAGACCCACCCCTCACAACAGGACAGGCCCCTCCCCCAAACCAGCTCTCCCCTCCTGTCTGGGTACCTGATCTGCGGGGGTCTGCGGCTGAACACAAGGGTCCGACGGGCCTCATGTTTGACAGCCCTTCTCTAGACTCTGCAAATGAAACATCTTCTAGGAGTAAAAGCGTTTAAACAAAAGCAATAAATGTTTCTACTGTAAGTAGGGAAACCATTACCTACTTACCTAGCTATATAGTTACATACTTACCTACTTTCATAGCTACATAGTTACATAGTTACGTACTTACAGCGCTACATAGTTGCATGGTTACATGGTAACCTACTTACACAACTACATCGTTACATAGTTACCTACTAGCAGAGTTACATAGCTACATGGTTACATAGTAGATGAGATTGAAAAAAAAGACATACGTCCATCAAGTTTAACCTATGCTAAATGTATACGACAGGTTCTTATCCTATATTTGTATTTACAGTACTTTAATCCAGAGGGAGGCAAACAGAAAATCCAGTTCAGATCCAGATCCAGTCCAGAGAAGGTCACTCAGTATATGTGAACATGACGCTCCCAGCAGCTTGTGAAGGGTCTTCCTCTGAACATCCGTAAAACTGCACACGTTGAGTTTGCTTTGTGCTGAAGGCTGATTTACATGGGAGAGAAGATATGGAAAATAATTTAGTTATAAATAAGGCTCAGCAATGACATTCAGAACATTGAACTTTTCAAACCGCTGCTTTCAAAGCGAAGAACAATCTGATAAAGATACTTTATCTATAAAGATCATATACTAAATCAGCAAGTACATCTTTGATGTAAAAGTTCATGTTCCGGATACCCCTAAAAATTAGCAATGCTTCTAAAATAATACTCTTGGCTGGAGAGATTCAACTGTGTGATTACTTTACCTTGGTAATCGAGATGTAACGATAATCATTGGTGCCCCCAAATAATTCAAAGTTTGTGACTCCTGATCTAACCTTGGACCCCAAAACTATAATTCCTCACAGTGAAGGTATTAGCATCATTTCCATTGCACACACACACACACAAGAGCACACGCTACACGTGCACACGTCACACGCCACAGAATAGCACACACCACACAAGAGCACACGCCACACATGCAAACGTCACACAAGAGCCACGCAAGCTTTCTACGTCGTCACTTTTTACAGACTGTGAACAGATAAAGATACTCCGTAGGCAGCACAGTTGTTTCAGCGGCTGAACATAAACTTCTGCTTTAATAAAGAATAGATAGGTGACAGTGACAGTAATACCATGATGTTCGGGCCTTGCTTCAAGATGCCTATACTGAATCTTCAACATCTCAGGAGACGAGAACCCCGTGCAGATGATTAAAGCATAAGATCGAAGTCATACAGGAGTGAAGTCACTTGCCCTGAGGCGAAGTATATTCGAGCAGGGCATTGAATGGAGTGTAATTAGAGTCAAAGTCGTACTGTGTTCTTTAAAATGGCAAGAAAGAAGAATGCCGAATAGTTATAATATCAGGAATAATAATGGAGAAAAAAATATATAGTATATTTATTATATATAACAGCAATATTATCAACTCTGGTGATGCCCCAGATAATTGTACCGTTTTATTTGCCGGTAAAATAAAAGAGAAAATCAAAATGGCTGCTGGGGTCGTCCAATAGAAATCTGTGACATCACACTCCGAACACCCTGGCAGGGTAACAGGCAGATAATGCCGAAACCCCAAGTTTTTGAGTAGAGAAATATGCCTCCGGGTTCCTATTATGAATAAAATGACTTAAAAAACAAACGAATAGGGGGAATTCCTGCTTTTAATATAGGGGTGGGCAACTCCAGTCCTCAAAGGCACCAACAGGTCAGGTTTTAAGGAAATCCCTGCTTCAGCATAAGTGGCTCAATCAATGGCTCAATTGTTGACTGCACCACCTGTGCAGAAGCAGGGATATCCTGAAACCCAACCTGTTGGTGGCCCTTGCGGACTGGAGTTGCTCACCCCTGTATTAAAAGAACTGTTTTTTGGGTGCTATATGCATGTAGTTTATCACAGTAGTGTTATCAAGCGACTTAATATTTTAGAGTCCTTTAGAGTAACTTCCTACATCCAGTAATGTTTTTGTGTCTAAATTCTGAGCAAAAGCATCAGACAGCTGGAAGTGTGTGAAATGAAACTCAGTACTACTTTATATTGAAACATGTTCAACGTGTTCACTTTCAGCAGGAGAGTCCCTGAATTTTTCCTTCCAAACCATAAATATCTGATCATTTGTATTGTTTTGTAGAACACACACATGCTGGTTTCTCCATCGAGTAAAATGCCGGGTCCATGTGCTTGGAAATATATTTGAAGAATGCACACAGCCTGAGAGAAGCTGTGCTCGGGGCTTCATTCCTATCTGACTGATTTGCGACATCATTCTGCACATCACATCCTATATCCAGACTGTACGAAAAGCAAAGCCCAAAGCTGGCCTGTTAGTTCAGGCTAGTCAATGCTTTCCCCTTTGACCTCAGTATGGAGCGCCAACAGCAATGAACAAGTTGTTATAGATTTTATGAATATCTTTATTTTGTACAACAAGAAAAATCCTGAGTGTGGGCAAGTGAAAACAAGTCAGCAAATTATCACTGCCCCAGATACATTAGAAACACTTCGCTATCTGTCAAAACTCAGACAAATGTGATAAAGGTTAGAAAAGATACATGTCTAGATAAGCCATAGGTAATTATCATTACTACAGAAAGGGGGGAATGGGGGGGGGGGGGAGCTTCATTATAAGCAATCCGGGCAACTAGAGGATTCCTGCAGCACATACAGTAGTAACATAAAAACTGAACGCGCGGAACCACCATTAGACAGTTCCCATGTAATGGACAAAACCTTTGCCTGCTGTAATCTCCGTCTCTTGTCACTATTTGGTGTTCCCGTGTATGTACCCCAATAATATATTTCCTCGCTGTGTTTGTCTACACCACTGTATCTGGGCGGCAGCGCCGTGAACCTGCTACATATTCAGACCTGCTTTCTCACATTCCCCAAGCCCTCACGTGAAATGAATGCGCTGTATGAATATGTGTCTGCTGAACAATTCCAGGAGAGAGCAGCTGTTTTTATTGTAATGAAGGCAGTGTTTTTTCTGTGTTCCTTGTTTATGACATTGTTTTCTTGCTTCCTCCTCTGTGACTCTTACAGATGTCATTCAAATTGCACCACAAATGTGTGTCATACTTCACACTCCAGGGAGGAATGCACTTTTTATGTGTTTACATTCCTGAATGACAGATTGTTTGCAAGCTGTGATTTAGACACATTGTGGTCCATTATCCAGTCTCTGCTCTGATACATTGATTCATAGCACTTGATGGCATGCAAGAATCACTTTGTGTAGCTAGTTTGTCTGTGTTCCTAACTCCTGGAGTGTTGTACCATAGATTCAGCCTTTCACTCCACGACTAAACTACTGTTATGCCAATCCCAGGACAATCTTAGGGCGACAGCACAGTGTCTGAAACATTAGATGTATTTTTGTTAGTTTGTAAAAAATTTAATATGAGCATGTACAATGTGTCACTTATTTCATGATATTTGTGACAGCTGTGTGCACGCAACTATATGTGTGTTATGGGTTAATAACACCCAGCTATCCAGGTGACTCACTCATCTACCCACAGGGTGCTAAAAATGAGTAATAACTCTCCAAAACCCATCACTCTACACCCCAAGTACGCTGTCACCACCAAGAATAATTTAAAGTCTTGCCCTCAGGAGTCCTTGGTCCCCTGTTTACTGGGAAAAGATGTACAGGTAATTAACACAAAAACCCAGTGTAGGAAAACGTGTCTGAAAATGTGGTTCATCTCTTCAAAAGGGTACTAGGTTCACTTAGAGCCCAGAAACAGTGCTTATTGCATGTTGATTTAATATACAAAAAGGGTACAGTGTTTATTTACAGAACAGGAATGATACAAAAAGATACAATACATGAATGCAGACAGTTTCATCAAATAAAAATAATAAAACAGAGAACCTATACATTACCAACGAACAGTATTCAAAGAAGTCTTGAGGTCAAAGATATTAGAACTCACGTGTTATGGATATAAAAAAAGTCTTATCATGTTATGGATATCGTGTTATGTCGTGTTATGGATATAAAAAAGTCTTATAAAAAAGCACTTATCATGTGAGATCTTACTCCAAAAGACTGTTCATGGTCCCAAGACTCAATAAGTATCCAGCCGCTCCTCCTCTTACCGTGCATCCCAAAACTGGAACAACCTACCGGAGACTCTCACATCCACCACCAGTTTAAGTTGTTTCAAAACTAAGGCTGTCACATTTTAATCTGGTCTGTAACTGTTACATACGCCTATAATATATTTTTTCTTTAACTGTGCATGCAATGTCCTGTATATAATGTATACCCTGTTAATTTATGTAACTGTATTTGTAACCATGTATTATTTGTCTTAACTCTATGCCCAGGACATACATGAAAACGAGAGGTAACTCTCAATGTATTACTTCCTGGTAAAACATGTGATAAATAAAAAATATATATATATATATATATATATATAAAACACCCTTTGTTGATATCTGCTTTTGATACTCAAATGCATTGTTTTTATCTTCAAAATGTGACAAGGACAGGCCAAACTTTTCTGGGTGTGTCTTATCTCCAACTCATCAATCTTTTGGGACATTTAAGACTGGGAGAGAGAATGATTTTAAACCCAAATGAACCCGGGTATAAAATACACTTTAACTCTCTCCCTATAACTCCTAGAATAATTCTACCCTCATCATTGCATTCGTATGATTTTAATGCACGGCTGCACATCTGTCCTGACCGGGATCATATACATTTTTTTTTAGCGCGATACAAATATCTGACATCCTGTAATTTCCTCATAAAATCAATATATATTATCATTATGAATTGCATCAGATTTTAATTATCATACATTTTAAAATCTATAAGGAAATGGACTGTGCCTTTTCTGTCACCTCTGGTCTACTGGCCGGAAAGGGGCTCATTCAATGTAATGATGTCCCCTTTTGAAGATACCCTAGAGATCAGGCAACCAGTATATTGAAATTATTTCCCACACTTCCTAAAAGGATTTCCTTAAGAACCCCACTGAGTTGACAAGTCTACGGCACCTTGTGAGGAGTGGGGAGCTGGTGTAAGGCCACAACCTTTGTTATTCTGGGCAGCAGCTCTTGCAGTGTGAGCAAACCAGCTTATGGGTAGCATCACTGTCACAGTGTACTTTTGAGCTCTACTGCTCACACCTGTAGCCCCTTCCCCCTGGCTATCTTTAGAAGCAGTCAGCTACACTTCACGGTTGCCAGTTCAATGTTCCTAGTGCGCAAAAAGGAGCACACCTGATATATCTGTGGATATAATATAATGCTATATATATGCTAGTATAATGGCTAGATTAGATACAGGTGTGAGCAGTAGAGCTCAAAAGTATGATGTGACAGGGATGCTACTAGTCTGCTGGTTCTGCGCACACACAGAATCACAAAGGTTGTGGGTTCTAATCCTGTTGGTTCTCACACCAGTACCATGCAAGCTGCCTTAGGCTGTGCTTATAGTGCCGGTGCTAGTAGAAGTGACGGAGTGATAGCTTGGTCGCGATTACTGGAAGTCATCTCAATTTGATTTTTCTAGTGACCGTAACCTGACGTCGCCGTCGCCTGCACTATAAGCGTAGCCTTAGACTTGTCAACTCAAAGTTGTTTCCTATAGAAGTGTGGGATGCGAGTCATTTAAATATAATTTGCATATTTAATTAGCATATCTCTCAAGTATCTCAGCTGTACTCCACTTTGAGCACAAAAGTCTCTCCCTATATTAGTTAGAGGGAAGTGTGAGGGGATATATATACAATTTGAGCAAGGCACTAGTAAAATAGAACGTGCAGATTTGTAAAGAGCTGTAATCCATCACTGGTTGGTTTTTAGTGATCGGGAAAAGAAAAAAATCTGCCTTTTTGAGACTGGTCCATGGATGGAACTGGCCAATCTGTGGCGGATATTGCCCAGGTCTAGTTAAATGCATTAACATGACAATATTGTAGAGTAACCGAGGAGGTCTCTGGAAATCACTGTCTGAATAATCCAGACTCATATCAAACCCTTTTCTGATTAATAGACCCAAAGCAGTAACTTTATATATATGCAGACTGCATGAGTTTCAACTTGTTTTCTAGCATTTTCTAGCATTTAAACACAAAGAAGTGTGTTGTGATAACACTATTACTAATGGTAAGAAATAAAAACAAACAAAGTATTTAGAATTTGGCAGTCAATGTAATCCCTGCGTAAAAATTAATAGGACAACATTAAAGAGAAGTTTAACGTTTTACTATCTCGTATAGAATTTAAACACACAGGAACAATAAGGACAGAAGCCATAGATTAAAACATAGAGCAAAATATTGAGATAAGGAAATTAACCTGAAAGGTTTCATAAGAGATCACAGTAAAGAATAATTCCAAATAAATACAGCCCAACTGCATCTGCTACGAGTTACAGTAGGTGGAACATTCTTGGGCTTATCTCTGGAGCTGGCAAACACAATATATCTTTAGGTGCAAATCCTCATCCACCCACAGGATGAACTGGAATTTCCACTGTCATATCATTATCCTAATGCAGCCACGATGAATGTAAATCTGGTGTAAAATAGTATGTCTCTAGTTGAACAGGACTCTTACTGACCTAGGAGTACAATGGTTTATGCACCAGGATCCAGCCTATTTGGGGTGAAAGCCCCTGACCTGGCTTTGGGAAAGTACAGTATTTGCTAGAGTCCATCTTCCTGACACCCCGTCTCCTTTTTATGATGAAAAGTATGGGGTGAAGGCACTTCTGTAGGTCAGGAGGCCACACAGACGGGATGTGGATCTGGACAGTGTCTGATGGCCCTTTGCTTATATATATATATCACCTACTCATTAGTCCTCTCTTGCAAGAGACATCCTCAAGTTCACCTCATTAAAATAGCTTTACACCAGAAAGCAAGCTTACATTGCAAGCTTATCATAAAGTTTCAAAATGGTGACACGAGCAGATGGTTACCCAACTGGTAATTGTACTGCTATCTTACAAAATCATTAGGGAGAAGGAGTGGCTCATTGAGTAAAGACACTGACCCTAGCACTGAGTTGCGTGACCCTGGTTCAATTCTCAGTGTCAGCTCCTTGTGACCTTGGGCTAATCACCTTATCTCCCTGTGCCTCAGGCACCAAAAACATAGATTGTTAGCTCCACACAGTAACTCTGTGCCTGCAAAATGTCTCTGTAAAGCGATATGTAAAACTAGCAGCGCTATACAAGAACATGCTATTATTACAAGAACATGCTATTATTATTACATACATTAACAAAGGACACGCACTCAATATAGATGTGACATATTTGCACTAAATCAGGCAACGTTTTCTTTTTGTGACAAATTCTGCAGAAATGTAAACTTTTTTATGGAAAGTAGTAAAAAAACATTGTGCCGGTAACATGGTCCTCTATGTGCAGGGTAACATGATCCTCCTCTATGTGCAGGGTAACATGGTCCTCTATGTGCAGGGTAACATGGTCCTCCTCTATGTGCAGGGTAACATGGTCCTCCTCTATGTGCCGGGTAACTTGGTCCTCTATGTGCAGGGTAACATGGTCCTCTATGTGCAGGGTAACATGGTCCTCTATGTGCAGGGTAACATGGTCTCTATATGCCGGTAACATGGTCCTCCTCTATGTGCCGGTAACATGGTCCTCTATGTGCAGGGTAATATGGTCCTCTGTGTGCAGGGTAACATGGTCCTTTATGTGCAGGGTAACATGGTCTCTATGTGCCGGGTAACATGGTCCTCTATGTGCAGAGTAACATGGTCTCTATGTGCAGGGTAACATGGTCCTCTATGTGCAGAGTAACATGGTCCTCTATGTGCAGAGTAACATGGTCCTCTATGTGCAGGGTAACATGGTCCTCTATGTGCCGGGTAACTTGGTCCTCTATGTGCAGAGTAACATGGTCCTCTGTGTGCAGAGTAACATGGTCCTCTATGTGCAGGGTAACATGGTCCTCTATGTGCCGGGTAACTTGGTCCTCTATGTGCCGGGTAACTTGGTCCTCTATGTGCAGGTAACTTGGTCCTCTATGTGCAGGGTAACATGGTCCTCTATGTGCAGGGTAACATGGTCCTCTATGTGCCGGGTAACATGGTCCTCTATGTGCCAGATATTGTGGTCCTCTATGTGCAGGGGAACGTGGTCCTCTATGTGCCGGGTAACATGGTCCTCTATGTGCAGGGTAACGTGGTCCTCTATGTGCAGGGTAACATGGTCCTCTATGTGCCAGGTAACATGGTCCTCTATGTGCCAAGTAACATGGTCCTTTATGTGCCGGGTAACATGGTCCTCTATGTGCCGGGTAACATGGTCCTCTATGTGCCGGGTAACATGGTCCTTTATGTGCCGGGTAACATGGTCTTCTATGTGCCGGTAACATGGTCCTCTATGTGCAGGGTAACGTGGTCCTCTATGTGCAGGGTAACATGGTCCTCTATGTGCAGGGTAACATGGTCCTCCTCTATGTGCAGGGTAACATGGTCCTCCTCTATGTACAGGGTAACATGGTCCTCTATGTGTAGGGTAACTTGGTCCTCTATGTGCCGGGTAACATGGTCCTCCTCTATGTGCAGGGTAACATGATCCTCCTCTATGTGCCGGGTAACATGGTCCTCCTCTATGTGCAGGGTAACATGGTCCTCCTGGTCCTCCTCTATGTGCAGGGTAACATGGTCCTCTATGTGCCGGTAACATGGTCCTCTATGTGCAGGGTAACATGGTCCTCCTCTATGTGCAGGGTAACGTGGTCCTCTATGTGCCAGGTAACATGGTCTCTATGTGCAAGGTAACATGGTCCTCTATGTGCAGGGTAACATGGTCCTTCTCTATGTGCAGGGTAACGTGGTCCTCTATGTCCAGGGTAACATGGTCCTCCTCTATGTGCAGGTAACGTGGTCCTCTATGTGACAGGTAACATGGTCCTCTATGTGCCGGGTAACGTGGTCCTCTATGTGCCAGGTAACATGGTCCTCTATGTGCCAGATAATGTGGTCCTCTATGTGCCAGGTAACATGGTCCTCTATGTGCAAGGTAACATGGTCCTCTATGTGCAGGGTAACATGGTCCTCTATGTGCCGGGTAACATGGTCCTCTATGTGCAGGGTAACATGGTCCTCTATGTGCCGGGTAACATGGTCCTCTATGTGCAGGGTAACATGGTCCTCTATGTGCAGGGTAAAATGGTCCTCTATGTGCAGGGTAACATGGTCCTCTATGTGCAGGGTAACATGGTCCTCCTCTATGTGCAGGGTAACGTGGTCCTCTATGTGCCAGGTAACATGGTCTCTATGTGCAAGGTAACATGGTCCTCTATGTGCAGGGTAACATGGTCCTCCTCTATGTGCAGGGTAACGTGGTCCTCTATGTCCAGGGTAACATGGTCCTCTATGTACAGGGTAACATGGTCCTCCTCTATGTGCCAGGTAACGTGGTCCTCTATGTGCCAGGTAACATGGTCCTCTATGTGCCAGATAATGTGGTCCTCTATGTGCCAGGTAACATGGTCCTCTATGTGCAGGGTAACATGGTCCTCTATGTGCAGGGTAACTTGGTCCTCTATGTGCCGGGTAACATGGTCCTCTATGTGCCGGGTAACATGGTCCTCTATGTGCCGGGTAACATGGTCCTCTACTGCCATTTTCACTAAATGCTGGTGAAAAGTAATGACATTCTAATGAAGTTGGCAAAATTCAGATAAAATTGGGAACATTCAAACAATGAAGAATTGAAGCGGGTTTAACAAGTTTCAAGACATTCGCACACCAGTGAACATAATAATATTGTAGATGCGTTACTACTGGTTACCAAATTATGTCAGAACTCACTTTTCCTCTTATGTCAAATTGACACTTCTAGCATCTCATCGGATACTCCTCTCAGCTCATCAAACACTGATTATGTGGAAAAATCACACATTGATAATTCAATTAGAAACACTGACATTTGTACCAGTGATCTACCTCAATAACAGCTTATCAAAATACTTGTAGCATTTTGCCACATCTTTTACATAAGCAAAAAACATGGAATATTATGAAGCTTTTCAGATTCATTTTAAGTATACTCAAGAGGTTCCCAAATCTTAGCTGCTGTGACCTTTTCTGATGTTCAGATATAATAATGTCTTCTTGTGACCTTCTGATATCGACATTTCTATGAATTACCCAGTGATGGTGACACATTTCTTCTTCATGAGTTCAGTTTAAATGGAGCCCAGGTTAGTAATATGTAGGAGCTGAATAACAATCAGGAGAGGAACAGTAATAATTCTACTGTAGTTGGAAGTGGAACTCAGTATGATTTGAAACAGCCACACAAGATAAGTTATAAAACCCATTCTTTGTATACTGTAGGTTTTTGTTGTGAAAATTCAGATTTTGGTTTTCACTTCCATCGCATACATTGCATTTTTTTTCTTTGGCATCTTTATATTTTTAAATGATGTGAAAATGTCTTTCTTCTGAATTTACATGTCTGCCTATAAAACATACAGCATATTATCATGCAATGGTAACACCTGAATGCATTGGACTAAAACTCTTTCATTCATCACACTAATTAGATATACTGTACACGTTTCTATATTGGTGATACATTGGTGAAAGGATGACGTAATCCTGTGTTTTTTGGCTGTCCCGGTGTGAGTTCTACCTTTAGGGTCTACATATAAAATATATGTTTAATTATCAATGACCAGATCCCTTTACCTTACTACAAGTTGTTAAGTGGAGCTTGGGGTTTTTTCTCATCACAGACGCTCCCCCTGAGCACTCTTTGGGTATAGGCAACCCCGATGCAATATACTATGTGCAGCTAGAGTAGAGTTCAACCCCATTCAAATGAATGATACTAAAATCTTCCCCAACATGGGACATCAGTGTCACAGCATATATGGGCCTCTGAGAGATACAGCTTGTTGCACTTATTCACACATGACATACTCTGCATCTGTACCTATTTCTGACTGCGAGAGCAAAGGAAACCACACTTTCTGTCCCCTATTGGGGAATGTGCAGCTAATTACAACAGCTTAAAGATTGATGGCTGGTTTGATAAATGATCAGCAGGATATTGGGAAGTTGTCTATTGGGAAGTTGTCACTACTTCTATGTTGTACATATATTAGTACACACACGTATACTCAGAAATACCACTGTGTTTTTGGTATATATTAAATTGTATGTGTTCTAGAGTCTTCATACTCCCGTATCCCCCATTGACAGGGAACTAGGGTATACTTATTTTCATGTGTTCAATGTCTGACTTGCTGCTCTCAAGCCAAAGTCTCCCATGGGTCAATGCAAAAACATTTCAAGGCGCAACAAAATAACAGCATTTACTAAAGCCAGTGAGCAGACATCTCAATCCTTTGCATGATTTCAGTCATTCAAAAAGTTATTGTGGGTAAAAAAAAGTGACACGCTCCACCGTACAGTGTACAGTAAATAAACATACCACGTGTGGCGTATTTGCACGTCTCAGGCGGGTCAGCAAACCCCGCCTTTCCCCATTATCGCTGAGCAAACCGTGCATTGCAGCCAGGGATTCTGGGTACTGATCAGTGGCGAATTTCCCATGAGGCCTGTTTTTTCTCCCCCATATACGGAGGCCCCGCTCCCTTCCCCACTGATTGCCGGGGAAGAGCGTGGGGCCTCTGTAAAGGCCTCTTACCATCTCCTTCTCACCGCACTCCTCCTTCTGTAGCATCGAGGCATCAAATGACGCTGCGACGTCACATGGCAATGTGTTGCCATGACAATGTGATGTCGCACATGACGTCACATTGTCATGGAAACACATCATCATGAGACGTTGCCGCGACGCTGCAGGAGGAGGATGGCGCGAAGGAGGAGGCGGCCCGGGCGGCAAAAAGGTAAGTGCCTATGGGCGGGAAATTTTTTAATCCGCCACCGGTAATTACATACAAATGAGCATACTGTCACTCTTTACTGCTCATCCATTTTAACATGGACCCCTTTAGGGTGTACTGTTCTCATTTGCATGTCATTACCCAGAATCCCTGGCTGCAGAGGAAGCACTGTTTGCTAAGCGATAATGGGGTTGCAGACCTATCCGAGTCATGCAAATGCACCACAAGTGGGATTTTTATTTAATGTACACGATTTCAGTGACGCTGACCCATTTTCTCTGTAATAAGACAAGCGCAGAGCAGAAACAAAACAAACCTGCACAAATTACCCCCGGCTATTGTTTAGATGAATTGTCCACTAGGTACTGTAAGAATTGACATACTATGTATTTATTTTCTAGTTGTTAAAGAAAATGGTGGGAAGGCTTATTTTTTATAGCTCATTTGAGCCAGGAAGCAAATACTGCATAAACTGAGCCGTAAACACAGCCAGCCGGCAGCTTTTTGCCAACAATAAAGTCTAGTAATTATAACCCATTCACTGCTGGTTGCAAAGCTTTTCTAGATCCTCTTGCACTGTCGTATGGGTTACGTTATTGCCCTGGATGAGGACACGTTTTCCTTGTGTATATTAAAAGTAAAGTCCAGCAAATAAAAAACAAACACTAAAAAGCCTCCGAAATGTTTGCAAAAAAAAAATGCATTTTTTTTTTTTAAATGACATAAAACTTTGAGAACCAAACGTGGGGATATTTTCACATCTCTAGATCTGGCATCAGCGGAATGATGACACAGCCCGAGATAGTCAACACCATAGTGTTTGTTATTGATTGGTTTACCACTGGTATTGGTGGGACAAGTTGCCATGTTTTACTCCTGGTCATGCTGGGAGAATGGGGGACAAATAGTGTCTGGACCTGACCAAGCTCAAAAGGAACTGCTAATCATTATTATTTATTTTATGTTTTAATAAACAGGAGAGTGGGTTGAAGAAAGACCCACATTCTAGAGAGTCATACATTCTAGGTCAGGGGTGGCCAACTCCAGTCCACAAGAGCAACCAAGAGATCGGGTTTTCAGCACAGGTGGCTCAATCAGTGGGTACTCCTGTTCTAGACAGTCATACATTCTAGGCAGTCATACATTCTAGGTCAGGGGTGGCCAACTCCAGTTCTCAAGAGCAACCAAGAGATCAGGTTTTCAGCACAGGTGGCTCAATCAGTGGGTACTCCTGTTCTAGGCTGTCATACATTCTAGGCAGTCATACATTCTAGGCAGTCATACATTCTAGGCAGTCATACATTCTAGGCAGTCATACATTCTAGGCTGTTATACATTCTAGGCTGTCATACATTCTAGGCAGTCATACATTCTAGGCTGTCATACATTCTAGGCAGTCATACATTCTAGGCTGTTATACATTCTAGGCTGTCATACATTCTAGGCAGTCATACATTCTAGGCAGTCATACATTCTAGGCAGTCACACATTCTAGGCTGTTATACATTCTAGGCAGTCATACATTCTAGGCAGTCATACATTCTAGGCTGTCATACATTCTAGGCAGTCATACATTCTAGGCAGTCATACATTCTAGGCTGTTATACATTCTAGGCTGTCATACATTCTAGGCAGTCATACATTCTAGGCAGCCATACATTCTAGGCAGTCATACATTCTAGGCAGTCATACATTCTAGGCTGTTATACATTCTAGGCAGTCATACATTCTAGGCAGCCATACATTCTAGGCAGTCATACATTCTAGGCAGTCATACATTCTAGGCAATCATACATTCTAGGCAGTCATACATTCTAGGCAGTCATACATTCTAGGCAGCCATACATTCTAGGCAGTCATACATTCTAGGCAGCCATACATTCTAGGCAGTCATACATTCTAGGCAGCCATACATTCTAGGCAGTCATACATTCTTGGCAGTCATACTCTATCATTTTATATTCCCAACACAACTCCATGCTGGCAGTTCAGACGTACTCAGCAAAATGTAAATACATAAAAGGAGCAGGCAAGATTATGTAATGGTTTTACGGGCCCCACCCAATCTCACATTGGCCCCTGTGGTCTACTGGCCCCATTACATGTCTGTGTCATGTGTGGTGCACTTGCTGGCTAACAAGACTCCTGAGTCTCCCGCTTGGTTGGTATGGGGATATCAGCACGACAGGCATCTGAGGTAGTGTGATCTGAGTCTTACTCACATACGATGCAGCGCCTCCATCCCATCAGGATCTCTGCGGCTGCAGGGAGAAGTGTCTGATGGGGACCTCCTTTTGGGTGCCTCCTTCTGTGTAATAACTTCACTCTCACACAGCAAGGATCATGTGAACCTGGGCATCTTTATTGCATGTTAAGGCAGACTGCCCCTCATTGCGGTCGTGCTTAGCTGCTCATCTCTTTGCTCCACTCCATTGGGAAGGTTCCTTCTCTCTCAATAGAGTGGCTCTCCACCTCTCCCCTAAGGCCTCGGCCATGTTAACCGCTTGCTGGCGGAAGCGTGCTGAGGCGCGCTCCCGCTCAGCACTGAGCCCATGCAGCCACAATTAGAGCGGCTTTAGTAGGGGCTCACTTGCGCTTCCGTGTGCTTGCGGAAGCGCAGGTCTTAGAGGAATTTAAAATTCCCCCGCTTGCCGGCGCGACAGGCCGGTCACGTGAGCGGTTCGCCCAATGAGGGCGAACCAGCTCCGTGACGTCACTGGCCCGCCCCTGGCCAGTGACGCGCCCGCCCCCGGCCTGCCCCCTGACGGCCCGCTGACAGCGCGTGCAGTAAGCAACCGCAAGGCCAGGGAAAGCACCCGCTTTCCCTGAGCCTCAGCGCGCCTCAGCAAGCAAGCAGGGAGCATGGACTCAGCCTAAGGGAGATTCACCAGCTTGTCTCTCTCTGCCACTTGAGCTGCACAGACTCACAGCTCTTGCTGACCTCCACAGACTCACACTGTTGCAGACCTCCACATGACTCTCCTGAACACAGTCAGAACACAGACTCAACCCTCTGGAACCCCTAACTTTAGGCAGTGCTGTGTCTTATATAGACTCAGAAACAGACTCACCTCTGTGTCACTAATAGTGGACACAGAGCATGTTCTCACTTCCCTTGTGTACATATGACACTTCACCAGGGTGTGAGGGCAAACCTCCATGATTGTTACTGGCAACCCTGCATACTTACCAGGATTACTGCCAGTATGAAGGAGATATGCACATCAATTTTACACATGGCCACATTTACATGGCTGAGGGCTAAAACATTAAACACGGTGCATGTATATGATATACCTTACTTGGGTAGCAATTTAACCGTTACCCCTTTATTCCAAAAGTAGCCTACAATGCAGTGTATAGGGTTGCAGGTCCCACTGCCAACAAAGTGGCTCAAATTGTTTAGAAAAGGGAATTGTTGCTAAGCCCAATTAATGTTATTTATCACTGCTTCCTACATCTATTGCTCATTTATATCACATGCCAGTCTTCAAACAATAAACAACCCCATTGGATTCATGGCCCTCCTAGTACTAAGGAGGTGAGCATGTTGCAAACCGAAGAAGCTGGATAATCGCTTATTTTCGTTCCTGTTATTTCATATTTTTGAAGTGTTGTTTATGTAATTGAAGTTGTTTCACTTCATACAATGGGATAATTCAGCAGTAACAGTACGCACAGGAATCGAGGTTTATTTTCAATGCTGGAGGAAATCACAGTTTTGCGGCTTTTTTACTTATATAAAAATAGACCTGAATAGAATAGAGATCTCTAAGAATAGAACAAACATTCAAAGATTGCTCCAGGAAACCCGGCCGTGCTCAATTCTACAAAGGGAAAGAAACCTAGGAAAATGCAACTTTGGAAAACACGCTAACAAACTCCAGATGGCAGCCATGTTGGCATGTAAGCAAAGCCGAAGCTCCCAAGCATGTGGTGTTATCGGGAGAGTTTAGTACACACAAGTGCTAGGGTGGCCAACTTCCGTCCTCAAGGACCACCAACAGGTCAGGTTTTCAGGATATCCCAGCTTCAGCACAGGTGGCTCAATCTGAGCCACTGATTGAGCCTTGTGTGCTGAAGCAGGGATATCCTGAAAACTTGACCTGTTGGTGGACCTTGAGGATTGAAGTTGGCCACCCCAGCACTAGATGTTTCAGATGGTTAACCCATTAACCACTTTGCAACCAGAGAGGCCTGCAATGCATCACATAGCCAGGAAGTGAAGGGGTTAGACCAGCGGTGTGCAAAGTGGGGACGGCGGGAGATTTTTCTGGGGGTGCAAGGGCCGTTGCTGGGACCCCACGCTCTTCCCTGAGGCATTAGAATTAAATGCCGGGAATATTGGGCCATGATTCAATCCCTTATCAAAGATACAACGGATCAAACAATTCTGATCGACCCACTAACCTACCTACTAGCGAAACCCATTACAGACATAGGCCGTCCAGCTAAGAGGTTGATTCCATTCATACTAACAGCTGCGAGATGTGCTATTGCAGCCTCCTGGAAAAGAATATCCCCCCCTCCAAACAAACGGTGAAGAGACGGATAAATGAGGTCATGTTAATGGAACAACTGACCGCCTTCCTTAGACAATTGACGGCCTAATTCTACAGAACTTGGGAACTGTGGCCGACCCATTGACCTGGCCATGTGGCTTCGGATGAGCATCCGGTTAAAACTTTGACCAGTCACCAGTCAGAGGGGGAGAGAGGGAGAGAAGGAGAGAGAGGGAGGTAGAGAGGAAGGGAGGTAGGAAGAGGGAGGGTAAGAGAGGGGGAGAGGGGAAGAGAAGGGGAGAGGGGGGGAGGCAGCTAGATAGGAAGGGAGGTAGGGAGAGGGAGGGTAAGAGAGGGGGAGAGCTCTAATTTATGGGAAAGACACCTTTGCACACACCTGAAATATCAAGATGAGGAGTCAGGACCCTGGGGTGGGGCCATGGAGAGGAGGACACAGCATGGAGTGGAGAGAGGTGTGTGTGTGTGTGTATTTCACCATTGTGTCCAGTATTTTTTGAGAAGCCGCCTGGCCACCCTACACACGTGTCTAATTTCCACTCATCGTTGGCTGTAAGGAGAGATTTTTCTGGGACGAATTGGGAATTCTGGATTGAAATATCAAACTAACAGCCTACTTGCAAAATGTATATCCATTAAATCCGGTAGAAAGTGTGTGTAAAATGACAGGAGACCATCCCCCTTTCAATGTTGTGAATTCGAAAAGAACTGAAGCATTCGACTGGAGAAAGCAGAACAGTATGAATAATATCATGCAAATGTCTGATTCAATAGTTATCAATCCATAAGCACAACTCATCGTTTCATATCGTCCCCCATTTCCCCTTCTAGTCTGCTCACACCTCATTAAACTATCTGCTTTAGTGCTTTGATTTTCTACCAGGTACTTTTCTCATGAATGGGTGATGAATAGATCTAGTCAGTTCCTACGTCATTCTACTTCAGTTCTGCTTCGTTACAAAAATTAAAACATTTCTGGATCCATGCAAATGGGCAGAATTTGTTTAAAAGCGGCATTTCCTCTTCCCTGTTTTTTTGTTGCTGTTTTAAAGTGGCAATCCAAGCTGGTGATTTTTTTGCGCATGTATTTTGTTAACGTAGGATTGAAGCAGGGGGGTCTCCGGAGCTGACCCCCCATTAATTTCAGCTCCGGAGACCCCCTGCATCCTGAAATACAGACCCTCTGTAGGGGCTGCAGGTAGCTGCTTCGCTAGCAGGGTTCACGTAATGGCGGCGTTTCAAAGCTGCCGTGACCTGCAGACCAATAGGAAGCCGTGATGTCATCAGGTTCGTCTACCTATTGGTCCACGTGACGTGGGAGCTTCAAACTTTGCCAAGATATTGGCGCCCCCTTTGGAGGCCTGTATCTCAGGGCGCAGGCGGTCCCTCGAGCTGAAATGAATGGGGTTCCGCTTCAGAGACCCCCTGCTTCAATCCGATGTTAAAATACACTAATTTAAAAAAAGCATGAATTGCTCCTTTAATAAATGCTGCAGTTCTGTGTCTTTATGCAATGGAATTATGGACAACTATAGGTAGGAACCTTGCTCTGACCCCTTGGTGGTAGAGGCGTGCTGCCTAGGGAGTAAATCGATAGATTTTTTGCGGGTGTATCTAGAGAGGTACACAGAAAGGGTCCCTTTGTAGGCGCACCGCAGACCGTTATAGAATAAAAGTGGTCAGGGGTGAAAATAAAAGTGTATGGTACAATGTATTCGTATTTTATTTATCAACAAATGAAGGTGTAATAAAAACAGTATATATGTTTAGATTCTACTAAATATACTGTGTTAAAATAGACACTAAACAGGTCTAGAGAGTCCACTATAGGCCCCCTGTAGGCATAAGTGCCAAGTAGTACTTGCTATTGCTGAGCTATAATGGATCACTGTAGTGACCATGAAATTGTTCATGCATCTATACTCTTTCAAGGGTAATATAGAGCACAGGGTAAGTACTCATCAGTAGGATGGATAACTTTTAATATTAGGTCTTAACCCAAGCCCTATTCAACACTCTAGATGGCTCAGAAAACCAGGTGTGGTGAACGTGTGTGGATAGACACTGTGGTTCTAGAGGTACAGTGGAGTGGGCACTGGTGTTAACGTATGCACTCGTGGTCATCCACATGTAGCTGGGGTCCACTGCGCATGTCTGATGGCACGTGCAGGGGTTACTGGCTGCCCACTGCGTCTGGCAAGGTAAGTGTGATTTATTTCTAGAGTAGTGTTGCCAAACAGAGCTTCACATAGAGGAGGAGCTGGGCATGATGTAGTTCGAGGTGTGGTCTAGGGGTAAAGTATAGTTTAA
Source organism: Ascaphus truei (assembly GCF_040206685.1). Classification (NCBI taxonomy): domain Eukaryota; kingdom Metazoa; phylum Chordata; class Amphibia; order Anura; family Ascaphidae; genus Ascaphus; species Ascaphus truei. The sequence goes on along the minus strand of NC_134491.1, from coordinate 45,694,493 downwards.
TCCACTTGAGAAAAGAAAGTATACTTGTAACCTCTTGTGTCAATTTAATGTATTTGACAGGGTAGTTTGTTAAGACTCACACATGTACTGTTCTGAAGTTAATGCTGTTCTCATACGCGCAGGTCAATGTTTTGGTTAGAAATTCTAACTGCGCATGCGTCAACTTCACTGTGAGTTGCCGGGTATATCGTGAGACTCTGATAGTCTCTATAGGGAGCAACTGGTGCTGCTTGTGGCCCTCGATGGTAAGTATGGTTTGAACAGTGTCACGCCAGGGGGTGTTACCGGGTCCCTATTGGGAAAAGGGGGGCCAAGTTTGAATGCAGAGTCTAAATAAACCCTGCTTAGTGGTCCGCCATCTAGAGTGTTGAATAGGGCTTGGGTTAAGACCTAATATTAAAAGTTATCCATCCTACTGATGAGTACTTACCCTGTGCTCTATATTACCCTTGAACGAGTATAGATGCATGAACAATTTCATAGTCACTACAGTGATCCATTATAGCTCAGCAATAGCAAGTACTACTTGACACTTATGCCTACAGGGGGCCTATAGTGGACTCTATAGACCTGTTTAGTGTCTATTTTAACACAGTATATTTAGTAGAATCTAAACATATATACTGTTTTTATTACACCTTCATTTGTTGATACTGTAAATAAAATACGAATACATTGTACCATACACTTTTATTTTCACCCCTGACCACTTTTATTCTATAACGGTCTGCGGTGCGCCTACAAAGGGACCCTTTCTGCAATGGAATTATCTAAGCTGCCGCTAGATCCGTACTCCCGTGATTGTTCTACGCAGTTCCTTCTTCCCGGGGCATGCAATATGGCCACCTATTTCAAAAGGGGAGCGGCTCCTTAAATGGCTGCAGTCCAAGGAATCTTAATACATTAAAATATTATTCAAAATGGCAGAAAGAGTGTGGGTCAAATGCAGTACATATTTATTTATTTATTTTATTATAAAATATGTTACCAGGAAGTAATACAGTGAGAGTTACCTCTCGTTTTCAAGTATGTCCTGGGCACATAGTTAATATGACAAACAATACATGGTTACAAATACCGTTACATAAGTGAGCAGGGTTATACATTATGTACAAATACATTGCATTAACAGTTACAGATAATATATATTATAGACGTATGTAACAGTTACAGATCAGATTAAAATGTGAGACAGCTTTAGTTTTGAAAGAACTTAAACTGGTGGTGGATGTGAGAGTCTCCGGTAGGTTGTTCCAGTTTTGGGGTGCACGGTAAGAGAAGGAGGAGCGGCCGGATACTTTGTTGAGCCTTGGGACCGTGAAGAGTCTTTTGGAGTCAGATCTCAGATGATAAGGGTGGCATTTGGTAGGGGTGAGGAGCTTGTTCAGATAGGTGGGTAGCTTGCCCAGAAAGTATTTGAAGGCAAGACAGGAAAGGTGAACTTTGCGCCTAGACTCAAGTGATGAACAATCTAGTTATTTAAGCATTTTGCAGTGATGTGTGCTGTAATTGCATTGGAGAACAAAACGGCATATTGAATTGTAGAGGGTATCAAGTTTGCTAAGGTGGGTTTGGGGCGCTGAGCCGTATACTTTGTCCCCATAGTCTATAATTATCTTATATAGGAATTTTTTCTTTAAAACACATATAGGATTTACAATGAAATGTTCTTTAACAAGCCAGAAAACGAAATTGAGATGCAACTTCACATACTGCACCGTTTGTCTATGCTTATAAGTAGCCTTTCCATGCTTTCGGTCATTATTCTTTTACTTGTTTATATAGAAGACCCTCTGTAGACATATTTGGAAGATTATGACCCCTTTGAAATGGACTGCCTCCCCCCTGCATATACAGTATGTGATGGGGTCTGACTAATGAAATGCTCAAAAATGTAACAAAATAAAATGGAAGATTGTACATTTTTAAGAATTCTTTGATTTGCAATGTTTTACCCAAATTATTTTTGGAGGACTGCTCTTTGCTACTAGGAAACCTGTATAATGTATGAAATACTTCACATCTTACTTGACCTAGAATCCATAAATGATAAAACTACTTGTAGAAGGTTCTTTTAAATCAGAAATATCCTTTATCCTTCGCTATGTAAGGGACAAAAATACTCTTCGATTTTTTTCCATTATTAATGTAGAATGGAACATATGAACACAACCATTATGTTAAAAATATATATTTGAATGCAGCCCAGATTAATTTTTGCACCATACCATGTTATACAAGTAAAAGTATATATATTTGATGGATCAGTAAAAGTCGATCTTATCTAAATAATAACCAGGTGTAAAGTTTTTATTAATATATACAGCGACTTGTTACTGTTGATTAAATCCACGTTCATTACCCAGAAGGAGGTGTGTGTATCCCTGAATACGTTCACGCAGTAGAATGGGGGTTTCATGGGACCCCCACGGGTTACAGGTGTTCCGATTCTCGGGTCCTGTGTAGAAAGAATTGTTTTTTGAAAATTAATTGAAAGACTGCATTGTGTCAAAAAAACAACTTCTCACCTAAAATCCCTAGCAGTATATGCTGGTGTCATTATTGTCGTACTTACGTTTTCGTATTCTTTGCATGGCGTGTGTCCCGTGCATACATATTAACGCAGGAAGAATTGTTTGCACCCACTTGCGTTTGTTATTAACGCCAAGAAAGAGGAATCGGACCATTTTTAAGCTTTTCCGGCACACAAATGTGCTATTATTTTACACATATAATTTGCACAGGAGCGCCACCGACAACATCCAAACTCTGCCTCTAACTCCACCCCTAGCGTCATTTTTCCTGAGTGTTGCACACGCTACGCAACATATCAAAGTCTATATAATAAGCTGGGGCACTGGACACGCATGAATCTGTTTCTCTTCTGTGCTTCCCGTTTGTGACAAGATTGCTTTTGGCGACACTTAATAGGAATGGTGTAGCTCAGGAGTGACCAACAGGTCAGGTTTTCAGGATATCCCTGCTTCAGCACAGGTGGCCCAATCAAGTCTTTGACTGAGCCACTGATTGAGCCACCTGTGCTGAAGCAGAGATTGAATGAGCCACCTGTGCTGATACAGAAACTGATTGAGCCACCTGTGCTGAAGCAGAGACTGATTGAGCCACCTGTGCTGAAGCAGGGATATCCTGAAAACCTGACCTGTTGATGGACCTTGAGGACTAAAGTTGGCCAGTCCTGTTTTTGTTTCCTTCAGTAGACCATATATAACTGACACAGCTGATAATCATAGGGAATCCTTTTTAAATCTACCGGCTGCAAAAAGAGGATAAAATCATTGCAAAATACACCACCATTTACACACACATACACACACACACACACACACACACACACACAAACACACACAAACACACACACACACACACACACACACACACACACACACACACACACACACACACACACACTCATTGAAAGCAATTGGAGTTTGGCTGCAAAACTGGGTCAAAATCTGGCTTTAAAAAACACAACCAGATTTTGAAAGGGAAAAAAAGCTATATTTTATTATTTGATAAAACTGGTGTCTTTTCTTATTTCTTACTTCTTTGTATTACTTTTGTAACAGATTCCAAAGCCGGACTCAATGCTGTTGTCTTTTGATATATTTTCAGACCAAACCACCAATCCGTTTAAACAAGGTACGTCTCACAGTCTCCCGGCATCAAAACACAGGCACAAATTGCACAAGTTTCCACTGAAAACTATGGAGATTTAGGGCCTCATCCAGTAAGCACCGAAAAGCCATTTTTTGCCATTTTCTCGCCAATAATGCCTCTCCGATTCAATAAGCGCCGATAAGCTGACGAAAGCACCAAAAAACCGGCATTTTTTTTTTGCAGATATTTGCGCAGAGAGAGTGGCGGATCTCTCTCTGCTGTCTCCCGGCATCAAAACACAGGCACAAATTGCACAAGTTTCCACTGAAAACTATGGAGATTTAGGGCCTCATCCAGTAAGCACCGAAAAGCCATTTTTTGCCATTTTCTCGCCAATAATGCCTCTCCGATTCAATAAGCGCCGATAAGCTGACGAAAGCACCAAAAAAATCGGCATTTTTTTTTTGCAGATATTTGCGCAGAGAGAGTGGCGGATCTCTCTCTGCTGCAGGCTGGTCTCGGCAGGGGACGGCTTATCGGCAGGCTGGCTGTCTCGCCACCGGCAACCTGCAGTGTTTTGAAATGTTGCTCTCACAGGGATTCGCCAGGGATTCGGCCCATCCTGCATACTGCGAGGGCAACACGCCAAAAACATGCCGAGTTTGAACCCCTGCCGAGAGTGCCTTTTCGGCGCTTACTGCATCGAGCCCTCAGTTCTAGAATACATTTGACATTTTCATGCCCCAGATGTGCAGGCCGGAGACTGGCAGGTGAACCCTTATCTGACTTGTAGGCACACATTCACACCAAGGAAATAGATGCAAAACCTTAAAAAAAAAAAAAAAAAAGAATAACGGGTAGCAAACACCTGCAAGCATTAAAGTATGATCACATTTAAACCATGCTTTGCCAAAAACACCCTTGCCTACCAACATGTTACTGCAGATAACAGTAACGTGTTGGGAAATAAATATATACTCTTTCCTTTCTGTGCAGGTAAACAGTGTCTGAACAAGTAACAGGCAAAGTGCATTGCTGTATGCGAACAGGTGAACAGTTAAATGCAAAGGTGTTTTGTGGACATGGGAAAATGATGCAAATCTCTGAATTACTCATGAGCAGCGCTTTCCTATCTTCTTCTTGATGTTAACTCCAATATTCCTGTTTCCTCTACAGCAGGTTTTCAGGATATCCCTGCGTCAGCACAGGTGGCTCAATCAGTCTCTGCTTCAGCACAGGTGGCCCAATCAGTGTCTGCTTCAGCACAGGTGACTCATTCAGTCTCTGCTTCAGCACAGGTGGCTCAATCAGTGGTTCAGTCTTCGAGCCACCTGTGCTGACGCAGGGATATCATGAGAACCTGACCTGTTGGTGGCCCTTGAGCACTGGAGCTGCCCACCCCTGCTCCACAGCTTCCATTCTGTTTTTTGAGAAGTGTCTTTTTTTTGGGGGGGGAGGGGGGTTTATTCCATGCACTTAATTTTGCAGATAGCACATGCAGTATTGTGTTTCTAGTTCCTATAACAGACATGTCGCTCTTGTGTTATTGACATGGGTAACTGAAATAAAATAAATGATGTGTATCTTCATCCTGTTACAATTGATTTATTGCAAAGCTTGTAAAGATTCTTCAAGGGAGCATTGGGAGTTTACAACACAGAATACAGACCTGCGTTTCCTCTTCAGTTTTGGACACAATCACTATTTGGTGTTGGCCTTATCCCGACATTCCCTATAAAAAAATAAAGCTGTATATGACTAATAAAGATACCTAGCAAATGTCCAAAACTGTCATCACAGATCCAGGGCACTGCTGGGCTTATGAATGTTTTCTAGGGATCGGAAAGTATGAAACCGGGCCCCAGTGAAATCCATGAATCCAATGTGCAAGTTACTGAAGATGTTTAAAAGGAGTAATTTTGCAGATTCCATATCCCACTGCATGTCCCTCTTCCTGTGCTACAGCTCCACCTTGGTTAGGCCAGAGGAAGCTCACTCACCCCTCACTGGAATGTATTTTATCTGCAGCAGTATGTGCTGTATTGACGTGTTAGTAATAGATGGTTCAAAAGCAGATACAAAGAGATCGCCTTGGTGCTTATTATATCTGCTGCTGTCTTTGCATTTTTAAACCAAGTATATTCTATCTTTTCTCCCTATCATCTACGCGCTCTTATTGTTTGAATGCGGCTATTGTAGGTTCAGTATGAAGTAGACAGGGCTTCCCATAGAATATATTTGATTTGAGTGTATACAGCTTTATATGAATTGTGTTACCATTAGATAATATAAACCCGGTGTAGGAGGGTAGGGAATGGGTAACCTAAAGTCGTTTCATGTATTCAGACAACAGAGTTTTACTGTGCCGAAGGATGTTTGCAAGACTCGCGCTGGTTTGCAACTGCAATTGTTTAATGAAAGACTCAATCTCTAACATTATAGGTGTTTTATTCAGTCTATATATATATGTAATGCAGATCAGCTCAATTGGGTTATTACAGGGGAGGGCAACTCCAGTCCTCAGGGGCCACCACCTGGTCAGGTTTGAAGGATATTTCTGCTTCAGCACAAGTGGCTCAATCGGTCCCTGCTTCAGCACAGGTGCCTCAATCAGTCTCGGCTTCAGCATAGGTGGCACAATCAGTTTCTGTTTCAGCACTGGTGGCTCATTCAGTCTCTGCTTCAGCATAGATGGCTCAATCAGTGGCTCAGTCTATGACTGAGCCACTGATTGAGCAACCTGTGCAGAAGCAGGGATATCCTGACGTGTTGGTGGCCCTTGAGGACTGGAGTTGCCCATTCCTGCGGTATAATCATTTAGAAATAGCAGCACCTGGTACAGTAGGAGGGAGAGGCCCTTATCAGCTTGCAATGTAAAAGATAAAGAACCCGTGCTCTGGTATAATGTATTTTTAAATAAAGGTCCTGGCCAGCAGAGAGTGAGATACCTGCCCAGAAGCCAGGCTCCCCGTAACTTGGAGCTGCGGTATTTCTCATTGTCACCCATGAGTGATGCATTCATCTTGATAAAATCATTCATTGTTGTGCAATCTGAAGAAGAGGGCTTTTAAACAGCCATTGCTGGCATTGTCCTGGCTATCAATCACGTGTCATGGAGACATGATCCGCAGATACATGCGAGCTGTCTGCACTTATTTATATTGGCCCCAAAATATTGGGGGGCAGAAGTCTCAGGTGGGGGCTGGTTTTATGGAAACCTTTTAATGAGCCCGTATCGTTTTTACACAGAAACAAAGGAAACGATACTGTCCTTTACAGGCTGATACCATATGTGTGTGTATAATGAGCATATAACAGTGTTTCTCCCTGTGTAACAAACACAAGACAAACTTACTGACAAGTTGCACACTGTGATAAGACTATTTGTAATATGTTACGGTTACCGTTACTATTCTGTTTGCTCAGTTCCCAGGTCATTTTTCCAAATATCTAGCATTTTATAATCTCCTCTCTCCACACAATGTAGTGATATATCTTTATGTTTATATATGTATAAAATAAAGTTTATGATTAAATAAAGTTTATGAACAAAGACGGTATTCTCACACACACACACACGTATATAGCACGTATATATATATATATATATATATATATATATATATATATATATTTAGACACACACACACATATAGCAAATGGAAATATGCTTTATGGTGGAGGGTTTTTTGTCACTTTTTTTACCCACCATAACTTAACTAATGTGTGGTGTATATATATGCTATACCATGGAGGTTTCTTGTCGCCTTTTTTCTACCCACCATAACTTAAAATGTATATAAGACTTGAATGTGCTCACAAGTGATCTTTTTATTTTGATATATATATATATATAATCAGTACATTGTGTGTGTATATAGTTGTTGTTAAGGTGGTTATATAATATTGTATTCATATATGTGTGTTTTCTGTGAGTTTGACCTAACATTGAATATAAAATGACCTTATTATTACGTTCTCATTACAAGTCCCTGCGGTTTCCAAGCCTGGGGGGGGGGGGGATATTCCCTGCGAGACATGGGGCTGATAGTGAGACCCCCATCGGACCCCGACCCACCTCCCACTGGACACTCACCTCGTCTGATACCCGGGCTCTGTTACCCTCATCCGAGCCCTGAATCCCCACTTTATATATTTGTGAACATTTTCCAATTCAGGAGCAGAATCCTGACACGGACCCCCCCTCCCCCCCTCCCCAAATAACCCACCGGACCCCAACTAACTCCCAGCGGAACCCACCGCTCCCCCCCAAATAACCCACCGGACCCCAACTAACTCCCATCGGACACCTCCCCCCCCCGCCAACTCCCACCGGACCCAGCCTCTCCCCCGGGAGTCCCAGACAATAGATCCCACGTTCTCTGCCTGATAGGGAATTCAACATCCAACTTCCCCCCCTTAACCACTCTACTTTCTTCATGTGTTCTCAACACTGGGGCAACAACGAGGCAGCCCCCTTCCTAATGTGGGGTATCTCAAATGTGGGGTGTTTGAACTGCCAAACTGGGGCAAATGAGTAGTATACAGAATACATGTGTTATAATGTAATATAATACATTTATTAAATAAATATTATTGTGACTTTTCATCAGATTCCAGGAAATTCTACCTTTAAACTGTGGTAAAACTACAAGGATTTCCGCAGCTGGGGGCTTTGGGTGATATAAGGGGAGTATTACTGCCCCAGATCCCCTCCCCATGGGGAAGATTCAGCTTGTTGTATACATGATTAACACTGACAATCTCCCACAAACGGATTTATCCTGATTTATTCTTCACACATTGAATCTGCTTTATATCTGATCATTTTTCATGCTTTGAAAGGAAGAGTCGGCAGCTAAATGGGATCAACATTTTATTCCTTTATTTAATATGTTTAAATGGGATTAGTTTTTATCAATTTTGTTCAGGCAACAAAGGAAATGTAGGAAGAATTCCGTTTTAATGCACAAATCCATCAACCTACACACACACACACACACACACACACACACACACACACACACACACACACACACACACACACACACACACACACACACACACACACACACACACACACACACACACACACACACACACACACACACACACACACACACACACACACACACACACCTGCACTTCTTTCACAAGCCAGACACACTCAAGCTGGAAATAAATGAAGAAAAGTATTTTTTTTTTAGCATCAAACTCCTCTTTGTTGGTTCACTGCAAAATCCACCCAGCACCGAAGTGGTTAAAAAGTCAACTACAGTATACCATGATAAAGCTCCATGAGATTTCCATAATGAGCCCAGCAATAAGCACAGGGACTTGTGCAGTCCTCCCCCAGCCTTGCCATCTCTTTACACCTTCCTACTGGAGGATGGAACCTGTTGCCTTCACGTCTCAGGTGCTTCCCCTTGGAAGGGATGGGTGGTACCTGGAGGTGCACATTAGCACGGGACAGACACGTCTCAGGCATCAGTACTGCAAACATCTCCCAAGGGTGCCAGGCTCGGGGGGAGAGGGGGGAAGGGAGAGGGGGGGAGAGAGAGACAGAGGGGTGGGGAGAGAGAGAGGGGGGGAGAGAGAGAGGGGGGGAGAGAGAGAGAGGGGGGGAGAGAGAGAGAGAGGGGGGGGGAGAGAGAGGGGGGGAGAGAGAGAGGAGAAAGAGAGAGGGGGAGGTGCAGATTAGCACGTGTCAGACATATCTCAGGCATCAGTACTGCAAACATCTCCCAAGGGTGCCAGGCTCAGGGAGGGGGGGGGAGAGAGAGGGGGGAGAGAGGGGTGGGGGAGAGAGAGGGGGGAGAGAGGGGTGGGGGAGAGAGAGAGGGGGGAGAGAGAAGGGGAGGTGCAGATTAGCACGGGTCAGACATATCTCAGGCATCAGTACTACAAACATTTCCCAAGGGTGCAGGGATAAGGGGGGGGGAGAGAGGGGGCGGGGGTGCAGATTAGCACGGGACAGACATATCTCAGGCAGCATTACTGCAAACATCTCCCAAGGGTGCCAGGCTCAGGGGGGGAGGAGAGAGGGGGGAAGGGAGAGAGAGGGGGGGGGGAGAGAGAGAGAAGGGGGGAGAGAGAGAGGGGGGAGAGAGAGAGGGGGGGGAGAGAGAGGGGGAAGTGCAGATTAGCACGGGACAGACATATCTCAGGCAGCATTACTGCAAACATCTCCCAAGGGTGCCAGGCTCAGGGGGAGAGAGAGGGGGGGGGGGGTGCAGATTAGCACGGGACAGACACATCTCAGGCAGCATTACTGCCAGGGCCAGGGAGGTAACAAGTGACACATTATTACATCTGCCTCATTTGCATGTCCCCGCCCACAGCCCTTTAACGCGTGCAGCAGTCACACTGGCTGCTGTTCGGGAGGCTGGATCTCTGCGCTGGATCTCTGTGCTGGATCTCGGTGCTGGAGGCTGTGAGGAGACAAGATCCGGACTCAGTGTTATGTCTCCCGCAGTGTGAGTGAGCCACGCGTGGGACAGACACGGGGAGCTCTGTGAGAGCTGACCCACAGACAGAGGGTCACCCTGCGCCCTGTTGCCTGCTCTCTGGAATACCGCAGGAGGAGGGAGACCTGCGTGGGCTGTGGGGACCGGGATATGTCCCACTCGTGCCCTGGGAGCCGGCTCGGTGGGGAGGATGCTGTTCCCTGGTAGGGGGTCGCGGATCGCGCCGGACCGGTGCTGGCTGCAGGAGGCTGCGGGGGAAGCTGCCCGGAGCCCCGGCTGCCTGGGATCGGGAGAGCCCGGCTCTGCTCAGCCCGGAGCCTGCGGGTGAGACGCTGCGGAGGAAAGAGGGTGTTTTGCCGCTGGTTTTGGGGAGGGGGGGGGGAGCGGGTCCCATTGGGGGGGATTATGCTCCGAGCTGCTGGGAGAGGAGGACGCGAGAGAGGTACGGTGTGAATCCGGTGTGGTGTGAATCCGGTGTGAATCCGGTGTCACTGCGGCGTGGATCGATCTCAGGGTAACATTTTCCTCACTACATTCCAATGATTAGCATCAGCCCATCCAATCCACACGGGACTTTGTAGGGGTTATACCAGGCAGTGACCCCCTGGTCCCTTTCCTCTCTGTCCCCAGTCCCATCTCACCCTCTGTCCCCTCTCACCCCCTGTCCCCTCACACCCCCTGTCCCCTCTCACCCCCTGTCCCCTCCGACCCCCTGTCCCCTCCGACCCCCTGTCCCCTCCGACCCCCTGTCCCCTCCGACCCCCAGACCCCCTGTCCCCCCAGACCCCCTGTCCCCTCAGACCCCCTGTTCCCTCAGACCACCTATTCCCTCACCCCCTGCCCACTCTCACCCCCTGCCCCATCAGACCCCAAACCACCCTCCCCTGCCCCTCACCCCCTGCCCCCTCAGACCCCAAACCACCCTCCCCTGCCCCCTCTCACCCCTTGCCCCTTCCCCCTCTCACCCCTTGCCCCTTCCCCTGTCCTCACCCCCTGCCCCTTCCCCTGTCCTCACCCCCTGCCCCCTCTTACCCCCTGTCCTTCTATATGTTACAATGTTGCACAGTTGCAGTTGGTGGCACTTGGTCCCCGCGTGTATTTGCATTTCAGAGGTGACAATATGAGCTGTATATAGGGGTTTGGAAACAGCGCGTTATATACCCGGGATGAGCACACAATCTGGGGTGTTTTAATGAGAATTTGAAATAAAGGATCACGAGGAAAGTAAAAGCTGCAAATCAATACACACACACACACACACACACACACACACACACACACACACACACACACACACACACACACACACACACACACACGTACATATTATATACACACACACACACACGTACATATTATATACACACACACATACACACGTACATATTATATACACACACACACACACGTATACATATTATATACACACACACACACACACACATACATATTATATACACACACATACACACACACACACACACACACACACACACACACACATACATATTATACACACACACACACACACACACACACACACACACACACACACACACATTATATTGTATACACACACATTATATTATATACACACACACACATTATATTATATACACACACATATATACACACACACACACACACACATTATATTATACACACACACATATTATATTATATACACACACATATACACACACACACATTATATTATACACACACAAACGGTCACATATCAGCATTTTCTCTTATTAATCAGACACAATCGGGGCGTTTATTCTGGGAAAGTGATTTGAGGAGAAATGAGAATGATCTTTCTCTAGATCGGAATTTAGGAATATTCCCGATTTCTGCAACAAATCTAAGTGCAGCGCCGGGTACCATGTCAGGTTAACCTCTTCACTGCTGGGCTGCTTCATTCATTGGCTTCCCTAAAATTATTGCTGGGTAAATAAATGCGGGGGGGGGGGGGGGTTGGGGTAGTATTATAGAGCCGGGGAAAGGGGGGGTGTAGAATTATAGAGCCGGGGAAAGGGGGGGGTGTAGAATTATAGAGCCGGGGAAATATAACAAAATATAGATTTGGGTAAAGGGCTATTTAACACACTCAGTGCTGGACCTATTCAGTTTTACTGAATACATTATGAAAGCTCATTAAGCGCAGAGAACACGCTGAGGGGGATTTGGGGGATTTACCTGTCTGGCTAATTACAGTACAAGGGTCTTCTGCAAAAGCTCGGAGGAACATGATTTAAATTATACACGCATTGCATGTATATGTTCATGTTAATATGTGTGTGTATCTATCTATCTATCTATCTATCTATCTATCTATCTATCTATCTATCTATCTATCTATCTATCTATCTATATTCCCTCACACTCACTTCAGATTTATCACCCTAGATGTGTGTGAGCAGCTGATAATACTGTAGTAATTCATTATCTGAGTATGTTCTGTGTATCTCAGTCCCTGGGCTGCAAACACACATGGAGGGGGGGGGGGGGGAGGGGGCATCTCTTGACAATCCTGGAAGACCCTGGATTTAAATTTGTGGCCAGTGATTTCCACACTTTACTAGTGTATTGCTGACCACATCACTTTCTTTTGAATAATCGTGCCCATTGATGTAATTAAGGGTCTGTCTCGCACACTGTGAGTGACTCTGGAGCAGGTCACTAATATGTCTCAATTGGGAATCTATACCCGCCCCATTGAAGCACTTTTACTGCTTGAAAATCCCCAGCATTAGCAGGCTGCAGTATACTCCCTGCTAGAGATACAGTGCCCAGCAAACTGCCATATAATTGAGCAACATATGGACTATTAACACCATAACGACATCCAGTGGAACTAGAAAATCCTTTAATGTTGGTTTTAAAGCGGCTATCCTCATTATATTTAAGTAGTACAAATTGCACAGATTATGATGAAGCACAGGAAAGCCTTTAGCCGTCACCTCACCCTGTGCAAAACTCAGTAGTGGGGTGCTGGGCAGTGTCATGTGGCCTGGTCCAGCTTCATAAGCCACCTCACAGAGCTGGTCAGCTTTCTCATGTGTGGATAGCTAAGGGGGAAATAGTACAGGACCAGGAGATAGCTCTGTGTTTTTGATGATGAGCACAGGTCCCGAGAAACAGGGAGATTTGGAGTCTGTGCAGAAAAGCATAGCTTTAGCCTGAATCCGACGCTGCTTGTCAGTAGGAGCTACATTCCTGTGGGAGATATACTGAATGTGCATTTTATTCTTTTTACATCACACAAAATCTTATGTTGAAAGTTCCAAATGCCCTGGAAGTCAATAGCTTGTGGGAAAGGGTTTCCAATTCGAGATCTGTCCCCCCAGACACAGGCGTGACATCTGAACATGAGACTTAAGCCATCGGTCCTCTGCAATCAATATCCTAAAATGTGTGGATGAACCTTAGACGGCTGCACACTTAATTTAACAAGGAAAAGGGATCAAGCTAAACCCTCCTGTGCCCGGGAGAATTGTGGTACATTGCTGGTGCCTCTGACATTAATGGTCTTCAATCCATACACATAAACTCCTTGACTGGTGGGCCTGCAACGCCGTGCATTGCAGGTCCCCCTGGATAAGTAGGGGTTAATGGAAGTGGGTATTCAGCGCTTTCCTTCCCATTGAAGAAAGTCTTGCCTGTTCGGCCACTTAAAATCCTATAATATTTCCATTAGTATAAATGCATAGTGCAGGTTTGAAGTGTCTATATTTGTCATATAGAGCAGAGGTGCCCAACTCCACTCCTCAAGATCCACCCCCCCATGGGTCAGGTTTTAAGGCTATCCCTGCTTCAGCACAGATGGCTCAATCAGCCACTGATTGAGCCACCTGTGCTGAAGTAGGGATATCCTTAAAATCTGACCCTGTTGGTGGCCCTTGAGGACTGGAGCTGCCCACCCCCAATACAGAACTCATATTGCTTACAGGCAGTGATTCCTTTTGTGGTTGCCATAGATGAGATGTTGTGGTCTCCAAAACATGTGTACAAGTCACATCCGATGTTAGTGGTGCTGCTGCTGCAGCAAAGGCTACAAGATGATGGTTTTAGCGAATTCAAGACTTGGCCACACAAGGGACAAGTGGGGAAATGGGTCCAAAAGCAGACCGTTCATATTGACGTACTGATGAATTTATTTAGTCTGTTAATATTTACTTCCAAGGTGAGATCTTCATCAGGGTGAATTCCTCCTCTTCTCAGGGAAATAATGTCATGCTGATCCAGTGAAGAACACTATCTGATTTTGATATAACAGTATACTGACCAGTGCATAGTGGGAGCAGAACTGTAAAATCCCCGTCTCCCAGAAGCAGGTTTAGGCATTTTTATTGTAACCGTACTTTCCTGACTGAGCAGTTTGTGTTAGGACTTGATTCAAATTCAGTCCATTACTGACCTCTATCTGTGAGAACTGGGCAGCCTTTGTATTAGAGCGCTGTATACAGAGCCCGGCTCTCACTGACATGCTCTTAGTAACCATCATTTATCTGCTCCTAAATACTATACAAATTGCACTTTATGTATAAAGCAGAAACCTTTGCAAACAAATTATATAGTGCTAAAAAAATCAATACATTTAAGGTTATAACAGTTTTGTATTGGGGCAAATGGATTGCCGTGTTTATATAACACAATCTCAGCATTTGTTTTGTAGCAAAAAAAGAAAAACAGCTTTAACATTTTTTCTTCTTGAAAAACCCGTGTCACCTGACCTTGTCCTAGATTGTAAGCTGCTTGGGTCAGGCCTATGCTTACCTAGTGTACCCGTCTATATTAACAATGTCATCGCATTGTTATTGTCTTTCAGGCTTGATGAAAGTTGTTATACCATCCAGTGAACCAACATTACAAATCCTCCTAAATTAAATGATATTGTACTGAGCTTCCAAAACCTCAGAGGTTTGTTCTTCAAGTGGAGGTTTCAAGAAGAGACCCGTGAGGTTTCAACAGCTCTGTACGCTATCATTTCATTTATCAGGAGGAACGCTAACATGGCTCCGCTAAAAAGCATGAACTTGATAATCATATATCTTTTGTGAACCTCATCTACTATGTAACTATGTAACCTGCGTCGGATCTGCCTTTCTCCAGGCGCAATACGATGACTGTAACTTTGAAGTCCATGATTGTGTTTTCCACCCATTGTATAGTGCTGCGGTGTATGCTGCCACATTATTAATAAATCATGAGAATAATACCAGTAATGTTGGTAAAAGTGCTATGTATATAGCAGAACAGTTGGTTATCCAGGAAAGATACTTGTAGACATTTTTCACATAAAACTGCGTCACACAAGCTGGTTGTGCTTTGAGAATGGGCGAGTTTGCGCGTGAAATATTTGCGTTTAAGTCTTTGCATGGGGAAGGCGTTTTCATCCTATTGGTAAGAACCCCAAATGTAGCTACTATAACTGATTTACTCCCATCCACGTAACAGTTTTTCAGGCAAATAAGTCTACTATTTTATTTTAAACTATAGAGTTTTACAGAAATGATTTAATCTCTTTTTCCGAAACTTCTGAAAATGGCCAGAAAATCCCCCCCCCCCCCCGCAAATGAAATGAATGTGGAATGAGGTCCAGTTTGTAGGGAAGATTTCTTCAGTTGTACATTTGTCTGCCGCATTTGTTAAAAATGAGACCACCGCAGCGACATAGAAATAATTATCTTTTTCTTTAACAAAAGAAACCAGCGCAGCAATAAACTGAAGGAACTGATTAAAATGCTCGTGTAAGCCGGGCGAGATGTTCCCTGATTTACATGGGAATGAGTATCCGGCGTTGTGTGCACAGGGAGTTACCGGGTGCGAGATGTCACGTGGCGCCAGACGCTGTTTGTAAAGTGCAATTTTAGGGCGAGTGATATTATAAGTTGCACGCAAATGGCAAGAAATCCGCCTGTTGGAAGCAGACGATGGGGGTTATGTACCCGGCTGCAAACTGGAGCCAAAAAGTCTGCACCAAATGTATCAAAATAGAAACTGCTATGGTATCCTCCGGGATCTTATTGTTTAATCTGGTGCTGAAGTGATAGGACGAAAACAGCAGTTATTCTGTTTATATGCAAGTTCAGCTGCTCATGCTGAAAACTACGGCCTGTGTTTAAAGCTGCAGTTCAGTCTTTTTTTTAATTTATTTTTTTACTTCAATAGTTTCATGTGGGCAATCTCTAATTACCTAAAGAACTGCATAGCTGTCGGTCAATTCGTTCTCCATCTATTGATCGGCAAAGTTTGGCGACATCTTTAAATATGCGGAAAGTAAATCGTTGCTATAGGAACAAGCATGCTTGTTAAAATAGAATACAAGAAAATTGGTCTTTCAAAGTTGTTTTTTTTAAAAACAGAAAATGCTAAAAGTATTTTTTCTTACTACAGAACTGATTTATTAAAAAAAAACACACATGCAGGATATTGGCTGAATGAACTGCAGCTTTAATATGCATTGAAGGTACTTCCTCCCGCTGGAGAAGAGTGTAGCACCATTGATGTGAGTGGAGCTGCTGTGTTCTCTAGCATTGTGACGCCCGTACTGTATGTGCGAATGTAGATGGATTTGGTCCCGGTAACACTGCACTTGAGGCAGTGCATGTTATGAAAAGCCATGACATTTTCAGGATAGCTTGGGGGAGTGCAAAGCATGTGCTGTGCAAAGTTTGAAGGCAATTGGTGTATGTCTTGACACATTTATCCACATTAAGCGTTTTTCACATTAAGCATTTGCGTCGGTCCCCTGCACTTTGATTTCTTCATTTCGAGCAAATCGCTCCAAACTGGTTTATTTTCAGGGTTTCATGTCCTCCCAGCTGCTCCTTAAGTACAAACTATAGAGCTGGTTAACACCTTCACTTCCAGGTACAGCTGCCACACAATACGTGGGGTTTTTTTTTGGGGTGTGGCGGCGGCGGTGGCAAGGAAAGGGTTAAGGTGGAATTTGGTACTTGTTTCTGAGGTTTGAACACGGAGCAAAGTTCTCAATCTGCTCGTTGTCCATCAGAGTTGGGAGGGAAGCTCGGGCCTTGCGACGTGCAACGTGTACATGTGGGGAGGAAAGCACCGAGCATATTAGTGACGCTATTTAATATAAAACCTGATGAAAAGTCACTAATGTAAAAAAAAAAAACAATAAAGATGACTCTGAGCATTTTATGGAAGTGTTAAAAAAAAAGCTGAATTTAACATGTAGTATGCTGGTACACTTCTATTCCTAACGCCATAAATCTATAGCAATCAGAACAGTACGTGGAATATTTAATTATTCTGCATTCTGATCTGTGAAAGGGCATACAATTGGATATATATGTAATTACTGATATATATTATATAATATATTTATTTCATCTAAATGAACACATAATACACAGGGCAGCATATGTAACAACGAAGTAACACTAAGCTCTTTATCTGTGGAAGCAGATAATACTATGAAAGGTAATTTCCGTTGATTTATGGCAGACATTTGTGCTTTGTACAGGTTTATGTAATCGGTTCATAGGCGTCTTGTGAGCTAATTTAAAGTGACAGTATGGGTGCGTGTGACACGTTACATGCATGTGGGATACATGTGAGATTAACTCATTCATGCACTGGTCTCCTGAGGCAGCAGAGAGTATGAGGGAGATATTAACCCCTGCTGTAAATTTGCCGGCTCTTCCCATTGATGGATTCATTTTTTATTGATTTTTAGTAATAATGATAGTTTTGTGCAGTGAGTGCCTGCCCCGAAGAGCTTGCAATCAAAGTGATAAAGTGACTGGCCCAGCGGACACTGGGATTGTAGCTGGACCGAACTTTCTGATATTCCTCCAATTCCCTACATTAAATTACCAGCTATCACTATCTTTTGGATTTGCAGAAGAGTGAAAGCGCTCAGTCTTATAACACCCTTTGCGCACATTTAGAAAAGTAATTTCAGAAATGAAAGCAGCAATCCTTCCCTGCTCAACTTGAAATGTTTCTCCAGCACTGAAGCCAGTGGGTTCTCTTAGGCGGAACGGCATTATTTATAGCTCAGGGGACCACTCGTTTCCCGAGATATTTGAGGAGTTACAGGTGTTCCTGCTCCCTCCAGGGAAAACAAAATGGCCGTCACATCTCAAGGCTCGTGCGGGACAATAGGAAGCTGCAAAATAATTGTTTGCTTTCTATTGGACGGCCATTTAAATCCCCCACCCAGGAAACCTCCTAAAACCAAACCGGTAAATATTCTGAGTAACAGGCTTTAGATCTGGAGGATGCCCTGGTTCGAATGTGTCCGGATTCTGCCACATGTGATGTTAGTTAGCCTCTTTCCCGCTAAGCAGATTTTCTAGGTTTAAAACTTTTACAGACTGCACTGGGCTCAGCGGAGAGCTCCATTTTAATCTCACGAGCACTTAATATTTCAGATGATCAGATCTCCTCAACGGAGCATCAATTGTAAAAAATCCGACCGCGTAGGAAAGGGCAGCATTGGGCACCCCTGTCTTTCGCGTAGGAAAGGGCAAGGCGGGTTCTCTTAAATGAAGTAAAAAATAAGATGCAAAAAGAAAGCCTCAATTAGCCAGATCGCTGCTTTAAGAGTTCTAGGATATTTGGTAACGGCCGTTTTGCCACGACCAAGTCGCCACCGGAGTTTATCCGCCACTCACCTCTCCGTAGGGACTTTTCGCCGTCCGCCATGGTAAGCTCCTAACCTTAGAGCCCTTATCCTAAAAATCCCTTACCCTAATGCTAATTTACCTTGGGGCCAAAATGGCCGGCGGCGAAGTGTCCCTCTACGGCTAAAAGTTTGCGGCAAAATAGCAACGTCTGCTCATCCCATTCCAGCTTTAAGAGGCGTGTTATAACAGAGTACCCTACTGCGAAGCGCCAAGTGACAATCATCACATAATATGGACAGTATCTATTGGCAGCGGTGCCAATATTGCGGGAATCAGGGCTGAGGGGTTTTCAAATAATCATTATTTATAAGACTCACCCAAAAAATGTTATAGCAGTATTCTTAAATACTCCTGAGCTGTACTGCAGGATCTCACATCGCAGGGTGCGATAATGCTAGAAAATGAAAGTAAATACAAGTTGTAAAAATACATTTTTTGTCATATGTCACCAGGTGCTAATACAGTCTCTCTCGCACACGCAGCCTCTCGCACACCCAGCCTACCTCTCACTCACCCAGCCTCTCGCATGCACACCCGGCCTCTCGCACGCACACCCGGCCTCGCACGCACACCCAGCCTCTCACACCCACACCCGGCCTCTCGCACGTACACCCGGCCTCTCACACCCACACCTGGCTTCACGCACGCACACCCAGCCTCGCGCTCGCACACCCAGCCTCTCGCACACGCACACCCAGCCTCGCACACGCACTCCCAGCCTCGTGCTCGCACACCCAGCCTCTCGCACACGCACACCCAGCCTCGCACACGCACACCCAGCCTCGCGCTCGCACACCCAGCTTCTCACCAGCAAAACAAATGAAAAAAGGAGTAGAAACATAGATGTATTCATCTGTGTTATTGTACAACAGAAAACTCCAACGTGTAAGGAAAACAAACACCCTACAGAGGAGTGTGCCAGAATTTACACAACATGAATGCACTTTTGTGTGTGCGTGTTAAGCCTCCCGCTATAAAAAAAACCCCACAAATTCCTATAACAGATCAGGATTATTTCCCGTGAACTGTGATATATTATCCCAGCATCAGAGTTAATTGATTCCACTAAGTGCAAAGTGAAATAATGTGCCAAATACGGCCTTTTAATGAAAAATGTTATCTCCCACACTTTGCTTATTAACAAAACAAAAAAAAGAAACATTGGTATTTAACATTGGTAAATTACAGAGGTTTTAAATAGATCCTTTTGTTTTAACAACGCTTGCTAAGGATATCTCTTTCTGATTAGCTTCTGCATAATAAACCACGAACAAACCCAGAATCTATTACACACCATAAAAACAGATATTCCTTTAGGGACCAGCGCCGATGTGCAGAGCGCGCATGTAACTGCCCTTTAAGTACAACCCAGGAGGCAGGGGGCGCAGGGGAAAAAGGTTGCACGCCCCGATGTATCCCATCTGTCAGAGAATGAGTGAAGCGCAATTTTCCACAGGGCTGTGACCTCCTAACATTAGGGGGATGTTAATTCCCTGGGAAACAGAAATGAGTGACCGTTGAGGTGGGAGACCCCTGGTACAACACCGCGTGCCATCTCCTTTTAATCAAAATTAGATTGTAAGCTCTCTGGTTCAGGGTTTAATCGTGCCTGCGCTTCCCAGCTGTGCTGAGCGAGTTGTTCTAGTTCATTCTTCCTAATATAATGACTGGGGTAGTTAGTACATTGCCAGGCAGCGGTACAATCAGGTGGAGGGGGACAGATCTGTATATGTGGATTGATATTTCAGTAGAGACGCGCGGGAATGAACCCCTTACCACGAGCACAGGCCCATCCAAATCAGACCAATATCAACGTGTGTTCCCCAGACATGGGCGAAAATAGCAACCCAAGCGAAAAACAATCTTCTTAGGTAAATAAGGATATACAAGTATACAGAAAAACACATCACACGTGGCTAAATACAGTAACTGCCCCACTAGGGCAAAGTTCTCCGCGTGTGGAGCAGGTTCTCCCTCCGTGTTCCTTGTTTGTGGAACGTTTCCCCATTAGGGTGTGAAACGTTGCCCCCTGATTACAAGGAAGATATATTTTGGGGTGTTCCTTGTGCCAAACTATTTTTGATGTTTCCCTCATACTATACATACAGATAAGTACATCACATACACACGGCAGCTTGGCGTGTCTTTGGTATGTGCTGTTAAATGGAATAATGTATCCCTCATTGTAATGAGCGATTTGCGATATTTACCTCGTGCTCATCTTGTAAAAAAAGAAATATTGTTAAAGAGTTTTTTGTTATCTGTATTCGTGTATATCCTTATCTACCTAGGAAGATTGTTTTCCACCTTTGATGGCTATTTTTGCACACTTCTTGAATGCTGGGACACACGTCAATGTGGTTATTGAAGTGCCCTAGATCTTTTCTCTCTATAGATTTACGCATAGGATTTCTTAGCTCGCTATCTCCCCCTGTGGTTTTATGATGGATTCTCTTCTCTGTTTTGTCCGAGTTAAAAAAATATTTGAATGTATATATTGGCATTGGCTTAAGGGTTTTCCATGTAATGTGGACTTGAGACAAAAGGTGGCACAGTGTGCTCATTTGCATGACATTTCCCAGAATCCCTTGCTGCAGTGGAAGCACTGTATGCTGGGTGATAATGGTGAAAAGCAGGGGTACAGACCTGTCTAAGACATGTGAATGTGCTCACAAGTAATATTTTTTATAATATATATATATATATATTCTCAATTTTCTAGGTTTTTTGTTGTGTTTTTAGTTTGGATGTGGCAGGGTTGTGTATTACAGAAAGTACTGTACTGTGTTCAGTGCAGACCGCGATGGTCCTGCAACGCCTATAATACAAATACCCTTATTCAAAAGAGCGCAGTAGGGCCAATGCATCCCCCATGCACGGACAGAAAGCCCCGTTAAAGTTAACAGGACTTTCTATGCAATAACGCTGGGTCGGTACCAGTGCACGTTCTTGAATAAGGACCCGTGTATCTGTGCTATTTCATTTTCAGCAGCTGATGCTGACAGAACGGAATTGGCCCAAGGTCACCCAGCACAGTAACAAGAATGCCACGTAGAACGCCGCGCGCGTCTGATACCATCACACGCCGATGCTTTCTCGTTATAAAATGAATGCTAGTACAAGTCTTCAAACACACGAGGAAGAATTACGCTGGGGATTTTGTTTGCTCTAGACGCCATTTTTTTATTTTTTATTTCCCAGTTTTAAGCATTACTCAGGCTGGTTTCCTGTTATTTAATTTGTCTAGAGCTTTGAGACTTAAAAAACAGAGAAAAAAGGCAAAAATCGCAGAATGAAAATCCATTAAGATGTGAACCAGAGTTTAGAAGTGGAACCCATAGTAAAACCCAGTGTTAAGTACAGTGCGTGTGTGTGTGTGTGTGTGTATCTATCGCTCTTTCACAACAGCTCACAATCTATTCATTTATTGAGTGTGGTATCTGATTTTCAGCACAGACCCCTGAAGGGGTTAATTGGCCCAAACAGTTTTCTCTTAAATGACTCTTATTTTTAATGCTTTTCTAAATGTTAAACGATGTCAATTGTTTTTTGTTATGTTAATCATCAAACAGATTGTACATTAAACCTGACCTGTTGGGACCTGTTGGTGGCCCCTGAGGACTAGATTTGGCTGCTCCAGGGGTAGAGAAGTGTGTTCCCAGGCTTCCCGGGAGCACGAGGGTTAATGTGCGATTGCTTGGTTTCTGTATACTGCTTGTGTTGTGACATTTTACAAAGCGCCTAGCAGCTCTCTAATGAGCCATGCTGTGATGTATATGTATATACTGTACTTCCCCTATGGCCTCGTCTCTGTGTCGGCCTTCAGATTGGTATTTAACCGCATCCAGGAAGATTCAGCCAGATTTCCAAAAGTAGAAACCGCGACACATTAAAGAATTGTAACCCAAATGACACCGCTTCTATTAGTGTCCCCCATTTCTGCTGTATTTATTCATTTATTTCCTAACATAACACAAACTCGCGAGTGCAGCGAAATGCCGGTTTGGTTTATGTTAATAAATCATTTAATTCGCGTTTACAAATATTTTAAAAATGTTTACTCTTTGATATGATTGATTGCATAAAAAATATTTTTACGGTTTTAAGTGCGTCCAAACAGGGAAAAGCCAATTAACGGGACATTTCAACGTTTTTGAGAAAATTGTTGGGATCCCAAGACCTTTAATGAAAATGCGGGGCTGTCCTGGCTAAGACGGGACATACGCTACCCTATCCACAGGAACGTCGCAGTCTTCTGGGTCCCGAGAAGGAGCGGCTCAACGAGTAACGAAACTGACTGACACTGAGTTTGCATCAAGGGAGCCTGGTTCAGTTCCCGGTGTCAGCTCCTTGTGTCCTTGGGCAAATCACTTTGTCTCCCTGTTCCTCAGGCACCAAAAACAGATTGTAAGCTCCACGGGGCAGGGACCTGTCTCTGTAAAACTAGCAGCGCTATAAAAGAACATGTTGTTATTATTATTACTCCAGTGCAGTTATACCACAGAGAAAAGGCCCAGTAGCACATTATGGTGTGTACGGTGTTACTGTTACTCTGTTATTGCCATGGCTCTATATTAAGTCTGTAAAGCACTGTGTACATGGCTGGCACTCAGTGAAATAAATAATGACCAGATAAAATACAACTTTCAGTTTTACCAGAGTGTGTGACATGCCTCATTTGACGTGACGCCATCCTGCCTTCTGCTTGTCCCTACTGCCAGCTCCCTATTGGAGAGCGCTGTCCATGCACTCCGCATAGTGCGCTGATCGCAGGCGCGGTGCATGGCACAGGGATGCCAGTCTCACTAACAGAAAACTCCCCGGGCATCATTGTACGAACATAATAAAGTGGGAAATGGGACTTGACTTGTATTTATATTTCCGTGCCAGTCAGATGCCTCATTGTGAAATCTCCCAATCTGTTTCGTACAAATACAGATCTAAAATAATCATTTTGACACCCTAACTGGCCGGATTCACCAGGCCGCAATGTGCTCATCCACGGATCAGGAAATAACTACCGCTGACTTGCGTTTACGGACTCTCTCCCTGAGTCAACCCCAGTCCTGAAGACACCCCGACAGGTCAGGTTTACAGGATATCCCTGCTTCAGGACAGGTGGCTCAGTCTTCGACCGCATCACCTGCGCTGAAGCAGGGATATCCTTAAAACCTGACCTGTTGGGGGAGGGTGTCTCGAGGACTGGGGTTGGAACCCTTGCGCTAAGTGTTGTGTATTCTGCAATAATTGCGGGCATTTTTTGTTCAGTTTTGGGAGCTTTTCAGTGCATTTACAGAGACTCCGCTCGGCGCTCCGCTTTCGGTTTCTTTGTAACCTCAGAATAGTTTGTTAGGTGAAACTTCTAAAGCCAAGAAGGTCCTTTAGGATTGTAAATGGGACATGCAGAACTATGATAACAGAGAAGCCGATTTTGTTTTTGGCTGAGCTGCGAGACGTCTTAGTGGTGGCTGAATACAATGCTTCACTTTCACTGCTCACCGTCTCGTCAATGACGGCCAGATATCTAAAGCACAATCCATGTGTTTTTCGCCTGGCTGGCTTGCCATACGCAGCTCAGAGAAATGTTGCATTATGCAACTTAACCCAGAAGCCCTAATTCTCCAAACTAAAAGCATTCCACTTGCATGATAAGAGAGGCCGCGCGTTTCCTTTACCTGACTTCTGATTCGCTGAGTACCTATACACCGGGGGTAGCCAACCCCAATACTCAAGGGCCACCAACAGGTCAGGTTTTCAGTATATCCCTGCTTCAGCATAGGTGGCTCTCATTGACTGAGCCAGCTGTGCTGAAGCAGGGATATCCTGTATACCTGTCCTATTTGGTGACCCTTGAGGACTGGAGTTGACTTCCCACTGCTATACACTGTTAACCCCTTAACCCTCCCAGAAGGCCTTTCTGGCAATGACGGAGTTACCTGTAGTCTTGCATATGGTGGGTGACCCAGTTGCAGTGTAGGCCCGTCTAGCAGTGAAAGGGTTAAGATACAAGCACGTCCAGCTTCCCACAGCCACAGAGGAGCCTGTGAAGATCTCTTCGGTTTGCAGCCCGTGGGCCGGATCAGGACGCGGACGCTCTGCCTGGCCTATTTATTAAAGTTGCTGGGGACAATTTGTTTTTTTCCGCACTGAACCTCACAATGAAGCTGAGATGGTAACAATTTGTAGTACAGAGCTTAGAAATGCTTAGAAAACGTTGACGCTTTGCAGTGTGCCTTTAGATATGTATAACATGACGTTACCCTTCTGGCCGTTCTGTGTATACATTTTTTTCTGACTTGTCCCTTTGGGGAATGAATTGAAGACTATAAACGCCCGGAGCTGATTGTTCATATACCGTCATTATTCCGCTATGTACTGAAGCAGCAGGAACTCGCTGCGCTTTCTCTGCACATTTCCTGCTGCTTGTATTCTTATTAACGGCTCATCTTTATTTTCTATGCGCTCTTTCCTACACTAATCGCCGTGGGTTAGCGGCAGAAATCGGGGAATCAACCGCTTTATTTTCAGGCCCACATTTTAGTTTGCAAAACTGGAAAGAGTCTCCACAGACGCCTCTTAGGCCCAGGACATAGTGCACTCAGTGTCGCTGAGCCGCGCTGAACAGATGCACAAAGCCCCTGCATCTGTAATCAGCGCGGCTATAGTTTCTCCCTCCGCATGCGTGCTGATGTGTGCGGAGGCTGAGAAACTTCCCCGAGACAGGCAAGTTTGAAATTTGCCGCTCGGGGAAGCGGAGGAGCGGTCACGTGACCGTTCCCATCCAATGGGTCTGCAGCCGGTCCGGCATTGTAACTACCAGACAAGACAGAGGCAGCACAGAGGTGTGTGTGTATGTGTGTATGTATGTGTGTGTGTGTGTGTGTGTGTATGTCTGTGATATGTGTGTATGTGTGCATGTGTGTGTGTGTATGTATGTGTGTGTGTGTGTATGTCTGTGTGGTG
The DNA here is from genome assembly GCF_040206685.1 of Ascaphus truei. Taxonomy (NCBI): domain Eukaryota; kingdom Metazoa; phylum Chordata; class Amphibia; order Anura; family Ascaphidae; genus Ascaphus; species Ascaphus truei. The sequence continues at coordinate 45,668,782 of NC_134491.1, read as the reverse complement.
TGTGTGTGTGTGCATGTGTGTGTGTGTGTGTGCGTGCGTGCGTGTGTATGTGTGTGTGTGCGCGTGTGTGTGCGCGTGCGCGTGCGTGAATATATTTATCAAAGTTGCACAATGTTAATAAATTTATTCTCACGTCTTTTTTTTAAATTTTTTAAATATTATATAATATACATACACATATACACATATATACACAAACACATAGGTTCCCCAGTGACTCACAAACACACAGACCACTTCAAAGTGACACACACACACACGGACAGCTACCAAGTGACACACACAGTGATACCCGCCTCCCAAGCGCGCTTGCTGTCTCCTCTGCCAGGACAGCAAAAAGCTCCTGGTAGAGCGAGCGGCAGCAAGCAAGAGCAAGCAGCAGCAGCACCTGAGCGCTTACTATGTCCCAGGCCTTAGGCTTTGTCCCCGCTGGCGCTGAGCGCGCTCATGCTTAGAGAGCTCTCCATGCATGAGTGCCGGGTGTCCTTTAAATTTTCGCAAGCGCTCGCGGAGGGAACGCTGCAGGGGAAGCTGAGCGTGCTACTGTAGGAAGTCACCTCGCCAAGCGCCGCCCGCTCAGCGAGCTCAGCGCTAGCGGGGATGCAGCCTTAATTGTGTGCACACTTAAATCGGTTTATATTGAGGACCAGTTTGAACGAAGCGCCTTCTCTAATAGATCACAGTAATGTGTTTGGAGACTCTCGCCCCAGTTTGGCAGTTTTGTTCAACCACTTACCTCCTGTGTGGCACCTTATTTCAGCCCCTGAGCTGCCAATCCCCCCCCTCTAATCACACTGTAATTTTGTTTCATTCCCTATTCTCGGGCTTCTTTTATCATATGGTTTTTTTTAACGGTGCCTTAAAACTTTTGCACTCGCGTGTAACTGTTCCTTTAAATCAGGCAAAACGACAGCTACTTAATAGCACTTTAGCCAACATCGTCGGTCTAATCATTTCTTTAATCACAAAGTCGAAGTCCGGTACAGAATCTGGGCCCTGGGTGCTGTCTCCCGCCAGGAAACGGCCGCGCTCTGTATTCCCAGGGGAGGATGGAAGTCATTGCGTTATGCCGGCAGAAAACCACTCGAGCTCGCCTCCAAATACTGGGGGTTGTCATCCATTAAACTGCGATAGTGCCGATCAGTGCACTGTCGCACACAAACGCTTATAGAAGTCAATGAGAATTTTTGTACGGTAGTGCCCTGGTCGGCACTATTGCAGTTTAACGATTAGCCCCCACTGGACTCATCAGCCAACTGCTCAGATTACGAAAGTATTCCCACGTCAGTGGTCAGGCTGATTTTCTTATTGACATTTCTATATGTATTGTGATGGCCAACTCCAGCCCTTAGGGCCACCAACAGGCCAGGTTTAAGGATATCCTTGCTTCAGCACAGATGACTCAGTCATTGACTTAGCCACTGATTGAGCTACCTGTGCTGAAGCAGGGATAATCTGAAAACCTGACCTGTTGATGGCTCTTGAGGCCCGGCGTTTGCCAGTCCTGCGGTACAGGTATACGCTGTATACCTACCATTATTTTCAGCGGAAAGAGTTTGCAATCTACCCTGTGGTATCTGAGACACGGGGAGTAAGTGACTTGCCCAGGGTGACAATGAGCTGTCCGTGGGATTGAACCAGGGCTCCCACGTATTGGGCCACGTGTCCTGTCAAATCACCTTTTACTTTCCATTTATTTCTGTCTCCTAGATATAAAAGTGGGTACTTCACGCAGTGGAAATAATACATGGAACCAACTCTACTAACTCCGGACTGCCTAGGCCAGTCCTGATTATTATAACGCGCACCCAGTGGCATTCTTGGAATTGTAGTCCTGTTGTTCATTTTAAAAGCAGGACACCAAATCTCAGGGTGCTTATGAAGAGGGCGCTAAACCTGAACCTAGGACCGAAACAGAGTGACAATATGGACTGATATCATTTAAAATCCGACACGCTATTACTCAGTGCACCTTAAAACAAGTAGTGATGATGTTACATGCCCGAGTGCTTTCTCTATTACATTGCAGATAAGCAGGACTCAATTATAAAATATATATTATAATATATATAATATATTATAAAATATAGGGTTCTTCTACTGCTAAGCGTAACTGTCCCGGGTTATTTATAGCTCCCCTGTTTATTATTTGAGCTAATGATCCCGTCATGTCCAGCTCGGAATTCAGCCATGCTCCTTATAAACATTATTAAGTGTCCGGGAGGTTAAAATGAAGTTCTCCCCAGAGCAGCTTAAGGTTATGAAGGTAACCTCAGACACTGGGGATTAGTACAAACGGGGGGCAGGGACTTTCGGGCGGTTCCAGAGGAAAGTATTCAGGATTGGGTGATCAGGACTGGGTTATAAAACGATCCTGCTAATGAGGTGAACTGACGACTTTCTTTGTCTGTGTCCCAAATAGAGCTACAACGTGTCAGAACGTTGTCACGTTATTTCACAAGAATCAGACTCGTCCCACCTTCCTTCAGCCTTCTTCTTAATACCTGTGATCTAACCCCCCCCCCCTATCCCTCCTAATCTCTGTTAGCCTCAGTTCATCTTTACATAGTGTTTGTTCTAGGCAGGCATTTTCTTATTCTGTTAACTCTTCGTCTGATAACATCCGAGCTGGGATGTGTAACGCTTGCTGCCAAGATCGGAAATCCCAGGAGACTAAGTAAAAGAAGCAAAACTGATCTGCTCAGAGCGCTGTTTGTCTAGGAAGGGTCATCGGGACCATCAAGGATTAATACCGAGAGCGCAATGCTTTTGGCACAGTTCGAATCCTAATGCATATTGTGTGGGCCTTGGTTACTACAACACTGTTATAATAATAACATTAATAATAATTTCATATAGCGCCTTTCTCCCAATGGGACTCCAAGTGCTTCACAATGACAGTATAGCGCGCTGTATGCAACACATAGGAATTTCTTACAGACACTGTCCCTGTGAGCTTACAACCGGTCTTTGGTGCCTAAGGCACAGGGAGCTAAAGTGACTTGCCCAAGGTCACAAGGAGCTGACACCGGGAATTGAACCAGGCCCCCCTAACACTCAAACTCCATGTCACTATTTGCAGTGTCGGTGTCTTTACTCACGTGGGACGCTCAGGTTTCTGTCCTGTTGGATTCCAAGGGACATTACAGGTCTCTGGCCAAATAACCAGTGACACAGTACTGAAGATATGAGCGACCCTTAAACTCCCCCTTCTCCCCCTCCCTTGCCCCCCTCAAGCTGACTCTGGGTCACAAGTTGCCTCGTTTCTAACTCTTCCTTGTCAGGGAATTCCAACAATGCAGAAGCTGCAGCCACGCAAAGATGAGCATGTTTTGGTGCAATGCTCCCTGAGTCTGGGGCGTCATATCCAGGAAACTGGTTAGTTGGGTTTCTTACATCTAACCCAGACTGTTTAAATTTATAACCCTAAGACCAGAGCGGGAAATGTAGCATCACAGGTTCAGTATGTGATACATCCAATTGTAATATGGTATCTCCTATATTAACACTCCCTAATGGGCAAGCTACCCAGCTACCTGAACAAGCTCCTCACCCCTACCACATGCAGCACCTATCACCTGAGATCAGACTCCAAAAGACTGTTCATGGTCCCAAGGCTCAACAAAGTATCCGGCCGCTCCTCCTTCTCTTACCGTGCACCCCAAAACTGGAACAACCTACCAGAGACTCTCACATCCACCACCAGTCTAAATTCTTTCAAATCTAAGGCTGTCTCACATTTTAATCTGGTCTGTAACTGTTTCATACGCTCATAATATATATTATCTGTAACTGTTACATACGCCTATAATATATATTATCTTTAACTGTGCATGCAATGTCTTGTATATAATGTATAACCCTGCTCATTACGTAACTGTATTTGTAACCATGTATTATTTGTCTTAACTCTATGCCCAGGACATGCTTGGAAACTGAGAGGTAACTCTCACTGTATTACTTCCTGGTAACACATTTTATAAATAAATAAATAATACCAACAGCCCGGCACATATAGCGCATGAAATAGCGCGAGAAGGACATTGTGGTTATAAGGAACATTGAAGTGTTAGGCTGAGTCCCCGCTGGCGCTGCTCATGCTTGGAGATTGCTCCAAGCATGAGCGCCGGGTGTCCTGGCATTTACGCACACACGGGTGGGGGGGCGGCATTGAGCGCGCTGGAAAGGTAGTTTTTGTTTTGTTTACATAAGCGGCCGAGCACGGGTGAGCGTGTGTGCACGAGTGTGCGCACACCGCGTGAGCGGGGATTTACGTATATCTATATATGTAAGTAACCGCGGCAAGCGCCGCCCGCTCAGCGCTAGCGGGAACTCAGCCTTACGCAGCAATACTCTGGCTCGGGATTGCATGTCAGGCATGGCTTCTATTTGCCCAATAAATGTTGACCTTATTTGATGAGAGACTTATCTCGTTAGGTTCATCTAATTAGAAAAGTGAGCTTCAATGCACGTATGTCTCTGCAGAAACGTTTGGCTTTCACTGCCTTTTCCACTTAATCCCCAGCACTAATGAGAGAGGTTTGTTTGTAGGCAGAAATAATCTGCTCCTGAATTTCTATAGCAGATGCCAGCACAGAATAGCTCCTTCACATGCCCTCCATTTGTTAGATTGCAAGCTCTTTGCGGCAGGAAATTTTATTTCACATACACGTATTTATCTGTTTAGTTTTTGCCTGATATAAATGTTCCTGACTTGTATAATATTTTATATAGGTTGAATAGATTAATACATGCATATGTATATATGTATATATGTGTGTGTGTGTGTGTGTGTATATACAGTTGTGTGAAAAAGAAAGTACACCCTCTATGAATTCTATGGTTTTACATATCAGGACATAATAACAATCATCTGTTCCTTAGCAGGTCTTAAAATTGGCTAAATACAACCTCAGATGAACAACAACACATTACATATTACAGCGTGTCATGATTTATTTAACAAAAATAAAGCCAAAATGGAGAATCCATGTGAAAAACTAAGTATACCTTATGATTCAATAGCTTGTAGAACCACCTTTAGCAGCAATAACTTGAAGTAATCGTTTTCTGTATGACTTTATCAGTCTCTCACATCGTTGTGGAGGAATTTTGGCCCACTCTTCTTTTCAATCGGGTTGAGGTCTGGACTTTAACTGGGCCATTGCAACACCTTGATTCTTTTCTTTTTCAGCTATTCTGTGGTAGATTTGCTGGTGTGCTTGGGATCATTGTCCTGTTGCATGACCCAATTTCGGCCATGCTTTAGCTGTCGAACAGATGGCTTCACATTTGACTCTAGAATACTTTGGTATACAGAGGAGTTCATGGTCGACTCAATGACTGCAAGGGTCCCAGGTCCTGTGGCTGCAAAACAAGGCCAAATCATCACCCCTCCACTACCGTGCTTGACAGTTGGTATGAGGTGTTTGTGCTGATATGCTGTGTTTGGTTTTCGCCAAAAGTGGCGCTGTGCATAATGGCCAAATATCTCCACTTTGGTCTCGTCTGTCCAAAGGACATTGTTCCAGAAGTCTTGTGGTTTATTCAGATGCAACTTTGCAAACCTAAGCCGTGCTGCCATGTTCTTTTTAGAGAGAAGAGGCTTTCTCCTGGCAACCCTTCCAAACAAACCATACTTGTTCAGTCTTTTTCTAATTGTACTGTCATGAACTGTAACATTTAACATGCTAACTGAGGCCTGTAGAGTCTGAGATGCAACTCTTGGTTTTTTTTTTGCAATTTTTCTGAGCATTGCACGGTCTGACCTTGTGGTGAATTTGTTGGGACGTCCACTCCGGGGAAAATTGGCAACTGTCTTGAATGTTTTCCACTTTTGAATAATCTTTGTGACTGTAGAATGATGGACTTTAAATTGTTTGGAAATGGCCTTATAACCCTTCCCAGATTGATGGGCATCCACAATTGCTTCTCTAAGATCATTGCTGTGTGTGTGTGTGTGTGTGTGTGTGTGTGTGTGTGTGTGTGTGTGTGTGTGTGTGTGTGTGTGTGTGTGTGTGTGTGTGTGTGTGTGTGTGTGTGTGTGTGTGTGTGTGTGTGTGTGTGTGTATATGTATATATGTATCTGTACACACTTTGGTCTAGTATTTGATAATTTATCTATTATTCACATCACCAATCTTTTCCCCCTGCGCCCCCCTGCCCACTGCCCCCCTCTCCGCGCTCCCCCCCTCCCCTTACCTTGGCTCTAGCGTTCTGGGCGTCATGATGTCACATTGCCATGGCGACGCGTCCCCAGAAGCCGTCTGAGCCAAGGTAAGTGAAGTTAGCTTTCGCCGCTTCCCTGGCATTTAATTTAAGTGTCTTTGAGAAGTGCGCGGGTCGCCTGTAAACCCCACGCCCCCTGCAGAGGATGTCCCCCCCCCCCCAACCCCGGGGGGCACGTCCCATGGTTTGCGCACCCCTGACTAAGCACTATTATAGTGCCATACTATATTAGCAAACTATCACTTATACTGTATTCCACATTTCAGTGGGTATTTATTATTTTACTTAGATCTGGCGTTACTATCTATCTTACATACAGGCATACCCCGCATTAACGTACGCAATGGGACCGGAGCATGTATGTAAAGCGAAAATGTACTTAAAGTGAAGCACTACCTTTTTTCCTCTTATTGATGCATGTACTGTACCTCAATCGTCATATACGTGCAGAACTGATGTAAATACTGCATGTGTAACAGGCTCTATAGTGTCCCCGCTTACGCACAGCTTCGGTACAGGTAGGGAGCCGGTATTGCTGTTCAGGACGTGCTGACAGGCGCATGCGTTAGCTGGCGTTTGCCTATTGGAGACATGTACTTACTCGCGAGTGTACTTAAAGTGAGTGTCCTTAAAGCGGGGTATGCCTGTATATATATTAGTTGTTAGTTGTGTAAATCAATGGAACTTAATGCAGTCCATGTGCTTTGTTACATGTATCGGATGAGTACCTAAATACTGAGTGTATAAGTGTTCTTACTTTCCCTTAAACTTTCACTTATATAAGTGCTGCCTCTGCAGGGTCACTTGCCGTTGGCTTTTGAGAAACTCCTCTTAATTATCTAGGGATTACGTAAATTACACTGTAAAGTCCTTTCTTTTTTTTACAAAGAAACACGTTTGCCTGGTTTAATAACGGCGCCTTTTATTGCCAATACGGGATTACTGTCCCTTTTGTGCGCAGGTTCAGAAGCCTGGCGCCGTATACATAGCTCCGGTTTAACAATAGAAATTAACCCATTTGCTAACAAAAGAACGCTAACGAGCCTGTTCCTTGGTGTTAACGCCATATCGGTCCGGGAGCGGCTTCTGGCGGCGCTGCGTTTGTAGTTTAACCTTTTGCTGCCCGACAATGAATGTAAGAAGGAAAATACTTTACCTCCCATAAGAAATAACCCCCCGCCCCGCTTAAATAGCCAATCCCAGTAGCAATGCATCACACGCTTTACTCACCTGGAATTAGGTAATAATGTCATTATTCCTTTATTCCTGGTTAGGTTGCTGTGGTGTCAAAATGACTACTCTGTGCCAGCCCTCCCACAAATAATAATAACAGCATGTTCTTGTATAGCGCTGCTAGTTATACGTAGCGCTTTACAGAGACATTGTGCAGGCACAGGTCGCTGCCACATTGAGCTTACAATCTATGTTTTTTTTTGTGGGTGCCTGGGGCACAGGGAGATAGGGAGCTGACTCCGGGAATTGAAGGTTCCCCTGTTTCGAACTCTCAGTGCCAGTCAGTGTCTTTACTCACTGAGCCACTCCTTCTCGACAGATAAAATAGTGTTTGACACAATAAGATTTCTATCCAAGGTATTTTTAATAGATAAAGAGTTTTTATGAGCTGTTCACGCTCGGCACTGATCTTTTGCTGCACATTTCTGCTGGTACCAGGTTTATAGGGCAGCCAACCCGTGATGTATGTGAAAGAGTCTCCGGTGGAAGGTTGACACGCGCTCTTCCTGCGCTGGACTGAACGCTGAATGAGTAGTGACGCCGCCGTATTAGGTTTCGCTTGTTGTCTGTCTGCAGGTTGTCAGGTTTCCTGGAAGGAAGGACAAGTCCTCGCTTGCAAATTCCTGAAGATCCACTTGTAGATCTCTCAAGACACAAGGCCAAGGGCTACCCGATGCTATCTCATTGTTTAGTCTGATCTCGTGAAGGGACGGTGCCTGCCATTGTCTCCCTGTGACAGGGATTGTGTGACATGCATTCCCGCATAGCAACATGGGCTGCATCTGCAATCAAAACACTCAACCACACAACACCGTTCCTACCAAGTGTCACAGCTGTGTCAACAATTTTTACTCTAACACAGGGGTGGGCAACTCCAGTCCTCAAGGGCCATCAACAGGTCATTTTTGAAGCATATCCTTGCTTCAGCACAGGTGGCTCAACCAGAGGCTCAGTCTTCGACTGCAGTCACTGTGCTGAAGCAGGGATATCCTGCAAACCTTACGTTTGGTGACCCTTGAGGACTGCAATTGGCTCCCCCTACAGCTTCAGCACAGGTGGCTCAATCAGTGGCTCCGTCTTTGGCTGAGCCATTGAATGAGACATCTATGCTGAAACAGGAATACCCATTAAACCTGACCTGTTGGTGGCCCTTGATGGCTGGAGTCCTCTCTCCCCCTCCCCCCCCCCTCTAACTTGGCTCCGCTTTCAGCAAAGGGATTAATGAAAGCTGCTCTTTTGTTTTGTTTTTACACTCCACGCATTTTCAGGCATTCATTTGCTATCACAAAATAGTGTTACAATGGTATTGGAAATGTTGCATGGCTAAGGGCTGGGACGGCGCGGGCGGCTGCACGGGCTTTCCCCACCAGCAGGGGAATCCTCCCGAGCCGGTCCCCCCTGGCTGCACAGCTCACTACACACTGTGACGCGTCAGCCGCCAGGGAATTCAAGAGAATTGTAATCCCAAGCGTCGACGCGTCACGTGGTGTTGCTGTGAGCCAATGAGGAGGGGAGGCTTCGGGAGGAGGAGAGGCTTCGGGGAGCGGGGAGGAGTGTGGAGTGCCTGCGTCTGTGTGTGTGTGTGTGTGTGTGTGTGTGTGTGTGTGTGTGTGTGTGTGTGTGTGTGTGTGTGTGTGTGTGTGTGTGTGTGTGTGTGTGTGTGTGTGTGTGTGTGTGTGTGTGTGTGTGTGTGTGTGTGTGCAATCCTATCAGGTAAACCAGAAAACAATAGGCCGGCATGGGCCAAGCTGGCTATTTATAAGACCAGGAAGCAGTGCTTGGAAGGGGAGGTCCCAATGGATATCGTGGCGATGAGCCGGTGCTGATGTGCGCCTGTATCCGGGCAGAGTACACCCATGCTGACGGCTTCTGTTTGCCTCCCAGTGGACATTATGCGGGGTGCTCACTCCTTCTTTTTTGGGGGGCACATTTATTTATTTATGTTATCAGGTTGGTTTGTACAGTATTTCTCTTTCGTTCCTAAGGCTAGGTCCCCAGTGCAGCCGGTGGTGCGTGCGGCGGCGCGCGCGCCTCTCACCAGCCCCTTACCTGCTCCCTGCCTGTCCCCAGTCCCTCCTCGCTCCCAGGCTCACTGCGCACTGTGACGCGTCAGCCGGCAGGGGCTACAACCAGTTTGTGATCCCGAGCTGCGACCCGTCACGTGGTGTGGCAGGGAGCCAATCAGAGGCGCAGGAGCGAGGGGGAGAGCGAGAGGTGGGTGGGGGGGGGGGAGAGTCTGCTGAGCTCCGTATGTGTCACAGAAGTGTGTGTGTGTGTGGCATGGTTTTTTTTTAAAAGTTTGGCTGGCTTCATGGCCCCACCCCCTCGTCCTGGCCAGCCTATTTTGGTCACGCCCCCTGCACCTCGGAACGCCGCCTGCAGATTGCGGCTGCACGCGTCGCCAGGTCGCAAGGCGGGCATGCCGGCGCTTCAGTGGGGCCTCAGCCTAAGAAGGGACCATTGAGATGCGTGACGACGCTCTGATTGACCGACTTCTCTGGCCAATCAGTTTTAACTGGTTAAATATAGGCTCGCTGGGACTGCACTTATGGCATTGAGTGTGGCTGGTTTAATAGTGGGGTTGTCCTGTGAGATGGCTTCAGGGAGGTAACTCACCCTATTGTTTAACAATAGCAGTCAAAGAAAAGGCTCAACCTGTCCCAATGACCCAGATCCATGGCACGGAGTACAGAGCCGTGGCACGGATACCGAGGTTAGGCTATGCCGGGAGACTCGCTCCTTCCTGGCAGGGATGTACCTGCTGTTCCAGTCACACTGGTATTTTAGCAGATCACCTTTGCACATCTATCAGCGGTGTGAGAAATGACTTACTGCTTAGAAATGTAACCCTTTGCTTCCATGCATGATAAGAATATGTTTCAGGCCCATGAAATGCTGGCACCTGCATAGAAATCGAGGTTAACCCTTTTCTGTCGAACGCAACGCCAGGCACCAGGTTGAGGGTTTCGCTTCTTTCGGACTTCACATCCTCGAAACACATTTACGTCCAAGCGGCAAATGAAACCCACTATATTTTTTGTAGGCCCGCGTTTAAATGGCAGCAACACAATCATTTCGAAGTGGATATTTCCGCACTGCTACACCATCACAGTGAAGCCAGGAGTATATTGCCAAGCAAACCCGTGTGACATTTTCTTTACCAATTTTGTTTACGGTAGATTCCTAATTTTAGTTTCATTGTGTTGCAATGGACAGTATGCCCCGACGCCTGGCTGTACAAGCCACTGACACAGCGCTGAGCATACCATGAATGCCGGTCTTGTTCTGCAGCTCGGGGAAAGCAATTTATAGAAAATCCCAGCAGAGGCCATTATTAAAAATGCTGACAATAATAAATACATATATTTTAACGCCCAATTTTTCGGCAAAGCAGTGGAAAAGCGCCAATTACGTATCTGTCCTTGCACGAGGAGGACTCAAATCTGTTCAGAAGCGCCCTGTTAGTCACAGGCTGAGAGAGCATCACTCAAGGTCACCTTTGTCTCTCCGTATCTTCAAATCAAAGCTCATCTGATAAACTATGAATTGTCTGCGCCGTGAAATACATCAGTGTCTGAGAATTCAATTTTCTTTGAGTTCCAGCTAAAAATGTTAACCCCGGCAGTGCTGAAAAAGAATGGCAAATAAATAAAAACCTGGTATATCCGTATACTTCAGGATGCTTTGATTTTCTGTGTTTTTTGCCCAGATTTTTTTTTGGGGGGGACTGCGTTTTGTGGGTTACTCTGCGGGGTGAGTGGCTGATCTTGGACAGTGACGGGGAATGACACCACTTGATTGCAAACTCTTCCGGTTCATGGTTTTTGATATGTGCTATTCTTCCCCTTGTACATTACTTCCTAATATTGTATACTTCATACTTAATAATATACTTAATACTCCTGCATTACAGGGTCAGCTTCATATGATATTCATTTCCCGGCTGCACCGGGTACTTGTCACAGGAATCGCTGAAATGGGGAAAAAATACACCCGCGAAATAAATAACAAAACTAACGCTGAAAAACCTTGTAACGTGCGTTCATTTCCGGGGTGATCTGTAGCACCCTGCGGATCCTGCCGGAAGCACAATGGTTGTGGGTAAAGCACCCGGTAACATCAGAATATGTGTGTGGTTGTTTATGGTGCTAAAAATGCAGTAACAGAAATAGAAGCAAATAATTAATAAGTCAATCATTTATTAAAGTCAACAATTTAAGATATAAAGATTTTTAGTTGTCCATTAAAATTGATGTTTCGTTCCCGTGTAAATCATGCAGATATTAATGGACAACTAATAAATGTTATATATTAACTGGATGGCTTTAGTTTGGATTATACCCAACACTGGGATTTCCATGGTGCACTCAACACCCCTGCAGGGGGGTAATTATTCTTATAATGTGCATCCGTCTACATCTTTCTGTCCCTGGAGATAACCCTGCGTCCTGCGTCTTTGGCCTTCACTTGGTGTTTTACACCAGTGGTGCTCAACTCCAGTCCTCAAGACCCCCCAACAGGACAGGTTTTAAGGATATCCCAGCTTAAGAACAGGTGGCTCAGCCGAAGATTGATGGGATGGAACAGGAGTGGCCAACTCCAGTCCTCAAGAGCCACCAACAGGTCAGGTTTGCAGGATATCCCTGCCTCAGCACAGGTGGCTTCGTCTTCGACAGAGCCACTGATTAAGCCACCTGTGATGAAGCTGGGATATCCTGCAAACCTGACCTGTTGGTGGCCCTTGAGGACTGGAGTTGAGCCCCCCTGTATTACCCCACGGCAGTAAGACGCAGACGCCTGAGCAGAGTGGGGGTCAGTGGGCCGCAGGGTTCTGAGAGATGGTATTAACTGGGAGAACCTTTGTCAGTTTATATGCTGTTGTCTTCGGGGTTTTACGAGGCAGTAACTCACACTTCATTAACGACTCGGCCTTGTGGTTAACTCAAGGAGAGGTCAGTAAAGATGCAATGCTAACACTGTAATCTCCTTCCGCTGTGTTTGTGGGCGACTGAGCTGCCAGCTTCTGAGAGACAATGTGCCGTAGGCCGAGCCCATGGTTGTGGCGCTAACGTGCGTGCCCCCGCAATGTGTGCGCTAGCTGCAGGAGATGGGTCGCAGCGATCTGGGGCGTGGCGAACGCGTCAACCCCCTCATTGGCTGAACCAACTCACGTGACGATGATGTCACGCTGCTGCAGCATGAAAATGAAATTTCTGTTGTGACGGCAAAATGTTGCTGCGTCGACGCGCGCAGCGCTGCGGGCACTTGAGGAACTACCTTAGCCAATCAGGTATGAGTCCTTGAAGTACGCACGCAACGCCGCCGCCACCGTGAGCTCGGCCTTATGCAGAGGAGTGTAAGTCAGGGGTGAGGCAACTCCAGTCCTCAAGGGCCACCAACAGGTCAGGTTTGCAGGATACCCCTGCTTCAGCACAGGTGTCTCAATCAGTGGCCCAGTCTTCGACTGCACCACCTGTGGTGAAGCAGGGATATCCTGAAAACCTGACCTGTTTGGTAGCCTTTGAGGACAGGCGTTGCCCCACTGGTGTAGGTTGTACTGGAAAAGGGGTTTGGGTGGAAAGGGGACAGAAAATTGCAGTACACTGACCACCCATTAGACACGATGGCCCATACTCACTAAATAGTGCTACACTTTAGCACACCCTTGTAAAGACGTGCTGACGTTTAACACCCTTCAGCGAATATGGGCCTGTGTGTGACAAGTGATGTACTTCACCCCAAATACCTCAACCTTGGTTCCAGAGACACGGCAGTGAGTGATGAGGTTTCAGGTGTGAGAAAGTAGGCGATGTTGAGCATGACGTGAGCTGGCTGTAATGCCGTTTCCATCAGTAGAGACCTCACACAAAACTCAGTGAAAATGTTCTTTCCTTGTGATCCGATTGTGAAAGAGATTGTGATTCTCTGCTCCGCGCAGAAAGCGTCTGATTAATGGCGTGTCGGTGACGACAAGATACCAGTAAACCTGTTTGTTGTTACAGATATTTATACCAGGCCTAAGTTGTTTGGGGGAAAGGATTTTTGGCCCAGTAAGAGTAGAAACAAAGATACACTGGGGCACAGTGTCCCATGGGGGTTTAATCGGCTTTATTAAGAGACCACCAAGCCCTGTATCAAAGCCAAGTCCAACTTTGTAACATATGTTGCAACTGTAATAACATGAAAGCGCTCAGCCATGCTACACTTTCTGTGTCAACAGTTACGTCAAAATGTCGTATAATGAATAACTTTCCAAAAGCGTAACATTGAAACAGGCTGACACATATGATTGATTATATAATAGATACTGCTGCTCAGTGAGTAAATACACTGACTCCTGGAACAATGACTCTGAGTTTGGAGCAGGGGAGCCTGGTTCAATTCCCGGCGTGGGCACCTTGCGACTTTCGGCAAATCACTGTATCTCCCTGTGCCTCAGGCCCCAACAACATAGATTGTGAGCTCATCTGCGCAGGGACTGTGTGTAACATTCCTATGTGCTGCGTCCCGCGCGCTGTACTATAATTATAACACGCGTTGAGTTCCGTTTGGAGAAAGCGCTATATAAAATAAAATTATTATAGTATATTTCAATGTTACGCTTTTGGAAAGTTATTCATTATATTACATTTTGACATAACTGTTGACTCAGAAAGTGTTGCATGACTGAGCGCTTTCATGTTATTACATTTATATATATATATATACACGCACACACACACACACACACACATGCACCTTGCACCTCTTAAGTGATCTACTGTTTAGATGATGGGGTTGTTGTCATTTCCTATAAACATATTTGGGATGCTTATTTTGCCCGGAGCACATTCCCTTCCTGCCTCCACCTGCTCGCTCTCATTACTCTCTCCTTTGGGGCAGACAAAGTGTTTTCTGGCACTTTCAAATGGAGATGAGGAGAATAATTTGACTTCTGCTGAAATTAAACAAGAACAATCCGAAGTTCCCAGGGCTCGGCTGTAATAGAAGGATAAATAATTCATTGACATGCGCTGGATGAATGCTGCCATGTTCCTGCCTTTTAACAGGCTTTTAAACATGTGAGATCCTTCTATCTATCTTCTTTAACCCTTTCTGCAGAGCAATGAGTTGCAGGTCCCCCTGGCAGGGAAGGGGTTACATGGTGTTGCAGCTTATCCCATACATGTATAGGAAGCAGGGGGTCTCTGAAGGTGAACCTCCTTCATTTCAGCTGCGGGACCCCCTGGCTCCCGAGAGACTTCCAGGGGGAATAAAATGGCGTTGAATTTCCCAGTGCTACGCGGGGCGCACTAGGCTATTGGCCTGCGTGACACTGGCATTTAAACGGGTGCGTATCTCGGGATCTGGTGGATCCCTGGAGCTGAAATAAATGCGGTTCAGCTTCCGGGGGGAGGGGGGGGGCAAGGGAAAATACACCATTATTAACACTAAATAGAATTTGACCTGCCTTTAAAAGTATACACTGATCTCTGTTGGCAGCTGTATAATTGTGCAGGTGTTCTCTTATATTTGTAATATCTTTTTCTTATTGAGATATTTTTATTGTGGGTGCGCGGCACAGGGTGAGGTATTGTTATTGTGGGTGCGAGGCACAGGGTGAGGTATTGTTATTGTGGGTGCGAGGCACAGGGTGAGGTATTGTTATTGTGGGTGTGAGGCACAGGGTGAGGTATTGTTATTGTGGGTGCGAGGCACAGGGTGAGGTATTGTTATTGTGGGTGCGAGGCACAGGGTGAGATATTGTTATTGTGGGTGCGAGGCACAGGGTGAGGTATTGTTATTGTGGGTGCGAGGCACAGGGTGAGGTATTGTTATTGTGGGTGCGAGGCACAGGGTGAGATATTGTTATTGTGGGTGCGAGGCACAGGGTGAGGTATTGTTATTGTGGGTGCGAGGCACAGGGTGAGGTATTGTTATTGTGGGTGCGAGGCACAGGGTGAGGTATTGTTATTGTGGGTGCGAGGCACAGGGTGAGGTATTGTTATTGTGGGTGCGAGGCACAGGGTGAGATATTGTTATTGTGGGTGCGAGGCACAGGGTGAGGTATTGTTATTGTGGGTGCGAGGCACAGGGTGAGGTATTGTTATTGTGGGTGCGAGGCACAGGGTGAGATATTGTTATTGTGGGTGCGAGGCACAGGGTGAGGTATTGTTATTGTGGGTGCGAGGCACAGGGTGAGGTATTGTTATTGTGGGTGCGAGGCACAGGGTGAGGTATTGTTATTGTGGGTGCGAGGCACAGGGTGAGGTATTGTTATTGTGGGTGCGAGGCACAGGGTGAGATATTGTTATTGTGGGTGCGAGGCACAGGGTGAGGTATTGTTATTGTGGGTGCGAGGCACAGGGTGAGGTATTGTTATTGTGGGTGCGAGGCACAGGGTGAGATATTGTTATTGTGGGTGCGAGGCACAGGGTGAGGTATTGTTATTGTGGGTGCGAGGCACAGGGTGAGGTATTGTTATTGTGGGTGCGAGGCACAGGGTGAGATATTGTTATTGTGGGTGCGAGGCACAGGGTGAGGTATTGTTATTGTGGGTGCGAGGCACAGGGTGAGGTATTGTTATTGTGGGTGCGAGGCACAGGGTGAGGTATTGTTATTGTGGGTGCGAGGCACAGGGTGAGGTATTGTTATTGTGGGTGCGAGGCACAGGGTGAGATATTGACTTGCTCATGGAGCTGACATTAGGATTAAACCTGTGTCAGGGGCGGCCAACTCCAGTCCTCAAGAGCCACCAATGGGTCAAGTGTTAAGCATATCCCTGCTTCAGCACAGGTGGCTCAGTCAATGACTGAGCCACCTGACCCGTTAGTAGCCCTTGAGGACTGGAGTTGGCCACCCATGCGCTATATGGACTGCGCAGCAGAATAAAAAGCCGTATCTGTGGCCCCCAGAAGCGGAGTTGCACTGTTGGTTTTATTATGATGTTTACAGCATAGGAAAGCATGGCTCTTGTGTGCAGAAATGCACATTCATGGCCGGGTATACACTGTCTGTCCTCTCTGCTCAGTCTGTGTGGGGTTTTCCTATGTCATTGTCCACATCCTTCTTTGTCCTGTATCTGCTCCTTTTCATTAACTGTCCCAACCCTCCTGATTTATTATAGTGAGAAGAAGGGTAATCATAAAGATAACGATGAGCATTCTCTGCTGCACATTACCTGCTTCTCACCCCATAGGAGAAGAACCAACGTCTCTTTATGGCTTTTCTGTTGTGTAGGGAGAATGCCCTTCTCAGTGCTGGTTATCATGTTTCCGGCTTCTCGATATCTGTATACTTCTACCGTACAATCTAACATGTGAATACCATGCCCTCTTCAGTCATTAGCAGCGTAAGGGTTCTAGTAACTTCAACTCACACCATAAACTGGTATAAAGGAACGGCGTGTAAATGGAACAGCAGCCCTTACAATAGTTTCCAATAATGCATTAGAAAAACCCCATATCTTAAAACTAACTTTCAACAGCATCTGTGCTCTCTGAAAGCCGTTTTTCAAATTATCTAAAGACAGATTTTTGCCCACATCTTTCAAGATAAAAGCAACCTGCTGGCTTCATTGTGCCGAATAATTCATATGGGGAGAGCAATTTACTTACTGCAGAACTGCAGGTTGTCTTCCGTTGAGAAGCAGAAGAGGCTGAATGCTGAATATAGCTCGGGTTACATGCTTTTTAAATTAAAATGCTACTGTTGGTAGGTGAGGTATGAGATCATTTCCATATTCCCGTGTATAAGTTGCTATCCGTATTACCAGTTTATGCAAATGCAGCATTAATGGTTTCTGATACACTCTGAAAGACATCCCTTTGAATACTATAAATATAAATTCTGTTTATAGGTAACAAGCGCAGCATCCTCATTTTTCCATGTAATATGCATACACATCAAACATCAAGGACTCTAACTAGGTGAAGCTTTCAAGCACCCGCCACCAGGAATAGGGGGTCACAGCGGAGTTCTGCGCGCTGAACTTTCTGATGAAAGACAAGGAGAGAGGAGATACCTGTGTGCGCATGATCACGGAGATACCTGTGTGTGTATGATCACGGAGATACCTGTGTGCATGATCACGGAGATACCTGTGTGCACATGATCACGGAGATACCTGTGTGCGCATGATCACGGAGATACCTGTGTATGTATGATCACGGAGATACCTGTGTGCGTGATCACGGAGATACCTGTGTGCGCATGATCACGGAGATACCTGTGTGCGCATGATCACGGAGATACCTGTGTGCGCATGATCACGGAGATACCTGTGTGCGTGATCACGGAGATACCTGTGTGCGCATGATCACGGAGATACCTGTGTGTGTATGATCACGGAGATACCTGTGTGCGCATGATCACGGAGATACCTGTGTGCGCATGATCACGGAGATACCTGTGTGCGTGATCACGGAGATACCTGTGTGCGCATGATCACGGAGATACCTGTGTGCGCATGATCACGGAGATACCTGTGTGCGCATGATCACGGAGATACCTGTGTGCGCATGATCACGGAGATACCTGTGTGTGTATGATCACGGAGATACCTGTGTGCATGATCACGGAGATACCTGTGTGTGTGATCACGGAGATACCTGTGTGCGCATGATCACGGAGATACCTGTGTCTGTATGATCACGGAGATACCTGTGTGCATGATCACGGAGATACCTGTGTGTGATCACGGAGATACCTGTGTGCGCATGATCACGGAGATACCTGTGTGTGTATGATCACGGAGATACCTGTGTGCATGATCACGGAGATACCTGTGTGTGTGATCACGGAGATACCTGTATGCGCATGATGACGGAGATACCTGTGTGTGTGATCACGGAGATACCTGTGTGTGCATGATCACGGAGATACCTGTGTGTGCATGATCACGGAGATACCTGTGTGTGCATGATCACGGAGATACCTGTGTGTGCATGATCACGGAGATACCTGTGTGTGCATGATCACGGAGATACCTGTGTGCATGATTACGGAGATACCTGTGTGTGCATGATAACGGAGATACCTGTGTGTGCATGATCACAGAGATACCTGTGTGTGCATGATCACAGAGATACCTGTGTGTGCATGATCACGGAGATATCTGTGTGTGCATGATCACGGAGATACCTGTGTGTGCATGATCACGGAGATACCTGTGTGCATGATCACAGAGATACCTGTGTGTGCATGATCACGGAGATACCTGTGTGCATGATCACGGAGATACCTGTGTGCATGATCACGGAGATACCTGTGTGTGCATGATCACGGAGATACCTGTGTGTGCATGATCACGGAGATACCTGTGTGCATGATCACGGAGATACCTGTGTGTGTGATCACGGAGATACCTGTATGCGCATGATGACGGAGATACCTGTGTGTGTGATCACGGAGATACCTGTGTGTGCATGATCACGGAGATACCTGTGTGTGCATGATCACGGAGATACCTGTGTGTGCATGATCACGGAGATACCTATGTGCATGATCACGGAGATACCTGTGTGCATGATCACGGAGATACCTGTGTGTGCATGATCACGGAGATACCTGTGTGTGCATGATCACGGAGATACCTGTGTGTGTATGATCACGGAGATACCTGTGTGCATGATCACGGAGATACCTGTGTACATGATCACGGAGATACCTGTGTACATGATCACGAGGGCTTATCTGGTTCTAGCAATGGTGTCCGAGGATTGAGCAGCACACGCAGGGATTCCGCAGCTGCTGCTCTCTACCAATTAGCTAGAACAGGCGTGGCCAACTCCAGTCCTCAAGGGCCACCAACAGCCCAGGTGTTCAGGATATCCCTGCTTCAGCACAGGTGGCTCAATTGAACACTGATGTTGGTAGAGGAGCTGTTTCATTGTCTTGGAGGTTTGGCCGACATATCATTTTCCACGTGGGCATTTTAACGCGTATACCACAAAAGGGTGTGTTGCGTGACATCTCTTAGCTAATTGTTGTCTCTGTGCGGGATTGAGATGATCCCCTTTCATTATATTATTAGGACAGCCGCAGTGTAAGCCGGGGAATGTGCCTGTTGTTGGAGTGGATAGAAAACACAGTGGGTTTTTTTTGTGTCTTGTTATTAGCTTTGATTAATATGTCACCCGCGTTATTCACAGGTCTGTCTGTAAATGAATGTGCGGTGCTCACGCCTTTCCCACGTGCCGATGTTTTGAGTGTGAGCGATTTGACACTACCAGACATGGTATTAGACGGCTCACGCGGAACACACAGTGTTTCTGCTGCCGTCTTGTTAGCAGGTTAACCACGACCCGCAGGATATCTTCTCCTTTATGCTAATAAGATCCTCTTATAGGATAGCCCCAAACACAGGGGGAACCAACTGCTGAAGAAAGGATACCCTGAAAACCTGGCCTGTTGGCGGGGCTTGAGGAGTTCAGTACCCCTGCCCTGAGATGCTTGGTACTAAAGACGCAGCACTATCTTGGACCAGTTCAGTGGCCTCGAGCTGCCCATTTTTCGGGGGGGGTTACGCGAGGCCTCTCGTGGCAGTAGTGTGCAGTAATCTCACGGTGGATGGAAACAGACGAGGATAGGTGCAGCTGTTCAGGCCACAACAGCTGTAGCTTCTATTATATCTGGGGTGGTATGTGTGTGCGCCGCTTTTAGACTTTGCAACCTCACCAGGAACACCAGCTAACAGACACTTGGACATTCCTCCCCAAATATTTCCGGCACTTGTCAGGCTGAAGAATAGAGGGACGGATCCATGTACGAGGTCGGTTTGCATCTGATTTCGAGACATTATTAGCTTCTTTTTTTTTAAAACACAGTTTTGAAGTACAGATTGCATTTAGAAATGAGCGTTCACTTCTCTCTTGGTGAGGAAACAATGGGGAGGGGGGGTTCATTATTTTGCACTGAAGGACATGGGGCTTGATTAGATTAATATAAATATGCAGATCTTGATGAAAATTCTCCTGAGATCTGATGCTTTGAGTCGTTTTGCTGGAGGGAAATCTATCCCTCAAGAGCCCAAATCAAGAACACGCTGTTATTAATTGTTAGCTCACATTTTATTGAATGCATAATAATGTGATCATCATTAACAATATGTTAGAGCTTTTGAGTGTAATGAATAGAGACTCCCGTAGTATTGAATGCTCAGATACACATTGTACATGACAACGTTCTCATTTGGCCCAATAAACTGCATATTGTGACCTAACTTTAGGTGTTAATATGAACTGGTTTTCCATTTTAATCTTGGCTCTGATCACACAAATCGTCATCTTCTAACTCGACATAATTCACGTATCACTGAAACCTCTCCGGCATTCTCTCCTCCGACATGAGACCCGACCTCGCTTGTAATAATTATAGCTGCATGTATACTATAATCCATCACATTTGGTGTTGGGCTTCTAAACTTTAAACCCGTTTAACACGTCTTAATGTATGAAACAAAGGTTAAAAATAGCAGAGCCAGTGACCCAGCAATGAGGGCTTCCACGTTGTTGCTGAATCTCCACAAGGAAGTTGACAGATGTAGAAGTGCTTTAAATCCTGGGAGTATTAAAACTCCACACAGTCTGATGTAATTACCTCCTAAAGACGCTCACATTCATATCTGATCTCCTCCTGCTACTGACAGTGACAGCTCCGTAAATTCTGAGAAACCGAGAGTTCCAATTGTCCCTGTAATCCTGCTAAATCTTCATCAGACAAAAGCCTGTCAGGGCCCATTGTCAGACCCTCTTTTTTTAAGTCATAGCCATCAGGCATATCAGCTAATTAATCGAGGTGTGTACTTGTGTTCAACAGGTGTCATTTATATTCAGCAGCTCTATCAGGAGCACGAACAATGACACCAACTGGTGAGACCATCGAAGCCAAGAATAATAATAATAATTCCTTAATACTTCTTTTACTCTGCTGTAGGTATAATTTCTGTGAACATCGGGATTAGGCGTGCTAGTCCAGGTGCGATAGTGCAGAGTTAATGAGTACTTCAGTATTAGGTGATACCTTTTTTATTTAGACTAACCATTGATATTATAAGATTAGCTTTCGAGATTTCTCCTCTGTGTACATCTTAAAATCTACATTTTTCGATGCCAGAAATAAAGTGACTTGCCAGGGTCAAAAGAAACTGTGACTGGGTCTAAAAGCCGGTTCAGTCTGTTCAATGACAGGTCATAATAACTATGCTATGCTCGTTAACTTCAATTAACATCCCTTAATAGTAACGCAATATTCACTAAAGTAAATAACATAACGTTTGCTCGATTTTATTACCGTAAAAAGCATAACAGCCGTTGGAGTAAATGATTTACAAATGCACCTACATTATAAGCATACCATATTCACTAAGCTCTGGTAAGGTTACCGCCGGGAAGTAATGCAACGTTGCTGAAATCATCCCTAAACCTGGTGCTAGTCCCATCCTGACCCGGAAATAGGGCTTGGAGATCACAGAATACGGAAAATAGCTGATAAAAGTCCATTTTACAAATAAAAAATAACCCGACCATAAAAAACAATATTAAGTATGTATGTATGTATGTATATATGTATGTACATATAAATATATAAATACACGTGTGTGTGTAAGTGGATAGAACAAACAATGAATACATTTCATACAGTGCAAAATCATATATTGATACTTAGCAATAATAAATATAAGGGAGGTGCTAACCCGTGATAACTGATTCTTTCCCGATAACTGCTGCCAATTAGGTCCTCGACCCAACAGGTGCAGAGTGGTTTTACATGAAGAATATACATATATAAATATACACATACATATACAGAATATATGGCAACATAGTACATACATACTGTACATACATATGTGTGTGTCAATAACCCTGGCAGAACCCCTTGGAATATATCCACTGTGGTAATCCAATGGGTCAATGGCCAATCATAAATAAACTCCATTCATGTAGAGAATGATTCATCACAGCCCAAAAAAGGAGAAAACCGGAAAGGTAAAACCACAAAAAATGGAGGCCTAATGGCCGACTATAATCCACCATCCATATCCCTCGACGCCCCATCCTCAAACTGTTGAAGCCATTAATCCTTCCTAGTTTATAGAATTGATTTTATAATGTGTTAGCCACTCTTACTGATGTCACCGGAGAGAACACACCCCCTGCCAATGACTTACATTTGTTGGTATGAGCGGTTAGCACGTGATCAAAAATATTAACCAATATGTGGCCACTTGCGCTAATAAGGGGTTCATATATTAAAACGTTGCTAAAAATGTTTTTAATGAACGTTTATCATCTTTACTTCATATTCTCTCTTTCTCCACTCCCAAATCCTATTTATTGTCTGGGTGTGAGTAACAATGATACTTTATTAGTATCACATTAGTTGAAAATCACATCGTTACCCTGAATGATTGCTAATGAACCACTGTACGGCCCTAATTGTTGCATAGGATTCGTTTCGTGAATAAGGCATTCGCTGAAGGAAAATAACGTCCGTTCCGGTTATAGGTAATGTCACGTTATTTGCCGTGATTTACCGGGGCTTGGGGAATCTTGCCCTTTGACTCGGAGCAACTAAACACTGCTGACACCTGCTGGCCAGACAGAAAGTCTTGCGGCCAACTCAAGGAACTGATCTTAAGGCGCGGTGCTTGCCGGTTTTACTTACATATGTCTATATGTGAAAGTCGCCGCTCACGTGGTGCGCGCGGGCACGCACGCTCACCCAAGCTTGGAGCTTGAGTAAACAAAAAAAATTGACTTTCAAGCGCGCTCAATATGCCCCCAATGCCCCTCCTCCCCCCTTGCGAAATATACAGGCCACCCGGCGCTCACGCTTAGATAGTTGGTGACGTCACCGCTCTCAAGTATGAGCGCGGTCAGCGCCAGCGGGGACGCAGCCTTAGATCCGCAACGCTTCACAATTCCATATATAACCCGTGAGCTGCAGCCTTCGCCACTCTATGAGACTTTGTTGCCTGCAGTTTTAGGATCACTTTTAACAGAAGCCATGAATAAAATCAATGTGTTTTTTTGCCGGTGATGGTTACATTATTTGACCGGCTATTAGTATGTCCTGGGCACAGCGTTATAAATGACAAATAATACATGGTTACAAATACATAGTTACAATGAGTGGAAAGGGTTATACAGTATATACAAGACATTGTATGCACAGTTAAAGATATATATATATATATATATATATATATATATATATATATATATATATTTCTGTGTTCCTTTTTGGGGGGTGAGGGAGTGGAGAACACATTAAATGATGAATGGATTTATGTGTTGTGGCGATGTACTCTTTATTTGCTATCACACTTGATCAGAGCCACACTCATTGTACAACTTGACATTTATGAATATTATTGATACATACTGTCATAGACAACAATACCCGTTACTACCTTACATTGAGATAATCAGCTTTATCCACTATAAGCCGTTGGGTTTGGCAATCAAATTGCCACGCAGTTGAATTAATATCTTTTTACGACTTTCCTGCCAGCCTATCTGTAATACAGAATTATGCAATGTCCTGTACTGTGAACGATTGCTCCAGGCAGTTATGTATATATTAATGTACATAAAGATTAAACACTGCTCCACATAGAGATGGGAGAGAATTAATAGCAAACTCCTAGACACAACAATTGTTTGTCATTTTAACAGTGCTGCCAGGAGCCGGCAGATAATGGGAAGCGGTGTGACTCAGATCTGTCGGCATCGCTCTGGTTTCACTGCCTCGCTCTCCCTTCTCAGCCTCAGCATTTTAATGCACAGGCTGCACCCATATGAAACTGTGGCCCTCAAATGTTTAATAACATACATACGTTTAAGGCTGTATGGGAAATGTAACAGTAAAATCAAATAACAAACTGATCCTTTTTTCCTGCTGGGAGGGTTTGCCTTGTGATGTAGTTCCTCGCAGGGCAATCAGCAGTCAGGCTGCAGTGCGTTGAGATTCCTGTGTCCTAATTGTGGTAGCTAGACACGCATTTCTCGGTAGAAGCTTAAATGGATCCACGTCAAAGGGGTTAAGAAGCACAAAGTTGCACAGTGGGAGTGCTCATTTGCATGTCATTACCCAGAATCCCTGGCTGCAGTGGCAGCGCTGTGTAAGATGTATGATTATGGGGTATGGCGACCTGTCTGAGGCCAGGTCCTCGCTGGCTACTGCAGCGCCCGCTGTGTCGAACGCTGCAGGGACAAGAGCCGCCCCACAATGGGGCCGGGCCCGCTGCGAGGGGGGGCCGCTGCGCAGAGAGAAACATTGGCGGTTCAGACAATGAGGGCAAACATGCCGGGTGATGTCACGGCCGTGCCCCCGTCACGCCCCCCCCCCCCACCTGTCTTTCCCCCTGCAGCTCTCTGCAGGCCGGGGAATTCGGCTGCACACGCCGCCAGCCTCCCAGGCGCGCGTGCAGCGCAGACAGCGGGCCCGGAGCCTGAGACGTGATTGTGCTTTATCATTTCTGAAATAGCACAAAGTGTTCCCCTTGTAGTGTCCAGGTCACCACGGAGGGAGAGGTCAGATTACATGCTGAACTCAACACAGAATATAGTTTCAATACACCCTGTCCAAAGAGCTTACAATCTAACATGACATCCAGTTCAATGCAAACTACATAGTCGTATTGGCCATGTACAAAATGCTACCAAAACAGAGGCCAGTACCACTGGATCCCGCCATGGTCGGTGTTCTGCATCGCTCCTACTGTCACCTTCTGTGATGTCATTTCTGGCTCTGCCGGTGACTGGGACCATTTGTTGACAGCAGGATGGGGGGGGGGGGGTGTTTGAAAAGAATCTGGGTTCAATATAAAGTTTTTCATTTGCATTTGAATTTCTTTAGCAGGGATGCACACACAGCCACTGTCAGACGTTAGAATTCCTTCTCCTGTTTCTTAATGTTCAGAACTACAGTGATCTGCTTCTGCAAAAGATTAAGGAAAACACACAATGTTATTAGAAATAAAACAAGAAAAAATGTTTACGGCGTTGCCTTCCCTGAAACCTCAGCTAGCGTCCGACACACCTGCGGGTCAGTGCTTGGGAAGGAATGACGTCGCTATACTGCCGGGTTTCAGAAGAACACCGTTACAATGAAAATATTTCTCGCAGAATATATAAAAAATCCCATGTGATATCGAAATTGTCATTCTACTGTTAGCACTAAAGTCATAAAATTCTTATTAGATTTGTCACTGCAGGTGTTTAATACGATTCGTGGAGCTATTTGACAATGTCGATTTTCAATGCTGAGATTTTAATGACCTCTGTTTATTAAACAAGGACTGGAACTGTTAGCGAGCCGCTGTCTGAGAGAAGCGCGCGTGTGTAATGTACGCACAGGGGAGAAGTCCCCTTCACATTATCATGTGACAGGGCTGGGGGGGGAGGTCAGGGCGCTGTATGCGTGTAACAAAGGTACCAATATCGCAGGAACAATTTCCATTATATATGCCAAGTTAAACCTCCCATCTGCTGCCTGACAGTAGATTGTTGAACTGCAACTTTGCGTTGCTTTTGTATTCATAGAATTACAGCATGTCACTGCAAGCGTGGCTTTATCCTAACACGCAAAGCCCAAACTAATTCCGGTCCCAAGTAATTGACCGCGTGTTGTTTCCTCTAGGAAAGTGACTTGGCCAAGGTCACAGCTGTTTTCTTCAAAGAGAAAAGCCCAAGCCAGCAGGTTATAGAGTAAGATAAGCCAGGGATGGCCAGCTACAGTCTTCAGGGGCCACCAACAGGTCAGGTTTTAAGGATATCCCTGCTTCAGCACAGGTGGTGCAGTCTTCGACTGAGCCACTGATTGAGCTGCCTGTGCTGAAGCTGGGATATCCTGAAAACCTGCCCTGTTGATGGCCCCTGGGGACTGGAGTTGGCTACCCCTGTGATAGGCCGTAGTTACTGTAACTTAAGTTATGTTTACAGCGATTTGGGTCTTGACATTGAATTGGGCTGTGGTTCTGGTTACAGGATTAGAATCTTGCCCCTTTACAGTAAAAGGAAAAGACATCCAGTCTACATACCCCCAAGATAAAATACCCAAGCATATACATCATATCAAATGTATATAGGAATCAATGTAGCCAGCGAAAATGTCTTCTTAAAAGGCGACATCAACAAAATAACAATGCATTGTATCTGTAAGGCCTGTCCTGGCAAGAGGGTGCGGTTGGGATGATGGAATAGGCCGGTGTTTGTCTGCACGCTAGGATAGGACATTGCCACCCTGAGGACAGAGGTGATGGGATTCTTGGCAGAGCGTGCGCTGCTGTCTTAGTGGCACCTGCCTGGGCTATTGTGGGCTTTAGTCTGGTGAGATAAGCCATCTTTCTGTGGCATCTATCACTGCTGAAGAGAACAGCAATGATCAGCTGATTCCTGCAGCACTGAATAGCAGATCACACACAAGCTGGAGGTTGGTTACGCTCACAAGGAATCTTACTAAAAGGGTAGTGGATACAGGGAACAGTGTCCAAGCAGAGGTATTGGAGGCAAATCCAGGAATACAAAGGATTTACAATATTTTGTAATAAACTTTATGGAATCTATAATTTTACAGTGTGGGTAGACTAGGGGAAAAGGTTATTTATTGCCCATTTCTGTGTTATGCAACTTGTTGCTTTGCAGGTCTGCAATGCGTTGCTGGCCACTATGGCAGTGAAAGGGTAAGGGGTTCATTGCGTAAAATAATGCTTACATATCAAATTAATGTCCCCTTCTCGTGTGTTTTTAACACGTGACGTGCTGAAGGAACCTGCAATCATTACTTAATGACACTGGGAGGAGCAAATATCGGCATTGAAAAGGTGATTTGCAATATGTTCCAGGACCCCCAGCACTGATGGGGTTAACCCCATGGGACAGGCAGAGGGAACATCTGTTGCAGAGAGTGACAGGCCCATTAAGATTCACTTTACACTGCAAGATGAACCTTCTTGAACAAGACAGCACGATCGAGACACAAACCTCACTGCGTTAAGAAGGATAAACTGTGACAGTCAGAATTGAGTTAGAAGCATAATCCAGTTAGGGGAGCTTTTTATGCAGCCTCACGTCATCTGCGATAATTGAAGCCAAGCTGTCCCTGAATACTGCATGGCCACGTGACAGCGGAGAGGGAGCTAATTGCTCTATTAAAAAAAAACAACAAAAAAATGGGCAGTTAGGGAGAAGGTTTTTCTTTGTACATTTTAGATGCATAATAATGCCCCTTTGGGGCTTGTACCAGAATAAATACATCTTCGAGTGAAATGTTTCCTATTGACATGGGTGAGAAATTGCACGGTGGTTCTGAAAAGCCTAAATGAAAATACATCTCTCAAGGGCATTTTGTGCAGCCGTATAAAATGCAGGAGGACAGTCTCACTGCGTACATCACGTTTCACCATCACACACTATTTACATTCTTATCATTGATGAATTCTGTAACCATGTGTTTACCGGAGGAGGTAAAGCAGGGGCGGGCAACTCTAGTCAACAGGGGCCACCAACAGGTCAGGTTTTCTGAATATCCCTGCTTCAGCACAGGGGGCTCAGCGGAAGCAGGGATATTGTCTCTGTAAAGCGCTATGTAAAACTAGCAGCGCTATACAAGAACAAACAATTATTCATTTTTATTATAGTACAAGGATCCACACATGTTGATAAAGGGTGAAGCCTTGTACCTTGAAGGAGGATAGGTGAACAGGGCCAAAAATGCAATGCCACATTTTTATCACAAATCCTAAATAACGTCACTGGACTTTTTTATTTGTAGAAATTGACACATCAGGCGGCACAGCGACCCAATCCCCGAATACGAGCGCAAATCCCCCTTAGATTTCGATGCAGAAATAAAAAACAATGGTTTAATTCTCCCTATCCTGTAACACCGTATCACACTGAAACCTGTATCAGTGTGGTTTCCGCCAATGATTTGTTTCGGAAATATATTTCCTACCTCCAATAGACACCGATTGTTTTGCTTTGACAAAGACTCACTAACTGAGCTAACTTAATGTGAAAAGCTTCAATCCCCACTTATCAGTGCAAGATCTTTTGTTTACCCAGAGAGTTATCTTTTCCAGATGGATACCTTTTAAAAGACTTTCTTTTACAGTGACACTGGAAATATAGTTTTTTTTTGTTCCCTGTTGGTGTTCTCTGCATTCTTAAAAAAAACAAATGTGACATTCATTATTTATCTAGCACAGGCAAGATCTGGAGACCACATTCAGTCTTCCGAAGGGACTGGGACCCGTGGGCATGTGTAGGGTACCACAAAATATGGCTTGTAGTGTATAGATTTTCAGAGTGTGTCCCTCCATATAGTATATAAAGAGTTGATATATAGTACTATGTTTGAGCCTCTTTCTTGCCCTGTAGTTAGTTTAATTTAACGAGAGTAATTTATATAAAAGTGTATAAACACCTATGTTTCTATTTTGTTGAGGAATTATGTGTAACACCCCTATTCCCCCCTCCCCCCACCCCACAGGGAGATTTGCTGGTACTGTGGTGTTAAGATCTTGAGTGTGTCACTTCTGATGCAGAGTGACTGCTGTTCCTATGGGAGCAGAAGGTTGGAGCAGAGGAGTGAAAAGAATAGTAAGGATGTGGACAGGGATATGAGCCCGGGTTCTGTGACTTATAACTGGGTACAGCAGGAAGGCTAGAGGTTGAGGCACTGAAGTGGACCCCATGAATTGGCCAGAAGGGCAAATGCCAAGTGACAAAATACCATAGGAGGCCTAGTATGTGCCTGAGGTCTTCAAGAACAAGGAAGTCACTATTGGATCAATGTACACATGGCCTCAGAGTTCTCAATCATGGATGTGCTTTCCATTTCCATTCCAAAGACTTGAACCCTCACTAAATGGTAATCTGGGGATCCAGAGGCCTATAGTGGGTGAATATTATTATGTTTGCTAAGATTGATATGGAATGGATAATCAATATTGCTATTTTGTATGACTGAACATGGTGAAGATTGATTATTTCTAGATTTTGTTTAGGATTTAACAATAAGGAAATGTTATTTTAGAAATCCCCCTCACCCTATTTATTTATTCTTAAATCCTTCCAGACTCGGCACCATGCACAAAAACCTCTATAGCCATTTTTAACAGCCTCTGAGAAGTTCTGGATCAGCCAGAGGTTGTCCATAACAAATCTCTGTGACGTGAACCGTACCAAATAAACCCCTGAGCCTATGAGGGTTACACGTGGAACAGTACTTTGCAGCTATTCAGATCATTTGCAGGACATCACAAAGTGGAACTGTTGGGCTTTGTACACAAACCCTCAACAAATTCTGCATAATCCCCAAGGTGCCGGAAGCCCCTGCAGTAGTCTTGAAAACGAACACGGCACATTGTACATTGTAAAATCCTGCCGTGCGCCTGTGTTTATCTCCAACCCTCTCCCCAACAATTCCTTCTCTTTTTGTAAACAGTGTTTTACTTATCATCATAAAATAGATTTTTTAATTCAAGCTTGAAAATGAAACTCCAAGCCGCAAATAAACAAATATCATAAAATATATACTAGAGTAATATACAGCAGTTGGCAGTACCTGTAGTGATCATTGTATGGTCTTTCTACTGTACGCTTGAAAATGTCAGCGGTTGATGTTTTTGCATTCTGTGTATTTATCTTGTAGCTTCATGTTTATTGACGTCTCTTTTCTTCTTCACTACAGGCCTTGCAGCTGGGAGTCCAAGCAGATGAGGTGAGGAAGACTGTGCAAATTGATCGAAGCCACATCTAACAAGACAACAACGGGGCATCCCTCCCAGCCCAACCCGACTCAAAATCCAAGGAGCCCTCTGCCAAAAGCCTGCTTTTACTCACTGACTTTAAATAGCCTTTTTCTATTTGGGAGAAAAATAGGGATTAATCAGCACTGCAGTTCACATGGATCGGAGAAGCAAAGTGTGCAACCCCGGCTAATGAGACTGCTGCATTCCCATCGACAGCAGGAGAAATGTCACTATAAAAGGATTGCTTTACCTTTATGTGTGAGGAGCTTTTTGCTTGCCGGGGGGCTGGACAGAGGCACGCTAAATGCTGACTTCTGCACCCGGTGTTTCCATATCTACCCTCTCATTTTAGTAAGGACCTTTTATTTTTTTGCAAAACAGAAATGGGCCTTCGGATAAGACTTTGGCCCAAAGACTGGGTGTCTTTCTTGAAATCCTGGGTTCTGTTTTCACTTGGGCTTTCCATGCACATGTCCCGATCTCTGGCATGTCCGAGTGTGTGCCGCTGTGACCGGAACTTTGTCTACTGCAATGAGCGGAGTTTGACCTCAGTGCCTCTTGGAATACCAGAGGGTGTAACCGTGCTCTACCTCCACAATAACCAAATTAATAATGCTGGATTCCCTGCGGAACTGCACAATGTCCAATCAGTGCACACGGTTTACCTATATGGCAACCAGTTGGATGAGTTCCCCATGAACCTTCCCAAGAATGTCCAGGTGCTCCACCTCCAGGAAAACAACATTCAGACTATTTCAAGGGTGGCGTTGGCACAGCTCTTGAAACTAGAGGAACTGCATCTAGATGATAACTCTATTTCAACAGTGGGGGTGGAGGATGGTGCATTTCGGGAAGCTGTTAGCCTAAAGTTGCTATTCCTGTCTAAAAACCACTTAAGCAGTGTACCTGTTGGCCTTCCATTAGGTTTGCAAGAGATAAGGTTAGATGAAAATCGTATTGCCACCATTTCAGACCAGGCCTTCCAGAATCTTACTAACGTGGAACGTTTAATCCTAGATGGCAACCTCCTCACCAACAAAGGAATAGCAGATGGCACTTTTAGCCATCTACCCAAACTTAAGGAATTCTCAATGGTACGTAACTCTCTCACCAGTCCTCCCACTGATCTCCAGGGCACCTATCTGGTAAAGCTGAACTTGCAGGACAATCAAATCAACCATATACCAGTGACGGCTTTTGCCAATCTGCACAAGCTCGAGAAATTGGATATTTCCAACAATCGCCTCCAGATGTTGATACAAGGAGTCTTTGATAACTTAACCAACCTGAAGCAGCTGACTGCACGAAACAACCCCTGGTATTGTGATTGCAGCATTAGGTGGGTTACTGAGTGGCTGAAATCTCTTCCAGCAGTCATCAATGTTCGGGCTTTCATGTGTCAGGCCCCAGAACAGGTCCGGGGAATGGCTGTAAGGGAGCTTAATGTGAATCTATTATCTTGTCCAACAACCACCCCTGGCTTGCCACCTGTCACTCAAGCTCCTCCCACAATTGCTCCAACAACCACACAGCCCCCTACTGTCTCAATCACCATGCCAACAGAAATATCCACAGTCCCAACAACCACAGCATCGTTAGCCCCTACTGTGTCTGACCAGGAGGACACCATCGATAAAGTGACCCCTCCCATTAGAGAACGACTCCAACTCTTCATTCATTTTGTAAATGACACTTACATCCAGGTCAGCTGGCTGTCCTTTATTTCCGTGATCTCCTACAAACTTACTTGGGTTAAACTGGGACACAGCCTGGTTGGGGGTATTGTCCAAGAACGGATAGTCAGTGGAGAGAAGGAACACTTTAGTCTGGTCAATTTAGAACCCAAGTCCACTTATAGGATTTGCTTGGCGCAGCTGGATGCTTTTAACAACTACAGAGCAGGTGAAGAAACTGTTTGTGCTGAGGCTGCCACCAAGGCTTCACTTTTAAACAATGGCAGCAACAGTCCGTCCAGCCATGAGCAGACAACGACACAGAGCATGGGCTCTCCTTTTCTGCTGGCGGGTTTGATTGGGGGGGCAGTCATCATTGTTCTGGTAGTCCTTCTCAGCGTCTTCTGCTGGCACATGCACAAAAAGGGACGCTACACATCTCAGAAGTGGAAATACAACCGCGGGCGCAGGAAAGATGACTACTGTGAAGCGGGCACCAAGAAGGACAACTCCATCCTGGAGATGACGGAAACCAGCTTCCAGATCGTCTCTTTAAATAATGATCAGCTCCTTAAAGGAGGTTTCAGACTGCAGCCCATTTACGCCCCAAATGGGGGCATCGGTTTCACAGACTGTCATATCCCCAACAACCTGAGGTACTGCAACAACAGCAGCGTTCCAGACTTGGAACACTGTGACACGTGATACTGTCACATCCGGGGGTGGGGTCAATGCCAAGCTACAAAATAAAGATGGACTCAACTTTGCAAACAAGAGGAACAAAGACACAAAAAAATACATTTGATAAATGTTAGGCAGATGCATTTGTGCATCCGGATACTCTGTAATTTATACTGTGTACTATATAATGGAATTTAAAAAAAAGTGCTATCTTTTCTATTTCCAGTTAATTGCAAACAGTTTTGTAACTCTTTGCTTTTTAAATCTTTAAAAAAAAAAATGCTGAAGTACTGTACAGGGTTGTACAATAATAACCCCTTTGCCATGATAAAGAAAAGAACCTGTGTGTTTTCTTTGTACATTATATACATATTAGAAATGAGTAATTTCTCTGGGCAACAATTTCAGATTTATTTTTGTACTATAAGTAGTGTATCAGTTAAGTTTTAAAACATCAACACTTCATATTACACATTATAAAGGGAGCATCAATCTGACGCCATCCATGATTCACTATAAGATGGCGTGGCAGTGTGTGAGGGCTTCATCAGGTATCTCCATATAAGATCTGTGTGCGTCTTGAGGGCGGAGGAGAAGCAAAATGACTTCATGTATTTCTGGTAAGACGCACATTGCTAACATTATTTAACTTGCATCGTAATCGAACTTGAAACATAGCCGCCAGTGTATGACAAACTTCCATCCCCCTGAGGCTATTTCTCTATAGTAACTGGAAACCCATAAATCATTGTTGAAGGTCTCCAATAATTACAGCTGTTGACCCCGGCGGCCTGCTCACTGCCTGGGCTGCCCTGTAACCTTCTGGTGACACGAGGAAAGTTGTATTCCTCTAAATAGAGACGTGCTGAGGGACTTGATGCTTAGAGGGCTACTCAATATCATTATACATGGCAACTTGATCTGTGGTGAGCAGGACATCAATATTCCTTTTGCAGATCAGCAAAGATAATGTGTATCGCCTTGTAGCACACTGTAATGAAAGAAGTGGTTTAGCTGCTTCTCTCTTCACAATGTGCTTGTTCTTTGGCCTGCATCAGGATTTCTATTATTTTGTAAGAACGTCAGGTCAAAGGAGGGAAATATCACAGCGCAAAAGCAATGCGGCTCTTTGAAGCAAAGATGACAAAATCCTCCGAATTCCTTATCGGTCAGTACATATTTAGGATGCTTTCAGAAATGTCAGGTGAGTAAGATGTGAAGGTCCGTAACCAAACCGTGACATTTTATTAACAAAAAAAAGCGGTTAAGCGCTCAGAGTCTACACCCTTGTGTAAAGCAATGTTGTTAGGGTAACAGCATTAAGGTGATGAAAAATAGTTTATATTCTGTATTATAAAGGATCAGCTTAAATGTATGACATGAGCCACGGTATTAGGGAGCGCTGCTCACCCTATTTTTTTTTTGTGAAGCTTTAGATCCGCCCCATGCAAGAATCACTGTGGGGTTTACTGATTGGGCCACCCAGTATTAATTGCATAATTTCCCAGGGTATAAGGCTACGCTTATGGTGATGTGACGTCAGGCTGCTGTCGCTGGAAAAATCAAATTGAGATGACTTCCAGCGATCGCGATCAAGCCGTCGCGTCACGCTTACCATAAGCGCTTGCGACGGTGGCAATGCATTTGGTTTGACGCAACGTCACTATAAGCGCAGCCTAAGAAGGGGTTGTAGCACTCTCTCTAATGTATCCCTGATGAGGGCCACAGAGGGCTGAAACGCGTTGGATTGAGGAACAGATTACATGCACCCCCTGTAAGTAGAGAGAGGGTCCACAAGTTTGTTCCAGTAAATTGGATTGTTTTCACTACATCAGCGTCGGCAACGTCAGCAACGCCTGCAGCTGTTAGTGAGAAGCAGCATACAGCCCAGGGGCAGTCCCAGAAAACGTCAGACCGGAAACGTCCTGTGGTTACACCGCATCCGGGTTCTGGAGAGAGGAGCACGCTAGCCGCAGCATCAAGTTCTTTCCAAGCACTAAGCGCGACCCCTCAGTGTCCGGTGCACGGAGGAGTGGTGCCCAAGCAGAGAGCTGACGCAGCGGTATACCTAGGTACCAGCTTTACCTTGAACCTCCCAGTGACCCATGGGAAACGTCCAGGAGACGATTGAAGGACAACATACCCCCCTGAATTGGGCTCCTACTGCTATCAGGCAATTTAACTTTTTTTTTTCATTTTTATGTATTATGTATCATTTATTGCTTTTTTCCCTTCCATAAATAATTTACTTGTATCACTTGCGCCCTTTTTTCCTGTTTTGTTTGATGTGATATTTTATTGGAAAGATTTGGTAGTCAATGAGACGTCTTCCAATGAGAGAGACCTGCACATTGCTCCTCTCACAGGGGACAAGAAACACATAACAAAGCCAGTCCATTAAAGCCCTTCTGGTCCGCAGTCAATAACACTTTGAAGTATTTTCTAGTTGAACTGGTTGGTCTATCAATACTTGATTCTTTTGGCCACTTGTTGTTCTGTATGCTATGGGGAGTTCAGTTACTTCTTTTTAATCACCTCTATTTTATGATCATTCTAAATCCCTCTTCTGTGAGCTCTTGTATTTGAGATGTATTCGGTGAGGTGATTGTAATTTCCATTTCACTAATGAAGTGGCAGGTGATGTATTTGCACTGGAACATAGCGTGTTCCGGTGACAAGGAATGTGCCAAATTTGAGTAAAGATACTAAATTACCTAATAATAATATTACTAATTGTCATTCTACATTTTGTTAACATCATAAAGCTTTTTAAGGAAAAAAATAGCTTTAAGTCACAAAACTGTCACAAAAAGATGTGACCTGCTTATTTTGCCATTCAAAGTGATCTCTAATTGTTCTCTGTGACTCCTGTTATCACTATAAGGGACATGCACCTTATTCCCCCCACTCACCTAATCTTACCACGTACACTCCTCCGAAACAGAACAAGCACCCCCCATCACCAGACCCCCACCCCCCTCACCAGCAAAGACACAAGTCCGTCTCCCACACAAATATACAAATGAGACACATTGTCGATTCTGCTGGCCTGTGAATTCAATGGAAACCCCAGAACTAAGCCCCAGTGAATCTTGCAGGTGAAATCTTACAGGTGTTCTGTGAGCACGAGCTCCATTCTTGTGTCTTCAGTTTTTTTCCTAAAAAAGGACATTTGCAGCATGTTTATTTTCAGGTCCAGAACCGCTGGAAGTGTTTTAACTGTGACAGGCATCATGTAAATACTCCCCGCTAGAGATATGCGCAAAACCCGTTTCACAGAATTTCCCGGGCTTACCGTTAAAAATCTGTTCCGCGGTGTAAAATCCGTCTACGCATTGTTCCAGTTTTAATCCGTGCGGAAATCCAAAACCGTCAGTGGATACAATCCCCTGGTGGATTTTACCAATCCGTGGATTCAGCTATCCACGTGCAGATTGTATTCAAATCCACCAACAGATTGCGGAATCCGTGGATTGGATGGTCGGTGATAAAAAAGAACGAATCGCGGTTCCAAATATGCAAAAAAATTAAATGCCCATCTCTACCTCCATCCTCCGGGATTTCTCAGGCACTTTTCATCTCTAGCTAGTGCCACACATACAGAGGGAATGCTCGTCATTCAAACTGCGACTGTGTTAATTGACCCTGAAAAAGAACAATATTACATTAATTTAACAAGTTTTCCTGCAAAATCTATTGAAAATAAAAGAGCCACGCCAATCTTGCTAAAACTTGGGTTAAAACTAGAAATTGTTGAATTTTTCCATCAAAATATGAATTTGCTGTAGAAATGGTGGTTTGTCACATGTTTCAATATTTGCAAAGTTGAAAAATAAAACCACTAAGTTTTTATACATTTTGGGGGGAATACTTGAAAATGCAAAAATTAGTGAAAGTTAGCAAACTCTTAATGAGAACTTTTCTTAATAGGCGAAAGTTTGCAAATTACAGGCATACCCCGGAATAATGTAGGCAATGGGACCAGAGCATGTATGTAAAGCAAAAATGTACTTAAAGTGAAGCACTACCTTTTCCCCACTTATCGATGCATGTACTGTACTGCAATCGTCATATACGTGCATAACTGATGTAAATAACGCATGTATAACAGGCTCTATAGTCTCCCCGCTTGCGCATAGCTTCGGTACAGGTAGGGAGCCGATATTGCTGTTCAGGACGTGCTGACAGGCGCATGCGTGAGCTGCCGTTTGCCTATTGAGCGAGATGTACTTACTCGCGAGTGTACTCAAAGTGAGTGTCCTTAAACCGGGGTATGCCTGTAATTAATAAAAATTGCACCATATTTTTTTTATTGACATTCTTACTAAAATGGGGGGGCAAAAAAAACAACGTATCAAATTTCAACAAATTCGTCCATCTCTGGTTACAGCTAGCGAAAGTGAACACAATTGTGTTTTGAGGACCAGGCGCTACATCTAGCTGTTTTATCAATACCATCTCAACTCACATACAGAAATGAGTAGGTACATGAAGCTAGATATATCCAGACCAGCTGTGCCTCGCACTATAGCACCCAAACCCTTTCACTCCCTTATTAGTGCGTACATGTTTTTCATTTTCTGCGAGATCAGAGAACCCGTTTCAAAATAGAGCGTGTGAGAAATCTATCATTGCTTTTGCATATGTAATCAGTGTGTTATTCTGTGTGACTGCGTCAGAATCTGGATTTCTATTGCAGGATCCCCGGAGTCCACTTGCGTTTTAACTCCCGTTATCTAGATTGTTTGCAGGTTGCGATAACTTTTAAGCGACCAGCAGACTTCTTCACAAATAAAATGATAGTGTACAGAGATTTCCAAACCTTAGGTCTCAATTAACGTGTAGAAACCGATGAGACTTGGACCGCTCTGTCCACTATAATTTCATCTACGGACAACCTAATGTTGGTCCCATAAGGCATGGGGAACAGGGCCACTCCAGGGCTACCAACAGGTCAGGTTTTAAGGATATCCCTGCTTCAACATTGAGCCGCCTGTGCTGAAGCAGGGACTGATTGAGCCACCTAGTCGGAAGCAGGGACTGATTGAGCTACCTGTGCTAAAAACAGGGATATGCTGAAAACCTGACCTGTTGGGGGCACTTGAGGACGAGTTGGGAACCACCGCTGAGGTATCACAAATCTGCATTTATTCAACACTGCGACCAGAACGTATAAATACTTCTCCCGTTATCTGAGTATTTCACCCCGGGAGGTACGTTCTGAAGCAGCTGTGCAAAAATATATTGTTTATATTCTTTAACAATTATGTAGTTTATATACACAATGCACATACAGTTGGGTAATATGCCATCTGGCATGTTAAAGTAATATTGAATGTTTATAGCCTTAAAGTTGAAATATATAGTGTTTGCTCTTGAAATGTAGTCTCCACTGTTTCTCGCCTCTCAAGTTAAGTTCATTTAACTGATGGTTTTGAAAATGTAAAGATCTTTGATTCCGAGCTAGATTCACGGAAGGTCAATATTGCTGCATTAAAATTTGGGTTTTACCGTTTGTTTTTTATTTTACAATTGCTGATGTTTTCACTAAAATATATTCATTGTCATTTGTATACCCGAGTATGGCTTTAAAAAATGCAAGTGATAATGCTTATTTTTAATTCCTAGACATCTGCGTTAATCATCACTAAACATTCAATTGTGCATTGTGGGAGAGGGGACATTAGGGTAGGGGGACTCAAATCCGGTCCTCAAGCCCCCCCAACAGGTCAGGTTTTCAGGATATCCCAGCTTCAGCACAGGTGGCTCAATCAGTCCCTGCTTCAGCACAGATGGCTCAATCTACGACGGAGCCTCTGATTGAGCCACCTGTGCTGACGCTGGGATATACTGAAAACTTGACCTGTTGGGGGGGCTTGAGGACTGAAGTTGAGCCCCCCCCTGCCTTATGGAGTAACATAATTGTATTTATCTCATTGCATCAGATAACACCCCCTATTGACTCCCGAAATCACAAGCTGATGCAGTAACATTGTAGTGTTGCAGATGGATCAAAAAACACAACCCAAATGAAACTGATGGCGTTCTTTTCTTGGATGAACGTGCTGCTTTTTGCCCTGGAATTGCACCAAAGTAGCGCTGATGCATAATCCCCTGGGAATCTAATCTAATCATAAACATGTAATGCTGCTTTGAAATGCTTCACTTTGGTCTGTAATTGTGCAGCACATAATAGCCGCAGAATCCTGCAATCCCAGGCGGAACAGAAATGAGATTATACATGAATAAAAAGACTGCACATCTATCATTTCAATTTAGCCAGGGAGAGCAGGAATTCCTTCCCTGAGAGCAACGCTTTCTTTCCTCCCTTTCCGATAAATTACATCCAATTAATTGGGTCCAGGCCAGCAGTATATCTCTTCTGATGCTCTTTGATTTGCGGAAAGCATATTAAAAGTTTCCCCTTGTGAAAAAAATTATCAAGTAATTGGAAAGTGTAAATGTTATCAGTTTGGGAACTATGAATACCATCATCTTCCTTACCAATATTTTGTAGCCACAGAGGGCTTTAATATGTAGAGATTCCCGTTTGGGGCCAGAAGATGTAATTTCCGGGGCTTCCTTGTGTGACACACTGATTGACTTTGTTCCTTATATTTTGAACATTGACAAAGCTTTTTGAAGTGAAATTTCTCAGCTGACGTTGGCTCATTGGAAACTCTCATAGGGTAAAATGAATTGAGTTTGTGACTTACTATGAAACGGAAGTAGCATACTGCGCATGTGCAGACTGGCGCAGCAGAAGGGGGCAGAAAGTTCTCAGCAGCACTGTGTGCTGGCCGAATTTAACAGATTGGGGGCATGCACGCACTCCCCCTGCCACCCTGTGAATGTAATTGTGTGCATGCGCAGGTAACACAGGGCGTGGGCGGATGCGTATAAACTTCACTGCTATTGCGTATGCGCTGAAGGCATATGCATCGTGCGCATGCGTCATGTTTATGGTATGTGCGCATGCGCAAAAAATTACCTCTCTGCACATCAGAATACTGAGTACGCATGCGCACTACTCGGGGAACTCCAGGAACAACAGTGACACTGGCTGTGGCTGGCTCCCAGGGAGCACAGCTCCGCTACCTGTCACCAGCTCCAAAATACAACAATACCGCTAAGTAATGTGCGGTGCAGCACCACCACAACAACAGGACTAGTCTGCCACTGACAAGTGTCTGCTCCGGCATACTGACCCTGGCCCTACTATCTGCGGGGACACACGCAGTGCCAACCATACTTCACACACACACACAGACGCACGCACGCACACACATATGCACACACACACATATACACACATACACATATATACACATACATATATATATGCACACACACATACACACATATATATATATATACTTGCATACATATACATATACACATATATATATACCCACGCGCACACACACCCATATAGCGAAACAAATAACAAATTAGCATTTAAAATTGAAAAAATAAATCAAAACATCAAAAGTGTCTTAACATATTACACGCGACATATATATTAATGAATTAAAATATATTACCTGTAATAATTTTGTTTAAAAAAAAGGCGGCTGTGAGGATCACGCATGTTAAACATATATCATCATTGCATTTTATTAATGCGTTTCTACTTTAGTTTATCATTTCAATGGAATTAAACAGTTTTGCACACAGTGACTGTAAAAACACCAAGTCGTTTCACTTCTTACATGCGTGCTCGCCACACACACTGTTTTGTTGTTGTCTGGACTGGTAGCAGTACGTTGCACGGGCATTAGTTCCGGATGGGCAGGTGCTGCAGGGCAAGGCAATGAGGAAGGATGACATTATATTGGGCGCAGAAACTGGTTGGTTCTGCTGATGCAAATTCTCTCTTCTCCGTGATGGAGAAACCGTCAGAGCCACAACCTAGAAGTCTCCGAATAAGATTGACTCAACATATCTAATACTTTAAAAAGTCCATAATATGAAGGTGATCGTTGATGCTGTCGTGAGCCCACATACCTAAGCAAAACATATAGGAGCTATTATCCGATGAACTAGTGATGAGTGGATCATCTGAGGTCAAACTATTGGTGCATCGGCTTTCAATTATATCTGAGATTTTCATAAAATGTTCTTACTCTGAGATTATGTTTCAATTCTTCCTCTTAAATTTACGTTAAATATTTGTGTATGCACATAATGTTTTCACTGACCATACTGTAAATATAATGTCACTAGAAAAGTGGAGATACTTGGGCGCTGCCTCTGTGGGATGGTGAATGATGTAACAGAGTGAAATTCACAATCATGCAGAACTAGGGTGAACGATAGTGAGAGGCCGAAAGTATTTGAGAAAATATACTGGCCCAAACTGTCGCTGCTGCTCAGCTGGAGAAGGACCTTCCCTGGATCTTCAGAAAGTAGGTGCACACAAGAAAACAGCGAGCGCACATGTGGAGAAAGTAATAAAAAATGATAAAACACTGTTAGATGTCTATTATTGATTTATCATAAAATAAATAGGGGTAATGGGATGGAGTAGTGCTCATGCTAATGTAGACAAACACTCACACGGCCAAATGTGAGTGGCGGTCACATCTGTTGCAGAGTGTTGTTGCCTCTGATCTGGTCTCTACTGTACTCACAGCCCCAGGTCATCAAATCTTCCTTCCAGGGTATATGGGTAAACCTGATGAACCTGAGGAAGGATTTTTCCGAAACGTGTTGTTCAGATCACAAGAAGATTTTATCCAGTTCAGTCTAGCCATCTGCCTGAAGACCCCTGCTTTAGACCTCCGGAATCGGGAGAGAGAAGAACTTTAAGCAGGAGTCTAACAGCATCATAGACAAAGGACTTAATCACTGTTTAGTCTGTTACCCCCGATACCATCTCTTCCTCCATCTTCCACTGAGTGACTGAAAAGAGTTGAGCAAGAAGAATTAATCCATCTGAAGCTCACAACCAGTGTTTGGTTGTGAGGACACTTACATAAGTCCATGTGAGTGATTTAGTTAGTATTTTTTATTACCCATCAACCCCCATTATCCTATATTGGGATTTTTCCCCACTGTTTTCATTCCTATTTCCTGAGGTATTACTGGATAAGACTGGCAACAGGAGTACCAGAGAGTATTGGCATACTTCATCTACGAGGGCATGCTTATACGCCCGTGACATCTACGTTTACCCATATACCCTGGAAGGAAGATTTGACAACCTGGGGCTGTGAGTACAGTAGAGACCAGATCAGAGGCAACAATACTCTGCAACAGATGTGACCGCCACTCACATTTGGCCGTGTGAGTGTTTGTCTATATTAGCATGAGTACTACTCCATCCCATTACCCCTAATGATTTTATGATAAATCAATAATAGACATCTAACACAGTGTTTTATCATTTTTTTATTACTTTCTCCACATGTGCGCTCGCTGTGTTCTTGTGTGCATGTAGATATAATGTCAGGCTGGAATTCTTACTGTAAATCTGAGCTAGTTCCAGTCTCTGCAATGTAATCACAAGACATCCAAATCTTCCACCTTGTCCCCTGTAACGTCCATGCAATGAAACCAAATCAACCCCACCGTACCAAACATGCACG
Source organism: Ascaphus truei (assembly GCF_040206685.1). NCBI lineage: Eukaryota > Metazoa > Chordata > Amphibia > Anura > Ascaphidae > Ascaphus > Ascaphus truei. The sequence continues at coordinate 45,626,633 of NC_134491.1, read as the reverse complement.
CATTGACATAGGTATCATGCATATAATATACCATTTTACCAGCAATATGTGCATTTCATCCCCATAACCATTCTATCATTCTATCATTACACCCCAAATATCTGTCCTATGTTCCTCTTCAAACAGACAGTTATGTTTCTCTTTCCAGCAACAAGGCCCTTTCTTGACTGATGAAAAGAAAATGTTCAATGGAACTTTAATGAACAGTGATTTTTTTAAATTAAATAAGAAGTTCAGAGCTTTCAGAATTCCCAACCTTTTGGAGTTTTTTTCCCCTACAAATCAAGCCTGCCTGTTGGATTGGCATTGTAATTCTGGTGATATCAGAGCGCCTGCTCCTTTATATCCAGATGTTTGCAGCATTCATACAAGGACTTGAATAAGCTGTGTGATGGGATCCCAATCTAAAAAGGGTATACACTGTAACATAGCAGCCATACGGGAGACAGAGCTCTTACAAGGTACACGTTGTTGGAAAGAACAAAATGGGTCAAATCCAGAACAGAGCTTCCCAAACATGGTCAGTATTGTCTATTCTGTGTGTGTTGAGTATTCGAGATGAGAAGCCAGAGAGGATATGTTATAATACATATGTCATAAATATTCCAGGAGAGATGACAATAATCTCTCCACAGAGATCCATTCCCTCCTGAACTAAATATAATCTCGCCACAGAGATCCATTCCCTCCTGAACTAAATTAATCTCGCCACAGAGATCCATTCCCTCCTGAACTAAATATAATCTCACCACAGAGATCCATTCCATCCTGAACTAAATTAATCTCGCCACAGAGATCCATTCCCTCCTGAACTAAATATAATCTCGCCACAGAGATCCATTCCCTCCTGAACTAAATATAATCTCACCACAGAGATCCATTCCCTCCTGAACTAAATATAATCTCGCCACAGAGATCCATTCCCTCCTGAACTAAATATAATCTCGCCACAGAGATCCATTCCCTCTTGAACTAAATATAATCTCACCACAGAGTTCCATTCCCTCCTGAACTAAATATAATCTCGCCACAGAGATCCATTCCCTCCTGAACTAAATATAATCTCACCACAGAGATCCATTCCCTCCTGAACTAAATATAATCTCACCACAGAGATCCATTCCCTCCTGAACTAAATATAATCTCGCCACAGAGATCCATTCCCTCCTGAACTAAATATAATCTCGCCACAGAGATCCATTCCCTCCTGAACTAAATATAATCTCGCCACAGAGATTCATTCCCTCCTGAACTAAATATAATCTCGCCACAGAGATCCATTCCCTCCTTAACTAAATTAATCTCGCCACAGAGATCCATTCCCTCCTGAACTAAATATAATCTCGCCACAGAGATCCATTCCCTCCTGAACTAAATTAATCTCGCCACAGAGATCCATTCCCTCCTGAACTAAATATAATCTCGCCACAGAGATCCATTCCCTCCTGAACTAAATATAATCTCGCCACAGAGATCCATTCCCTCCTGAACTAAATTTATCTCGCCATAGAGATCCATTCCCTCCTGAACTAAATATAATCTCGCCACAGAGATCCATTCCCTCCTGAACTAAATATTTATTGCACATAGTGACCCAGTGGAGCATACAATCTAGTGTCACAGGTGTGAACTCCAGGCACAACAGGGACAAGAATTAAGGTTTAAAAAGATGGAGGTAGGTGTACAATGCACAGGGCTGCAGTTGAGGATACATTATGACTTGCATGGATATAATGCTTACTATAATAATATATGTCTCACTAAAATGCTGCATCACCAATATTACCAATTCACAAACAATTCTGTCTGTGAATATGTTTTTACTTTCTGTGAATTCATTGCTCTGAACAATTACCTCTTGTGGCAAAAATACAATGATTTCACTCTGTTTGATAATAAATAAACAGCATGTTGCACATGCTAAAAATGGACGTTGAGTAACTCTGCTACAGTCCTGTACCCATAACTAAGATGTTTGAGTAGTGAGTATTCTTCCGGGGATACGTTCAAGTGAAGGGACTAAAGAAAAAGTTATATACTTAATGTATTTGGATTAAACAAATGCACTCGAACAACATGAGTGCAGCCACATCACGGGTGATAGTGGAAGTTGGTCTTTCAGTATCCGATTCCTGCACGAGAAAGGAAGAATTCATAATGATTTTAGTTGTGATTGTTTCCCCACCTTTTCCAACACTTTCCGTGTTACAATAATCCTTCATTCTGAACTACAATTGGCCTCCTCTTGCTTGCAAAAGCTTTACACCACAGAACCCAAGCCCAAACTTGGTAAAGATACTGGACATGTGAGGAGACACGAACAGAACATCATTGTGTTTGTATTCTGCTTTGAGGATCTCTAAGCGCTTCCAACTCCTCTTACAACAAATATAACTTAATGTAACTCTGCATACAAATACTGAACATCAAACAGACAGATGTATTATCCATGCAAACTCCCCAAACATACTTGTATCATTCAAAACATTCTTCTGATCCCCAGAGTCTCGTATAAGAGTTAAAACGCCTATGAAAATGAAGTCTTGTTGACATGAAAGTAATAGAAAAGTTATATAGAACGCTGGTTCTGTTGGCAATTAGTGTGGATCAAAGAACCAGTAGAATTTCATAGTTAATATGCTTTTTTTTAAATGATGTCGTAGCCGTTTATTTTTTTCACTCTGGAATAATATATTGCCTAAATTGGTAACGAGGCAAAAAGCCATTAAGCACATACAGTACAATTCCAAGATTTAGCAGTCATTTAATATGTTGCAGATTATAAAAAAGCATTTTACGATATCCCAGAGACAAATATTGCTAAACATCCACACATTGTACTTGGGTTTTTTTCTGACATTGGCAACATCTTCAAATAAAAACAGAAAAATATATTACGTGTTGGCTTAAGACTTTATACCACATCACGCAAATCTTCTCTGAAGAGGTAGTGAATGCATTGAATGGCCTCCCAGCCGGACACAGAGGAAAGGAACACGATACAATTCAAGTTCATTTATAAAATAAGTGTCTACATTAAACATTGCAAATATGCGAACATCGAGATGTATTCATTAAACCGTGATATTGCTGATCTGGGCACTGACTTCAATAGGAGTTTCCATGCGATAATGCCTTGATCAGCAGTATTGCACTTTAATGAAGTAGGCCCCTTGGAGAGTTACGATGACCGGCTTATATTTTACTGCAAAAGATACACTTTTCTGGTATGGACAGTGTCCGCGACTTAACATGTATTTATTACTGACTGGCTCGAACCATCTTAATTAGTATGGATCCAGAGAGGGTGCTGATTATTTTCATAGCAGATGAAAAGCAAAGCGGTTCTCAGCTGGGAATAAAGCGCATTCCTCTGGAATGTTGGAGCTGGAAATTCCATCTCAAGTTACGATAGGGGTTTAATTGCACTGCGGAAAGTCGCACTCTGTAATGAATATGTTGTGTTTGCCATTAACCTTTGTAAGCAGAAAGCAGTGGGGAATAAAAGTGAAGGGAAAAGAGGGAGAGAACTAATGTTACCATTAAACATAGAATGTTGTAATGATACATCAGTAACAATTGGCATTTCCATTGCAATAGTTTCGGTTAAAAAGTCTGGAGCAACGGGGAGAAGGAAAAGAAAGAGTTGGACGTTCTCATGCTGCTGAGTAGAGGACGTGAGGAGCCACTCAAGATTACTTGTGTTACATGACATATATCTACCATGATGACTGGGGAGAATCTACTCTCATTCCCTACTAAATTCCAGTAACAACCAACAAGAGAATCCTTCCAACTTTCTCATATGGGAGTTTCTCTGTCAGTGATTAGGGTCGGGGGAGAATATAACTAGAGAGGTGTATCGCAGTTGTGCCGGTCAGAGTGACGCCTATTAGAAGTCAAACACCTACCCATGTGACATCACTTAACACTTGCAGAGACACAGATAACCTACTATATACACACAATAGAATTTAATTATGCATAAATGTTTGATCAACAGTGTTGCCATCAAAGATGCCACATTCAACTTTATATTCATTGTATTATGTTTGAGGTTCACTTTAAAATGTTACCACACACAGAGGTCAGGACACAAGCGCAAACCAATCCCGTTTAGACACTCTCACTCAACCAGCAGGTGCAAATGGAGCAATATTCAATGTATCACGTGTATAGGGGGTCGCACTTTGGTTATCTTTGGTACTAAGTCAAAATATTATAAATACAGGTAAACCCCGTTATAACGCGACCCATTATAACGCGATTCGGTTATAACGCGGTTTTCCCGTGGCTCCCGTTTAAAAAAAAAAAAAAAATGAAATTTAATTTTTTTTGCACACTGCACACACTGCACACACTGCACACACTGCACACACTGCACACACTGCACACACTCTCACTGCACACACACTGCACACACTTCACACTGCACACAGCACACACTCTCACTGCACACACTGCACACACACTGCTCATTGCTCACACTACTCACACTGCACAAAGCACACTCTCACTGCACACACTGCACACTGCACACACACTGCTCATGGCTCACACTGCACACACTGCTCATTGCTCACACTGCACACACTGCTCACTGCACGCACTGCTCACTGCACGCACTGCTCACTGCACACACTGCTCACTGCACCCATTGCTCACTGCACCCACTGCTCACTGCACCCACTGCTCACTGCACACACTGCTCACTGCACACACTTCTCACTGCACACACTGCTCACTGCACCCACTGCTCACTGCACACACTGCTCACTGCACACACTGTTCACTGCACACACTGCTCACTGCACCCACTCTACACTGCACACACTGCACCTCACATCACTCCCACCTCACATCACTCCCACCCCCCCCCCTGCAACTCACACCACTCTCCCCCCTCACAAATAAAACAGAGTCGGGCCCTACAGCCCATTTCAGCAGCCCCCCCAGCCCATTCCATTTCAGCAGTCCCCCCCATATGTCAGCAGCCCCCACCCCCTTCCTCCCATGTCAGCAGCCCCCCACCCCCTTCCTCCCATGTCAACAGCCCCCCACCCCCTTCCTCCCATGTCAACAGCCCCCCACCCCCCCTCACATGTTAGCCGCCCCCCACACCCCGCACATGTCAGCAGCCCACCCCCCCTCACATGTCAGCAGCCCACCCCCCCTCACATGTCAGCAGCCCACCCCCCTCACATGTCAGCAGCCCACCCCCCCTCACATGTCAGCAGCCCACCCCCCCTCACATGTCAGCAGCCCACCCCCCCTCACATGTCAGCAGCCCACCCCCCCTCACATGTCAGCAGCCCACCCCCCTCACATGTCAGCAGCCCACCCCCCCTCACATGTCAGCAGCCCCCCCCCCCCTTACATGTCAGCAGCCCACACACACACACACACACACACACACACACACACACACACCCACACACACACACACACACACACACACTCTTTAAATGCTGATGACATCACTCTCCCCGTTTCCCGCTATCTCCGGAGCAGATCTTTTCGGCTGATGCCTCTCCTCGGGGTTCTCCTGAGCTGGTGTCAGCTCCGGAGGATCTGTCGGCAGGCAATGTAGGCGCCACCTCACCCTCCCTCACGGAGCAGTGTCGGCCATCTTGCTCCCGACTTGCCCCGGATTGAAGCCTCTTCCTGCGGCTGTTGGTCCCGTTTGTAGGGAGAGGGAGGGGGAAGCCCCCTCCACACACACACACAGTGGAGTAAGGGGGGAAGCGCCAAGACTCGGCTCTCCAGCCTCCCCGCCCGTTCGTGCCCGTCAGCTTCCCCCTCGCAGTCCGCCCGCATCGAGCGGGCAAGCACGGGAACCACCACCACCCCACCCACATGCACAGCCGCGCAACACAATCCTCCTTCCCCCCCACGGCCGCCCATCTCCCACATCCCAGGTGGCGGACACCCCTTCAGAGGACACCCCGGGCATTGGACACTTCCGATCAGGCGTGCGGCGGCCATTTTTAAAAAAAAATAGCGTGCCCCCGTTACTAACGCGGTGGTCTCGGGGTGGACCCCGAGCACCGCGCTATAACGGGGTTTACCTGTATATTTAACACGAATACAGGAAATAAAGACACTGGAAAGATTAAGGTAGTAGCTAAGGATCCAGTTGTCACACTACAACCCTAAATCCAGCTCTTATCAATCACCCATATCACAAGCCGACATCCAAGGATACAGTATGTGTCGATATGCTGTGACACCATCTTGTCCATTGTCACGGTAGCTTATGACAAGATATAATGAACACCAAATATCTGGGTTGAACTGAACGAGGCTTAGATATAATAAAATATAATGTATTCCTTAAATAAGGTGAACACATCAAAATAGTACAATTAACAGACAAAAAGGTAACACTTACTTAGGGTTGGGGGATGGAGAAGTATCCACTAGCAATTCTCCAGCAGTCCAGTGACATTCAAGATGGAATCAGAAGCACAACTCCAGCAATCCAGTGACATTCAAGGTTGTATCAGAAGCACAACTAAAAACTGTAGGGTTGACACAGTTTATATACCTGTGTAACCCTATCTTTAACATTGAATACAGCCTATTGGTGAACAATTATCTGTATCCACTCCCTAACGTGGAGACAGACTAACCCATGCCCTCAGGTAACAATCAGACTGGCAGAGTTTGTTGATTGATTAATACTTAATCTCTAGACATTGGGTAAACAATCGAGGCAGTTAACTTTTTGATCACCGTGCTTAGGCTACTCAGCCGGTTGTCCTTCATGACCTATTAGCCTAGCAGATGGCGTCTGCATTTTCAGACCAGATCCAAAATAAAATACATATACACTTTAATATATACACATATTAATAAGTTCCATTCTGGTGGACTCAGTGGGTCGACCTTTGCCAGTTTTGAATGCTTACAGTGACTCCGCATATTGGCCAAATATCAACTCTCTGCGACCTACAGAACTGGAGATACAGAAATGCACTTTAAAACATTAAAATACAGGCTCATAATGAAGCATAGGAATAGGGGAACATACATTTTCAAGGTATAACAAAATGCAAACCACATCCCTGGACCGCAGTCCAGTTAACCCCTTGCCTCTCTGGTGAGGTCAGGGGATGGCCATATGGGGTGCAACCCCTTTAATACCAGGCCACCCCCTTTCTCCCTCTACATCCATGTCTCAGGGTTGCCAAAAGAGAGGGAGAGCTGGGACAGTTTCACCTCATGCTCCTTCCACCAAGCAATGGGCATGGACAGGTTCTGGACAGACCTGGCCCCTACCCCCACTTGACCAGTGCACCCCCATGTGCCCCTCCTCTCTACTGCTTGATGCCTTGGGAACCAGTTCACTCCTGTCCTGGGCTATGTGAAATGTGTCAGCGAGTCTGCTATGTCTACTCAAATCTTTAGCGCCAGGAAACTTTAGAGTAAATTGAATAAGGGCCACAGCCTTTGCAGAGAGAAAACAATCAAATTAGTTTATAGTCCTTATGAAATATGCTGTGAAGCCACTTCCCCGTGCCTGAGATGTTGGTCATTTTAAGTTCAGTAACGCTGACCTGTTCTCCAGCACTGAGAAGTAGCTGCACATCGTGTTGAACATGGGGTTTGTGTTGGAGCTGAATGCGCCAGGAACCTATTAAAAATAAATGTATATATTGACAGCAGAAAAGGGCAATGTGGTCCATGTAGTCAGCCAACTTTCCTTACAATTTACAAAATCATTGATTTTACCAGATGAAGACCCTTCTGTTGGTCTATCCCAATGATTATTTGATATTTGTTATTTGCCTCCACAAGATCTTCCATGCACCTACACTCATTACAGTCAGGACCCACATACAGGGACTGCTTCATTCTAAGCAGCTCTGACTGCAATATACTGTATCACCTCCATAGTTTATAAGAAGGCACCTCTCTCAGAACTTGCTTCACAACAGCTTTGCTTGCGGGAGTGAGGTTGTGTTGATCCCTTGCTGCTTTATCTGCTATTACATATCCTTTGACTCCCTGGTTCCTGATCACGGCTTGCCCCTGATTTCACACTGCCTGCTGTCTCCCTGACCCTGGCCTGTCTGACAATTCTCCTGCTTGCTGTCCGCCCTGACCCTAGCTTGCCTGACTGCGCCTTTTGCCTGCTCCTCATGGAAACTCCCCTACCCATTGCACCGCTAATCCGAACTCCGAACTCCAGCATTCTGTGATTACCCCAGGAGATTCTGCACTACGGACTCTCCCGGTGGATATCACCACTGAGCCTGATAACTGCTCTCTTAAGTCTCTGAAGTCTGCCACCCTTCAGCTTTAAAGCATTAGACCTTTATCCTAGTGTTTTCTTTCAATTAAAAGAATTTGAAGTCTATATCATGTCATCATTATATCATCATTATCTTCAGCCTTTCTCAGTCCGCAGCTGAATGAAGGCCTTGTCATGGGAGACCGGGACTCTTTCACGGGATCGAGCACAGACAGGACACAGAGATCAAATAAACGAGTGTTTATTTCAGAGCCAACAGACGCAGCACAAAATCACAACAGAGCTTATACTCACATTTGAGCACAATACAGAGGGAATCACAATCGCTTAGGTGTTTGGCACCACCAAAATGACTTTGCCGAAGCAGCTTCCCCTTCTGTATTAGGTCCAGAGTATCCAGGCAGCGCTGGATGCAAGTTGGAGCAAGACACGTTCAAATCTCCCGTTCAGCGTACAAGCAGACTCGACTTCCGGTGTCTCTGGCAAATCCTCAGAGCCCACGCCAGCCCAGCGGAGATCTGTGGAACTGAGATTGGCTGCCCCTTTTCTACATTCCCGTCTCCATAGGAAATCATTGAGAATGAATAGCGACTAATCACAGCGTGGATGCTGTGTGTGGGACAAATCACAACACGGATGCTACATGGACCAAACACACAGTGAGCTACATAGGCCAATCAGGGATGTGGAAAATTTAAACTAACTAACCACTGAGACCTGAGTCAGTTGAGTCTCAACCTAAAACCTCAGGGTCCAGTTTCAGCTACAGTAGATACCGCTTTTGGAGATGGATGCCTCAGAGTCTGAGCTGAACAATGGCCCTGCACTCAGAGTCACCGTTCCCCAGGACTGAGTACACACCCTTCCCCAGGACTGAATACACACCCTTCCCACTCCAGTCCCAGCAATAGCCATTTCTCCAGACGTGGGCTGAACAATAGGTTGCTCAACCCTGCATGTCCAGAAACCTTGGCTATGCTTGAAAACACATTTTATGCTTGCAGTTTACACATATACATTGCTGGGTTTATCACATAACATGCTGGCCACATGAGCCACAGGTAAATGGATATATAGGATTGCACTGCACACCCATCAGATGGATAAGGGTCAGAGACAGGCCTCAACCTTTAATATGCTGGTCTATGGGCCCCTACCGTCACAGGCCTCCCCAGTGATCTTCCTGGTACTGCAGTTACAGCCTCTCTTCTCAACAGTACTCCAACAAATTTTCTGATTTCATCCTACCATCTTACTTTTGGTCATCGTCCTGGTCTTTTCATATCCCTTGAAATCCAGTTAAGCATGTTCTTTATCCAACGATGGTCATTTCTTCTTGACCTATGTCCGGCCCACTGCCATATTAATTTCTTCACCTTTGCGATGATGTTACAGACTTTTTTTGCTTTCGAACCCATCCATTTTTCCCTGTCTCTTTGGTTATTATCAAGCGTACAGCTCTCCATACTTCTTTGAGTTGTCAGAAGCTTCTGAATTGTCTTCGCATTTAGGGTCCAAGTTTCACATCCATATGTTAGCACACGGCAGGATACAGTGTTCAAACACTTTCTTTTTGAAGCATCATGAAAGGTTCCCTTGAAAGATTGTCTTGTTTCTTTCAAATGCCTCCATCCTTCTTCATTCTCCTATTGATTTAACTCTATAGGTTCCCATACATTTATACTTGCTGGCCAAGGTAGACATAGTCTTCGCCTTCTAGTTCTGTTCCTTTTATTTCAATCATTGAAACATTTGTTAAACATCGCTTTGGTCTTTCTGAGATCCATATGGAGGCCCACCTACTTACTTGCTTTGACGATTTGTCCAATTTGTTGCTGCAGGACTTCTGAACTTGAGGCAAAAATAACACTATCATTTTCAAATCATAGACGACTCAACTATTCACCATTGATTGTGATTACTTTTTCTTCCCAATTTAATATCTTGAACAATTCTTCGTGTTGCTGTGAAACGTTTGGTGACATGGTGTCTCCCTGTCACATTTTCGGGCTGATTTTTATCTTGCTTGTATCTTTGTGTAATCTGGTGCTGATGTGGCATTCTTGTAAATGTTCCTTATAATAGCAATGTATGATTCCTCAACACTTTGTCGTCTTAATGCATTTAAAACTGCTGATGTGTAGACATCATCAAATGCTTTTTTGTAATCTATGAAACGTAAACGGAGTGGCTGATCGTATTCACTACTTCAGGAAATCACTTCTTGTACACCTTGGATATGGTCCATTGTGTTGTATCCAGTGCAAAATTCTGCTTGTTCTTTGGGCTCTGGAAAGTCCAGCATCTTTTGAAGCCAATTAGTCAGTACCTCCATAAAAATCTTGTAAGTGATTGGATTTAGACTGTTTGGTCTGTGGTTCTTGAGGTCTTCTTTGACTCTTTTCTTGTGGATGAGAATAACTATGGCATTGCTCAATTGTGTGGCCTCAGACCAGTTTGCTGACCTGCAGGGATGAGTCAGGATGTGGAGATTGACCACAGACCGCTGGGCTGAGTCCTGATAAGGATATGTATGTGTCATAAGCCAAGGTCGGGGAAAGATGCAGCAGCGTAGTCGGTGTCATGGTCCAAGATCAGGGCAAGAGAAAGGCAACCAGACTCCATGTCCAGGCAAAGATTCAGGGCAGGCAAAGTATAAAGCAGGAAACCAGACGAGGTCCTGGAGCACAAGGGATCAGACACTCTAAATCTGATTTTAACCTCCAGTTTACATATATACACAGAAGGGATTATACAACCGGTCCCACTCCGCCCAAGTGGGAAGAGAAAACAAGGCTTTGCCTCCGTTCCACCTCGGGCTACAGCACATTGGGCCAAGCCACTGTTCTGATCGTTGAAAACCGTCATAGTCTAGAGGGAGCGGGGGAAGGGGCTCAGTTCGCTGCCCCCTATCTCGTCGATCTCTATTAAAATTAGATGATGCCTCTTCATGGAAGAAAGGAATGCTGTGATTGGCTGGACAGTCAGTTCTTCCAGCAATGATGCGCTTTGGTAGTTGACGACCCTTATGTATATTCTCACTTACTACTAAGTGTGCTCTGTTCGGCTAAATATGATTCACAGCTGTACTGGTGTAAGGTTCATGATAAATTCACTCCCAGGAGGAGAGAGAGTGAAGCCTGGCTTTCTAGGAGCGATATTAGAAAGCAAGAGGCAGAAGGCACACTGATGTCTTCCAGTATCCCACCGGAGACTGATCTGATGGGAAATCAAACACATGTCACACTGCTGCAATACATGCTTCCTGATATATGCAGTTATAGGTATGTAATATAGGACACACTAGAAGAGTGCAATGTTTTTCAGGCAGCTGATGTGTTAGAGGTAAAGTTCCACTTATTAAGTGCAGAAAATGTTTTTCTTGCACATATTACCTTCACCTCCAGTAGTTTTCTATTTCAGGAACTTACTGATATTCAATGATATGTGTAAGCTATATTAAAAGTGTTGGGAATTAGTTTAAGACCTCCTTTATCCCTGAGCTCTGATCACTGCATCTCTGGAACAGCCGGTGACCACAATATGCTGCAGAACTTTTAGAACCTTAACAATTATCTGAGTGCAAAGGAAGGAATAACAATACATACATGTACTCCTTTTGTTTCCCAGCAGGTCTCTTAGATTGTAAACTCTTCAGAGCAAGCATTTTCTTCCCCATATCTTCTGCTTTTTCTCCGGATGCTCCTATTCCTGTAGGATATCTGTTTTTCCTGTGCTTTATCTTGGTCTCTTTATACTTTTTTTTCTTTTTGGATGAACAAAAAACTCCACGTAGTGATAATGACAATTATTAGGAATTATGCTATAAATTCTCTGTCATTTATTGTTAACGGGATTAATTATTGTACGTCAGATATACATTATGTTGTCTTTGCTTCCCGCACCTTTTTTCTCCCCAAAACACAAATGTGCACGTGGTCGGTGCTTTATAAAAACAGAATTTATTATCCCAGTGTTCCTTAACCTGTTTAGAAATAGTAATACCTGAGGGATGTCAAAAAGTACAGGGGTGTAAGTGTTTATGCTTTTATTTATAAGCAGTGCCTTACAAAACATGACATAATATATTGTTAACATTTTGACCAAGGCATCAATCATCACAGAGAGATACAGGAACCATGAGCAGATTGCATTTCCGCAGGAGCACGGCAAAGGTGCTTATTTTGTTATCACGTTGATGACACTGGTTTTTGACCCTATCTTTTCCCCTCCAGTGTAATATGCAGAAACAGGTATCTATTTCAGGAGCTTTGTGGAGCCAGATTATTAATACACTGGGCTAGGGTTGCTGGCCCGGGAAGAGATATTGCTTTGACTTTCAGAATCTGTGTTGGAAATTAACCACATCCTTTTGGTTAATTAATTGTTTTCATTTGAAAGAAATATGAATCACAGCTGGTGCCTACTCCCCCCTGTGGCTTCACCTACTGGCAAGAATTCAAGAGTAAAGGATAGAAGGAGAAATAACCTATTTCATTTAAGAATGAGGAATTGTTCTTGCCACTGCACCAAGGCTTGAAGTCAAAGATTTCCATAGGTCAAGTCAATTTATAGCTGCTCCCTGGAGTTTTATGGGCTTTATGCAATATTTTGTCAACCTGTATAAATAAGAGTTTGGTGAAGCTGGCCTATACATCTTCCAAGGCATACACGTCTTTACATTGCCAGGATAATTCTGTGCCCACTTATTGCTTTATTGAGTGAGAAATCCAAGGGAGGTTCGTATTTTCTTCTTTGATTTTGGTCTGGGAAAAATGTTAAAACGACTTGAAAATCACTTGATGATATTCATTACATTGATGCTCCCTGTGTTCTGTATGCAAAGGGGTTAAGGATTCTAGTGCTCACAAAATAATGCAGGGAATTGGCTACCTTCTCTAGGCAAGGCCAATAAAAGTGTATTGTACTTCGTTGTATTGTTGTGTTATTGGAAGTGGTACTTTTCAGGCCTGATTATGAAAACGTAATTAAGCATGCCATAGGTGGTGCCCTTTCTCATTATTGCTTCTTCAATATGTTTTAATTGCTGTACTTTCTCATGTCTCCCCTGTGTGTGACTCTCCAGTTTTATAGGATGACCCCTGTCCTAGCTCTTCAATCTTTGGATAATGCTTCTGTCCAGTATTTCCAAGTATGTCTCATAACTATCGTATCTTGCCCTTGATCTTCTTTCATACAGTGTTGAGGTCATTGAGCCTTTCTTTGCAGGCTATCAGGTCTGAGAATAGCTATCACCCCCGGTGGGAAATCCCATACAAAACCAATGTAGCTGCTGATATTGTACATTGTTACTAGAACTGAAAAAAACAACAATGCATTAGACGTAAGGAGTGCAACAGTGAGCTGCAGCGTACCTAGTGTACCGTACTGTATATGGGATCTGACTAAACCTGTAAAGCAGTTAGATTTCATGCAGAGCTACTAAGGGAGAGCTTTGAATTCAGCCATTAAAAGGGCTTTAAAAGAATGTTTCTCTCGTTGCAGGGGTAGTGCTTACAAGGATAGAGGAGTAGGGAAGGGTTATATGATGTATGTACAGTATATCTTTATTTACATAGTGCCCACAGCTGTACTTAGTGCTTTACAAGAGAGACAATACAGTACAGGGAATTATAGTACAACAAATAAGATCAGATAATAAGAAAGGATGTACATTAAGGGGTCTAATTACTAAAGTCTCTCCGCGGCAAAACTGGGGCAAAACAAATTGTTATGGAAGAGGCAGCAGGGCTCCCCTCAAATAAAGGTTTGTACCTACTACCTGCTGCCTCTTTGGCCCGTCATGTACTTTTATTTGGGGAAATAACTTTAGGTAAAAATGTGTTGAAAATAGTAGAATGTACACATGTACTAAACAATAGTCACATCAGAGAGGAGACTTCCTCCTCCAGCACCCGCAGAGACCTCCTGCAGAACTGTCACAACTGTCCTAAAAAGTGCTTTTATCTCTGTTGCTATATATTTAAATTATGACATGATCCCCTCCTAGCCACCAGACTGGTATCTCTCCTTCCAGTACCCCAGGTATAGGGTCACAGATTTTGGGTGCTACCATCCTTGTGGTGTTAGGCTAGGATACTTTTCTTAGGTGTTTTTAAGCACCTTTGTGCAATAGCCCAGGCAGGATTACATTGCAGTTAGACCAAGGCACTTTCCCTGCGGGTGGGGTCTGGATAGACTCAGTGTACCGGTGCCGTTCTGTTTTTAGGTATTGGCGGTCTGACGTTACATCACACCAGTGCAAATATAGCACTGTGTTTCCTTTGATAATTGTTACAATGTTTTTCCATTGGTTTTGCCTCCGTTTTGCAGCTGTAAGGCTTTAGTAAATAACTTGACAAAGAAGTTAAGTCTGATACAAACTGCTTTTGGTTCCTCAAACTGGAATCACTCCAGTAAAGCAAGAAAGGAGACACAATGTAGACTTGATATTCATATAGACAAACACCTTTCTCTTCACACAGGCTCTACTACACCCAGGGGCTGGTTTTCATTTCAGTAATTGTTACTCTCACTTCCATTAATATCAGTATCAGTGTAAGCCAGCTGCCGGTAATCTGCAAAGATAATGTAACAGAAAGATCCCAATAGAACTGCACTAAACCTTTTCCGGGCTCTGGCTCCACAAGGGGCTTTTTACAGGTATCTGAATCACTCAGTATGCTGCTACCTATGGACACTTAACCTCATTCAGCAATCTCCTTGAAAAGTGATTGCTTGTATCAGCAGAAGAAAACAAAAAGTTTACATTTATTGGGAGTCCTTTATGATGCTCGTTAGGGCTGTAACCCACGTCAAGCTTGGCTGGGTCCTCTGACATCCATGCAGGAGAATTACAGGTGCCGGGCTTGGTTCAGACACATAGTAACATTATATACTTATATAGAGCTACACGTTGCAGGATGATTCCGTGTGACCAAGAACTTCCAATCGTTAGTTTTATTCTTTGGGCATGGGGAGGTAATGTGATTTGCTAATAGTCACAGAAGGGGACAATGAGATTCATACAAGGTTATTCGATGGCAAACGCATTGTCTTTTACCATAAGGGCAGTGTCTTAAATGTGTCATTTCACCATGTTCAGCCCTAATTAATGCACAACATCCCATGTTCATGCTATTGACCAGTTTATCTGTGGAAATGCATGCAAGTACGTCTGCACGATTAACAGGTTATTCCTAATATTTCTTCAGTTTCTCCATGTACATTCTTAGTTAAAAGTGCAATCACTCCCAAGATAAAAACAGCAAATAAATGTATCTCTTAATAAAATATTCACTCAAGTGCCCATTAAGCTCGAGTCTTCAACAACTCCGAGGGGACTTTGATAAACATCTCCCAAAGACCCGTTACACAGTTGATCATGTTTGGTTATTCTCAGTCTTGATTTATATTGCAACATGAACTTGAGCTTCTACATCAGGAGTGGCCAACTCAAGTCCTCAAGGGCCACCAACAGGTCAGATTTTTTAGCCAATCCCTGCTTCAGCACTTGTGGCTCAATCAGTGGCTCAGTCAATATACTTTAAATTGCTGTGCACAGGGCCGGCGACAGGCGGGGTGGGGGGGGGGGGGTGGAAACCAGATCTGGGACAGGGAGGGGAGAGCCAGGACAGGGGGGAAGAGCCAGGATAGGGGGAGAGCCAGGGCAGGGGGGGAGAAGCAAGACAGGGAGGGGGGGAGCCGGGACAGGGGGAAGATTAGCTGGGACAGGGGGGAGCAGGGACAGGGGGGGAAAGACAGGACGGGGGGAGAGCCAGGACAGGGGGGGGGGGGAAGAGCAAAAAGAGTACACGGCTTCCAGACCTCTGGCCTCGCAGAAAGGGAGAGAGGTCCAGCAGTAGTTGGAGAGAGCTGGGGCACCAGAGACCTCAGACCAGGCCAAAGGTAAGTGTGTGTGTGTTGTATTTTGTATTGTGAGTGTATGTATTGTATTTAAATGAGTGTGAGGGGGGGTAATTAAGTGGGGGAGAGTGAGAGGAGAGAGGGGGTGGAAGAGAGAGGTAGGGCAGTGAGAGGGGGGAGAGTGGGTGAAGAAGAGAGGGAGAAGAGTGAGAGGGGGGATAGAGGAGGGGCTTGTGAGGCGGTGAGAGGGTGGGATTGAGGGGGCTCGCAAGGTGTGAAAGGGGGGGTTGCATGGGGGCAGGCCCTGGTTGAAACTCTAGGGGTTTGATGGTGCTTTAATTTCCCTTCATGTTGAATAATGTGCTATGTGTGCAGAGTACAGTGCACTGCTTATGGTTCTGCCTATCAGTTATAAGGTTTAAAAAATATATCTGGTTCTGCCTCTTTCCTCCTCCTCACAAAACCTCCTTTTGTACAACGTTAAGAAGTTATGTCTCGTATCAATTTCCAGTATGAAAAGGACTCAGGAAATAATTCTGCAGAACCAGACTGCTAAAACTAATCTATGTGCCAGTTGAAAGCAGATTTAAGAGAGTCCAAACTAGAGTTTGTTCAAAAGTGTGAAGACAATATTTCTTCAAAAAGAAGCCAAGATATGTTTTGTAGCAATATTATCTCTTTGAAGGCACGTGTCTGTAGTCGGCATTCCACTGGGAAGATGAAAATGGGATGTTATTCTCTCTCGCACGCCGCCGACTGAGATAAACTCCGAGACATTTCATTGTCATCAAAAGAATTATTTAGCCTTATAGTTCTGCTCTTCGCTGGCTCCTTATATTGTGTGTTCTCTTAAGGCATCTCCTTCCTGAAAGGGGGACAATTAGGGAGTTGTTAGCTGTAAATGTTGGCTTTGAGCTGGTAAAGCTGGTAAATGTAGATGATGAAGATGTAGTTATTTTTTTGCGACCTGCCATTTATTTAAATGATTGTTTAAAAGTAACCAATCAATATTGCTCATTTTCTTACATTTCTCAAAAGTTTTTGGGAAAGTTCATATTGCTCAAAATGTCCCCAAATGTTGCCTGAGTGTTGACCCTTTTTGTAATGATTTAGATGGAAATACAGAAAGTGTCATGTTTCCTTAAATATTGACTTTTTCACTCCTTTTTTTATTGGAAATATATAACAATGGATACAGAGTTGTCATGAGCACATGACTGAGATTGGTACAGAGATGCTCGGCCGCAGCGGCCTGGAATATTGACTTTTAATGCATGGGGATTTTTTCTTCTTGCGAACGTCAGCAAATTTTCTGCACATCTCTACTTGCTGTGGCAGACATTACTCAACAATTGCATATCCCTAACTTGGCGAATTTGGAGTGGGGAAAAATAGGTTATAAGATACCTTTTACTGGACCAACAACGGTTTGCCAGCTTTCAAACCTCACATGGTTCTTCTTCAGGTCAAGCAGTTTTGTAGTATGAATTACAGGCCGCGGGAGTTGGGAGAGTACTTGAAATTGTGGAACATATATTGTTTGTAAATCACAGTATGTGTGAACATTGTCAGAGGAGAACAAGTGACAAGTGTTACTGTAATGTAATTAAAGTGCTAACAAACTGGTGCAAGGATGGGCAGGAATCAAGAAGCCTAAAACATCCTCAAATATACATACATGATAATGTGTAACATGTGACAGAAGGAATACGTGATGATTCTTATTTTAATGTCATAAAATCACAGTTGGAGCTATCACATATTCCTCCTCTGTCACTTTTCACATATTACGTTGTAAAATATTTAAAGCTGGTTACATACATGTACTGTTGTTGAGTATACATTAGATGTGCACCATATCACACAGTTGTAAAATACTATCATGTAGAGCAGGGGGGCTTAACTCTTGTCCTCAAGTCCCCTCGACAGGTCGGGTTTTCAGGATATTCCAGCTTCAGCACAGATGGCTCAATCAGAGGCTCAGTCAAAGATTGAGCTTCTGATTGAGCCATCTGTGCTGAAGCAGGGACTGATTGAGCCACCTATGCTGAAGCTGGGATATCCTGACCTGTTGGGGGGGCTTGAGGACTGGAGTTGAGCACCCCTGGTGTAGGGTCACAGCAATAAATCACTTTCATTGATATTTGATTAGCTCACATGATAAGGTCAGATAAAACCAACGATTCCCATTGTTTTAATGGCTGAAATATTAGAACCAGTTAATAGGATTATTGCCAAATATTTCTGATATTTGAAGTGTTGCTTTATTTTCCAGTGGAAATTCTTTTGTAAACCAGGACTATCTGTGGGGCTCAGGTGAGCAACTTCTTCAAGAAGTATAGTAATTACATGTATTTTAAGGATGAAAGGTCTATATAAAATAAAAAATCTCCTCGATTGGCATACTGTCCATCCACCGACCCCAAGCGCTGAGTAGAAATTGAATGTACATTCTTTCCCCTTTGCCAATTTACTTTGGGTACCCAAATCTATACGCCCCAGATAAACTTGTGATATTCCTTCCATCCAATGCTCCCTTTTCTATTGGAAGAAATGGGTTTACTAAAGTAGGATCGACACAATCTCCCTCCCTACGTCAAACACTAATTTTCAACCCAAACTTCCTGCCCAGAAGCGACATTAAGAGTTTCTCTAAACTAGTAACTAGGCAAAGTAATGTGGGAAAATGTTGCCCACTAAAATCTAAATAAATGTGAGATACTACTACCGGTGCTCTGTAACTCGAGGAGGGAAGGCCTTCTGCAATCCAAGTACAGGATGTACACGAAAGAAAGGAGGGGTAGAGGCTCATGCCACTCCCTGACAAGGGCTGCTGTGACAGCGAAACGTTGGACACTTTATTTGGCTTCAATGAATGATTGCATTTATAAAACCCATGGAGCCTCTACTCTTCCTTCCCTGTGTACCCATAACTAGACAAACACATTTATTTAAATCAGGAAAATTACATTCTTTTTTGTGAACATTCAAACAAAATAGGGCTATATAGGTCTCACTAACTCAGACATTTGTATTGTCCTTAAAGTAAGCCTACTCGCTTTGAACAATGATGTCTGGACTCTTCTTGTATAAAGGGCTTGAGTTCCATTGTGTGTAATCTTCTCCAGGAAACGCATCCTGGCACTAAACTTTCATATATGTTAAACTGGAAGAATGCATTTATTTATAGAATGTGTTACCAGGAAGTAATACATTGAGAGTTACCTCTCGTTTTCAGGTATGTCCCGGGAATTAGCTATGAATCTATTACTGGAGGACTGGGAAACCATTTCTACCAATACGTCCAGGAGCTCGATTTGTACAAATATAAAAGAAAATGGGTAGAACATTATTTTTTTGTTGGTATATGGTTCCTACGAGACACCACAAAATATTTCCAAATATTTCCAATAGATACTGGAGAGATTGGAACACTGTCCCATATCTGGGGGTAATTTCCTAAAATCTCCAACATACTGTATGGTCTCGGACTTTTGACACTAGTAAATCTCTAACTGGATTTGAGATAGCAAGAGAACTGTGTATTGTGCTACTGCATAAAAAAATCCAGGGAATCCCCAAACCGTCTGATCCATCATGTACTGTCAGCAACTAGGTGTGTAATTGTGAAATATTGGAAACAGGAGAAACCCCCTCTATTTTTAATAAACCGTAAGAGGTTATCTTGATCGAGCGGCTCAGTAGCTTACTAAAGTGAACGGTTAATACATTTTGTAACGTGTGGTATCCGTGGGAAGTTTCACAATACGCAATAGCCTGACGGCACATTTAATATTCACGGGGGAGTTCTACCTTCGGTTTGTTCTCTTCATGGAGAGTTAAATACATGTATGAATAAGTAAGTCATTATAACGATTTGTGCACTGCTCTTTAATACCAGAGAAAGTTTTACTGTACTTATAATTGAAATGTTCATGATGTGTAACATACCACTCACCCCCCACCCCTTTATCATTCCTGTTACCGCTTCCTATCTCCCCTGTTTGTGTTTTTTTTTTTAAACATAAAAATGTAAATAAATAAAGAGTTTTTGAATAATAATAATAATAATTTCACATTGAAGTTGCCTTTAAGAAGCAAGATCCGGAAGATCCTCACATGTTGGAATAATCAAATCAGAAAATTTCAATCAGAAAAAGAATAATATCATAAGTGAAATAGTGTTGGAGGCTTTATATGAACTTTACAGCTAAGGACACTAGATGTTCAGTACTTCATTGTGCTTTCATTTTTATAACATAGTCTGAGCTCAACTTCAATTATATTTAATAGATGCATAACCTTTATAAAATATACATCTCTTAAAATACCAAATGGTGCCACTTTGCATAGGGAAGATAACACACCCGGGTGCTTTCTGCCTAAATCATATCTGTATACTCCCTGACTTGTACAAATCTTTCATCCAAATAACACTTTGTTGTATTATGCATATATCTTGAAACAGTTCAGTGGTTTGCATAAAATACCTATGAATTATAGAAAGTTCAATCGTTCCCTATGTAAAGGATTTTAGTCCCAACATGTGACTCTGTGACTGCTTTCACTTTTTATTTCAGCAGGTGAATTGACAATGCACTATAATTACTAGTAGAAGGTGCCCACAGCACACACATGGGGGTATCAGATGAGTCATTGTTTGTACCACCCAAAATAGCTACACTTCTTCTGTCAGAAACCTGACAGCTGATTGCTCTCATCTTATGCCAGCCTTCATATCCATTGACCTCTATTGTGTGTGTGTGTGTGTGTGTGTGTGTGTGTATATGTATATATATATATATATATATATATATATATATATATATATATCATTTCCCCTGATGTAGTTGCTCTGTCGAAATGCGTAGGGTGCCATTTGTGTCTATATTGCCACATCACTAAGCGTAAGCTGTGAGGCAGAGAGCTGGGAAAGCAGAGGTTACTAGCAGCAAGTACCAGCGCATACCATCGCCAGCCAGGACATTCTGGGGAATCTCTGTTGCCGGAGGAGCCGAATAGGTGGCGACACAGTGCAGACATCCCACATCCGGTTGCGGTCAGCATGGAGTGCCGGAGAGCACAGCAGCAACCGCGTGGAGTCCCCTGCTAAAACGGAGCTTGAGATTATCTCATAAACTACCTGTTTCCTAGCGTCGCTTGTGAGTGAGCATTTTTATACCTAGCCAGTCCTATGAAATTTTTTTGTGCTGTGTACCTGTTGGCAAACAGGAGGGCTGAGTGCTCTGCGATGGTGTGGGGAGAAACAGGAAAGGGGTACAGGTTACCTTGATATTCCTGGGTGCAGCGCCTCCAGACAGTGTGGATCTTCTGTGATGAGCAGGGGATGGCCCATACTGACACCTCTCCTTTCCCAGCAGCAGACAGTAAGCACACTCCTTTGTGTTTTCATGGGTTTTATTGCATGCAGGATACTTAACAGAGCTCTTACAGTTCTTTCCTCAGCTTCCTTAAGGACAGAGCCCAGATCAGGCCTGGTGTACCCCTCCTCCATCTCCTTATGAGGTGAAGGGCTGATGTTGTTCCTCACTCCACAGAGGGAGGAGAGAGAATGAGACAGGGCCCCGAATTTAGGAGAGTGCTCCTATTTATAACCTGAGGTGGATGACTGTAACCCTGCTGTTTAACAGTGCAGGTTGAATACTGATTGGTTACCACTCACTATAGATGAACCAATCAGTACCCTTCCCTCAGGCTGACACTCTCTGGAAGTTGCTAAGGCCCGTCCTTGGATACTAGTGACACAATCCAAGTCTGCAAAAGCACACAAGGACTTATAAGAAGGAATTAACCCCTCCACTGCCTGCACCTAACAGGACTTACACTGGAAAGGTCCAGGGAAAAGAAGTAGCGGCCGGAGGCTAGGCTATATATATATATATATATATATATATATATATTATATACACATATATATATATTATATTATATACATAAATATAATATATACACATATATAATATATATACATACACACACACACACACACACACACACACACAATGTTGCTGATGGGACCTATGACATCACTCAGCCTGGAGCATATACGGCTGTACACTTTGAACGGAATAACCAAAAAAGACAACTTGACTTTTATATACTGATAGATTAGTTTACTTATACGGCATATGTAATAAAGAAAATAGTGCATTATAAATAAAATAAAAAGACTACTATTGGGCAGATGGTAATACAGGGAGAGGGTGAGGTTAGAAGGGGAGAGGATGATTTGGGTATTTTAAGATCAGAGATAATTAAAACCAAAGGTGCGTGTTAATTCGCAAAGACAAGATAGAAAATAGGAACTTATCACCTGTTACATAAAGGAAATATATTTCCATAGCAGTAATAAGTCATTGAAATTAGTTTTTGTTGCCTGTTTATTACTTTTTGAGCTGCCAACTACCAATAATAATGTCAGCGTGAAGAAGACATTGAATTATTATTATTATTATTTATCACTGGTCTGCACTTTGGTAAAATGACCGCGGGGTAACAGATCTAATCGGTTAAAGTTCACCGTGTATAGGAGGGGATCTGTTGTCCTATTATGGCGTTTAATCCACATACTACAGAAATGTTACCCAGGCTTGTGCGCGTGTCTCCGTTGGTATGCCGGTGTAGCTGTCATTGTTTCATTTTGAACGTATCATCATATATTCCTCTGTTGAAGAGCGATCCAGTGTATCCACATCGCAGACACAAACTTAGGCCGAGCTCATGGCTGCGCGCACTCCTGCAGCCCCGGCAGTGTGTGCGCTAGCTACAGGCGATTGGGGGGGTGTGGCGGGGGGGGGGCGAACGAGTCTTGGAGCTGGTTCGCCCTCATTGGCTGAATCAGCTCATGTGACGTTGACGTCACGCGATTGCAGTCCAAAATCTCAATTTCAGTTGTGGCGGCAAATGTAGCAGCGTCGACGCGCAGCGCCGCAGACACTTGAGGAACTACCATATGCAATCAGGTAAGAGTCTCGGAAGTGCGTGCGGACGCAAGCGCGCGCGCGCACGCACGTAGTGGCGGCGTCACCATGAGCTCGGCCTTACTCCTGCACCTACAGTAGATGCTTTGCTCCCAACTTTTGCCTCTTTACCATCTCTTCACTTTGCATCATGCGTGTCACAGCACCACCCTGTGGTGCAAACTAAATAGCACCCGCAAGAAGAGCCGGTACACCATGACCTGACCTAAGAAGAGGTGTATTCTGGGACGGGGGTGGTGGGGGTTGTTGTATGGCATCTGTATCCTTCCCTGTAGTCCGGGTGTGCAAAGGATACTGATGAGTTACCAGGAAGTGGTGCTTGGGGCAGACATAAGGAAGCACTACAGTTATAAACTACAGAATAAAAGGCTACATTTGATGGTTTCAAAGTAAGCAGAGATCTTGGGCAGACCAGGTGTGACAAACACCTGTTTGTAACTGATCTAAAAATGTGTATCCAGGACCAAGACTAATAGTACACCAGCCTCTTGTATGGGATGAGATCAATGGATGGCAGGTTGCAGATAATTAATTAATAGTATCGTGACCCTGTCTGCTATATCTTAAAGCTCAAGCAAACTTTAGCTTTTAATATACCAGTTGAAAATCAATAAATCTGAGAGACAGATAATTAAAATAGTGTCACCTGCTGTACACTGGCAGAGACATTTGCACACAGGATGTTCTTCCTGGATTGTTACCCATAAAGGTAGTGGATTAGAATGCAGATGTTATATTTCAATGCTTTTTTTGGTTATTTAGTTCACTATACAGCTGCATACAACCCCTTATCAGAAATTAGAGTGCGCTTACCTGCTTTGATTTTGTTTCTGCAGACGTGTCTTCTGCAATTTACTCAGCGCTTGTGTAGTCTAGACCATTGGCTCTCCAGGGGCTTGGCATTTCGGAAGCTTTATATGTTTACGCATTTGCTGTTATTGGAGGCAGGAGCCAGCAGAGCATTACAATGCTATGCATTACTGGCCCTCCAGCAGCAGAGGGTTAAAACCCTGAAATAGATTAGTTAGCACAGCCCTTCCTCTAATTCTTAATTTAACCTGTTTTTCAGTTTGCCACAGTCAAAGTTTAGAATATGTAACCTGGCCCCGAGCTCCTGAAGACTTCAAACAATTTTTCATATTCTTGGAGAAAGAAGGATCTTTTTATGACTTTTCACAACTATAGAACTTGTTTGTTTAGGAGTTGGCCAAACTATTAATTTGGTGTCAGACTCGGGCACAACAAATTCTATAAACCTTTTCACAAAGCCAGACAGCTTAACCTAATTAAACAGTGGTTTTGACAGGTGGCTTAACCGGGGTGAATTCTATTGGGAGGAAGACTGGAAAGATCACAGAGCAAAATGTAATGAGTGAACACATTTCTCTGGAACAGATAGATTGCATACACCAATATGTTTGGTCATACTGAAAGGAGACATGATTAGGATCATGACTAATTAGTTTAGCAAAGTGAACAGCTGTTTATTGAGCCTAAAATATTAAGAGTTTCAATTATTACTGTAGTTGATGTGTTGATATACGGAAGAATATGTTGATATACGGAAGAATATGTTGATATACGGAAGAATATGTAGACTATCATGGCTTTTTATTGTTTCCAAACATACAGATTCATTCTGTATAGAGTCAGATACACAATTGTTATGGTGTAAATTAGAGCAAGAAGTGTTATGAGATCTATGTACTGAATCAATCTTCTGATGTTTGTTCCGTCAGTCACTACAAGAATGTTCTCTAGAATTCCATACCCGTGTCAGGTTTCACCCTCTCTCGGGCTTGGTGGATTTAATCAAAACATGTAGAAAATAAATCAATGCAGTTTAGGAACAAACTGTAATACTTGCAATTCTAATGTTCAGAGAATAAAAATATCACATCTCAGACAGGTCTGCAACCCTGATTTTCACCATTATCTCTTTGCATTCAATGCTTCCACTGCAGCCAGGGATTCTGGGAAATTATATGCAAATGAGAACAGTGTCACATTTTGCTTCTTATCCATTTTAACATGGATAACCCCTATAAACTTAGGCTGCGTCCATGCTCCCGAAGACCGTGCGGAGGCGTGCGCGCGCGGCGCGATCACAATGCCTTAAGGCAGTGATCTCAGCCATAGATCGTGCATGCGCGAGGAATCAGTTACATTTGATTCCACGGCGCGACGGCCAGGTCACGAGAGCGGTTCGCCCAATGAGGGCAAACCAGCTCCGTGACGTCACGGCCACACCCCAGACACTCCCCCATCGCAGCTAGCCTTGCCAGAAAACGCTCCAGCTAAACGCAGGTGACGTCACGCACGCACAAGCCTCCGCGGTCTTCGGGAGCATGGACGCAGCCTTATACCTGCCGTAATACACAGCTTATGCTGAGAGAAGTAACTTCTCTCCTAGTTTTTCTTTAAAGATAATCAATGCATTGAGTTTTCATACAATAATGCTAAGAGACAACTTGATTTTTTTGAAGAATTGTGTTACAAGTGATATGACAACTTAGTTAAGACTATCACTGAATAGCGTGTGACTTGTAACCACCTTAAACAACCTGACATTTTCAGCAGAACACTGCAGCAAATATAACTCTTTAAGGTTACATTTCGAAACAATTGCTTTGCCCATCACATGACGGCGCCTGCAAAACTTCCTCTCTTTCACGCTACCACATAAATTGAGGCTCAAAATGGAAGTAAAAAGGTTTAGCAATAGGGGGTCGGCAGAAAGTGCAGTGGTGTCTATTCAATATTCTGTGACTGGAGCCAACATTTATGGACACATTGTTGCTACACTGCTGGTGAATTGTGAGTTTCCTCATTGCTGATTTAGTATTATGCCCAGCTACAGCACTCTCTCTATGGCTGTGATTATCCCTCACGATTTGTATCCAACACTGTCTGACTCCCACGCCGAAATCCCAAACTGCAACAGCAAACACTTACCTCTTTTTATAGAGATTGATTTTTGGAGTATATAGGAGTCGATTACAGCCTCCCCGTAACCTCCCTGCTTTTAGTTTGTACAACACGTTCGGGATTTTAGAGGCACTTATTGGTTGGATTAAGAGTACCATTATTAAAGTTTTACTTTTTAACTGCCTTTATTTTGTGTGGGGTATATATGTGACCTCAACACTTTTGGAACTACTAGTATTCTTAATTCATGAACTGTTTGACTATGTTGCTCTGGTCTGCACACAATAGTTCTGTATTTCCTCGCTCATATATACTGACTTGGAAGTGTGAGTCTCGACATCATGTGTGGCCAACTCCAGTCCTCACGGGCCACCAGCAGGTCAGGTTTGCAGGATATCTCTGCGTCAGCATAGGTGGTTCAGTCAATGACTGAGCCACCTGTGCTGAAGCAGGGATATCATTAAAACCTCACCTGTTGGTGGCACTTGAAGACTAGCGTTGGCCAACTCTACATCTTTGTAATTATTATAGTTACCACCTGTCCTCTCTTTCCAAATGTAACCGTGAGTACACCGTAAGAGGTGCTTTCTTGAGATCCTAGTTTGATTCTTGTTCTGTTTTGGAGCTAGAACCTTCCTGGGTTGAGAGAATGTGTATTCATAGGGCACTAGGGCCCAAGAGAGATGATAGCGGTTTGACGAAGTATTCACCCCTCCTACCAATAATTAAACATTTTGTTAAATTACAAATAATGTATGCACAGGTTTGCAAACTAGCGTTTTTTATTCAAAGGGAGAATGGATGGTGCAAAGTCCAGACGAGTCCTAGAAGAAAACCTGTTTGAATCAGTCAAGACTCTGAAATTGGGGAGGAAATGCACATTTCAGCAGGAAGCACAAAGCCAAAGCAACCCTGGAGTGGCTGAACAAGAAGAGAATGAATGTTCCCGGGTGACCCAGTCACAGTCCTGGTCTTGAATCCAATTGAACATTTCTGGCGAGACTTGTAGATTGACGTCCATCGACGATCCCCAACAAACGAACTGGATCAATTTTCCCTGCGAAGAATGGGAAAAACCGTCACCATCCCACTGCGCAAAGCTAGTAGAGACTGGTCCAAATAGGCTCATAGCAGTAATTGCTGCAAAAGGGGCTTCTACCAACTACTGACTTAAAGGGCTGAATACTTATGCAACCGGTACATTTTCATTTGATACATTTCCTTTGCTGACATTTTACCTCCTCCTCATATAACAGTGTTCAGCTTAACCTCTATACTTTGTAGCTTTGAATAGAAATAGTTAGTTTGAAAAACTGTGCATATATTATTTGTAGTTCAACATTATTAGTAGGGGTGAATACTTCTGCAAACCACTGTAAAGTATACAGCCAACCTCAGCTTCATTACTTAGCATTCATTTTGAAGCAAACTATTTAATTAAGTATAAGAACACAAATGTTCTATATGGAAATCCCTTTGATACATTGCAAAAAAAGAAAGAAAGAAATGAAGAAAGGAAAGAAGAAAAGCTTCTCTGTTGATTAAAAGATTCACATGTTGATTATATAAAGCTGCAATTTTGTTTTTTTCTCATTAGTGTGCAGGTACTTTAGCTCTGCAATATGCTGCAGGTTCTGCTGGCAGGGTCCATCTAATATCAGAACATCAATATGATGCCGGTTTGGCTGGCAGGGGTCCATCTATTACCAGAACATCAATATGGTGCTGGTTCTGCTGGCAGGGGTCCATCCATTGCCAGAACATGAATCTGGTGCAGGTTCTGCTGGCAGGGGTCCATCTCTTACCAGAAAATCAATATGCTGCAGGTTCTGCTGGCAGGGCTCCATCCATTACCAGAACATGAATCTGGTGCAGGTTCTGCTGGTAGGGCTTCATCCATTACCAGAACATCAATATGGTGCAGGTTCTGCTGGCAGGGGTCCATCCAATACTAGAACTTACGGTACACTCCTTGACTTTCACATTTGATGTCAGCTCATGCACCAATGATGCAAATTGGCACATATAAACTGCTAATCAGAGGTTTCACTGCAAGTTGACTATTTATTTTCCTGTCACAAATTCACATCAAACGTGTTGTTTACCCCTTTCAGTGGCATGTGGGGCTTACACTGTTTTGATGTTTTGGTTAGAAGCTTCTCTTTTCCTATCAGGGGCACATTATAGTCAAGTCATACATAATAAACATTATTTCATATAGCGCTTTTCTCCCAATGGGACACAAAGCGCGTCACAATGACAGTACAGTGCACGGTACGCAGAACATAGGATTTTTACTGACACAGTCCCTGCCCCATAGAGCTTACAATATTTTTTGGGTGTCTGAGGCACAGGGAGATAAAGTGACTTGCCCAAGGTCACAAGAGGCGGACACCGGGAATTTAACCAGGTGTCAATTGCTAATGATTAATGGCGGTGTCAACCAGTAGGCTGAATGATTGGTCATACGATAGGTTGCTTGGCATACTAAATATATATATTTCTTGGCAGTCCTTTTAAAATGATATTAATGAGCGGAGTGTTTCAGAATGTTTTGAAGACCCGATACATTATATTGAGTCAACAGGAAAATGATAATTTGATGCTATATGTGTGATCTCAAGACCACAAGCACCTCCACATTTATGTGGCCATAATTAACATGTCAGTGTACTAAAACAGAGCACTAAGAATCCAGTTTCTGATTTAATGCTAGATTTCTATAATGCATAAT
Source organism: Ascaphus truei (assembly GCF_040206685.1). Lineage (NCBI taxonomy): Eukaryota > Metazoa > Chordata > Amphibia > Anura > Ascaphidae > Ascaphus > Ascaphus truei. The sequence continues at coordinate 45,597,847 of NC_134491.1, read as the reverse complement.
GTGAACACGTTTACTTAGCCCCAACATTCCCCTCTTTTGTAATACTAAGTGATACATAATTATACACATTCAAAAGAACCACAGAACTATTATATAACAATTCATACAATAGTTCCATAGTTTAATCGTTTATATAGTCTTGTGTTATAACCAACTGTGGACCCCAAGCAGGTAGCATAATGTTGTATAATCACTTTCATTTACTCCACTATAGCAAACAATAGGAAAACTAGTCCTTGCTGCAAAGTGGGCAACATGTTGCACACAGTAACTGCATTGCACCACCATTTGTCTGAGATCTTTAAAAGATCCCCGTGGAATTAATGTGCTTCCTTTTGTCGTGGACCTCATATTTTACTAGTCAGGCTACAGTGAAACCTCAGTAAGTTATGAAGGTCCTTTGCGTATGACAAGGAGACAGAGAACTAAAGTCTCCCTTCCAGATACATCACTTGTCTTTTTCATCACTTGGCTGCAAACACATCTGAGAGTATCTCTAATGATTTCTTCTGTGGTCTTAATAAGCTGCAAGTTCATTTTTATTAATGGTGACCTTTGCAGTGATCAATTAATTACAGCTGGAAGTGTGCAGAGCCAGGCAGGCAACATAAAATATCTACTCACAGGTTCATGCTGCCATCATTTGTATCAGAAGCACCCGGAAAGAAGATGTGCTTTTCTATACTGTTTCTGAAATGTACAGGAAACATTCCATGCTATTTGGACCTGTTGTTGGTTTCATGGTTGCCTGTTCCAAATTTGCTTCGCCCCCCATGGAAACTGAACCAGTGCTGGGACTCAAGGGGGTGAGGGATTGGATAGGTGCATTACAAAAAATATACAACCCCCATTTAGTGTTAGAGGGGCAGAGATGCATTGGAGTCATGGAGTTTGGAAGACAGATTTGCTAATAAAAGTGAATTTGGGTGTGTTTGGTTGACAACTAATGTCTAACCCAGGGCGTGGGCAACCACAGTCCTCAAGTGCCATCAACAGGTCAGGTTTTCAGGATATCCCTGCTGCAGGACAGGTGGCTCAGTCTTCGATGGCTAAATGTATATAACAAAAAACAAAGAAACCCAGAGCTACATCCAATATGACAAAAATACCTGACCTGTTGGTGGCCCTTGAGGACTGAGGTTGCCCACGCCCTGGGTTAGACATTAGTTGTCAACCAAAGTCTTTTCATGCAGCTGCTTGGGACAGATCCAATGTGATCATTCTTCCTCTAATTATAGAGGTAAATAAGAATTTTAATCAGTTGTGTTAGAACCTGCGATATTTGGTCATACCTTGATGTGGCTCGCAGGCTTAAAATGCTTTGGCCATAGGGTTTAACTAAATGACACCTTTTCAAGAGATATATAGGTATTTCACTGTGTATTTTTGTCATATTGGATGTAGCTCTGGGCTTCTTTGTTTTTTTGTTGTATGCACCCTAGATAACCTATAAATGTATTTTATTTATTTATAAAATGTTTTACCAGGAATTAATACATTAAGAGTTACCTCACAAAAGGCCCAACATGTTTCGTCCTACGACTTCTTCTGCGGTCAGCACTATTGTCCTTGCATTTGTGTTTCCTTCTGCATATGAGGTCTGGAAGGAGTCCCTACACCAGAAGATTCTATGGTCTATGGGAGAGCAGTGCTGTGTGGTATCAGTGTTTAGTTAATCACTGGGGATATTGGCACTTTGTTTTGCACATTTCAATCTGCGCCAGGAACACTTGTTGGTTTGGAACAGTATAAACTCAGCCTAAGACTACGGCCCTCGTCCTCACTGCTGCACGCCGCGATCGGTGGTCTGTAGGGGAGCGATGGGATGCGCAGGAGGCGGGGCCATGACAGGGGGCACAGCCATATCTGCCCTTTCATTGGCTGCCCGCCGAGCACGTGACCGTGTTGCGGCACGGGAAGACAACATTCTTGTATCTCCTGCCAGCATACGCGTCACCGCGCTTTACGCTCCCACACACACGGCCTCTGTGGCCAGCCCCATAGAGGGCTGTGCTGGGGTGTGTGGCATGCACCACTGCACCCACTGGGGACCTGGCCTAAGGCTGCACCATCACATGAACTTCTTGTACCTCAGTGTGTCCATCAGAAGGGATTGATGGCCTCAGTTTGCTCCACTTGTTGAGAAGACCTGCAAGTCACGGTGAGGTTTTAGATTCCTCCCAAGCTCTTTAGAACGACTCCAGTAACCATTTTATTTTACCTAATCAGATATGGCCTTTCATTTTACAAGAAGTCATTACTCACAGGAGACATCGTTATCTGGCTCCAGTTATATCTCATATCTGTATCTGATAGTATCATATCTCCACTGTGCTGCTGCTTTTCTCTTCTAGTTTATGATAACACAGATTATCTCTGCAGTAAATATGAGCAAGGCTGTTGGTGCTAAAAGGGCTTGTTTACTCAAGTGTCTCCAGTGAAGGGGTTAATCAGTTATTTGTATATTTATGTTGAATGTCTTCATATGTTGCTTTTTCCGTGTGCACTTTTTTTGATTGCTTGTGTTTATCGGTAGACCAATACATTCCCACAGACACAAATCTAGCGCAGGGGGAGGGGGTGGGAGAGACAACGCCAGTCCTCAAGGGCCTCCAACAGGTCAGATTTTCAGGATATCCCCTGCATCAGTACAGGTGGCTCATTCGGTCCCTGCTTCAGCACAGGTGGCTCAATCAGGGGCTCAGTCTTCGACAGAGCCACTGATTGAGTCACCTGTGCTGATGCAGGGATATCCTGATAAATCTGATCTGTTGGTGGCCCTTGAGGACTGGGGTTGGCCGCCCCTGATCCAGAAAAGCACGGTTCTCTCTCCCTTCAGTGAAGGTGTGAGATGGTATCCTCTTTGTAGGTATGTCCTTACGGGGTGAAATCGTATTTATCACCTAAATTATTTACCTTTTCTTTCTTTTTGAGAAAAAAAAAACTAGAATTCATGACTAACTAACGCGCGTGGATCTCACGCGTTAACCGCCATATTCAATTCTCTTCTACGTAGTTTAACCGTTTCTGCATCCTCTCTGACATTGAAGCGGTTAAACAAAAAATGAAAACACAACTTAATAACTTACCACAGAGCTGAGAGAAAATTGTGTGTGTTCCTATATATATATGTAGCGGTCATGTAAAATGGCTACAGTCATCTCTCCTGCTGACAGTAAGGCCTGGTAAGTTGTGGGCATGCCAGCAGTAATTATGGAGGTTTGCCCTCACACCCTGGTGAGGTGCCCTATGTATGGATGGGAGTGGTCACAGGCTCTGACTCCATGGTTAGTGATGTCAGAGGTGTGTCAGCCTCCAGAGTATACATAAGGCACAGCACTGATCAAAAGTTAGTTGGTACTGAGTTGTTAGAGTGAGTTCCTGTTGCTGTGCTGCCTCTGTCAGTAAGAGGCACATGGAGGTCTGCAACATTGTTGCGGTAGTCTGATGCAGAGCTGTGAGTCTGGCAGCACAAAGCAGATACAGAAAAGCTGTTGGTGGCTGATGTAAGAACTATGAGACAAGGAGCAAGTCTGAGTGCAGGCTTGGGAGGAGACAGCTTATAAGACTGTGACCAGGGACCTGGCACAGGGATATCTCCCTGAAGGGGAGATAGGGAACCCACCAATTAAGACAAGGACATACCTTTCAAAGGGAAGCACTAATGATTATGTGTGGCTAAAGAGACTACTGCGAGGGGCAGCTAGCCCACCTCAAGCAATAAAGATGCTCTTGATTACCAACCCTCTCGTGTGCATGTGTGGAGTAATTGCACAGAGAGGAGCACCACAGAGGAGTTCCTCACCATGACCATCCCCATGCGGACGCAGGGACCCTGATGAGGTGGAGGCGCTGCACTGGATCTAGGTAGGACTCAGCACACTACCTCAGCTGCCTGTCTGGACGGGTCCTCCCCATACACCATCGTGCGGGAGACTCAGGAGTCCTGTAGCCAACAGGTGCACCACCAGACACTACTACACTGTAATGGGGACTGGTTAGACCACAGGGGCCAATGTGAGATTGGGTGGGTCAGACCGGTTCACAAAAACCGTTACATATATAACAAAAGCGCGGCTCCCATAGCGTAATAGAGTAAGGCAATTTTGATAAAAATACCAGATGACACGTGAATTAAGGCCACTCGTAGGATGAAAGATAAAACAAGCATGAAGGACAAAGGTATAACTTTCGACGGATATCACCGTGACTCAGTAGAAAAAGACGCCAAGGCAGCGTGGAGAGATGCAGGTGCGCTTCCGCTTCTGATGCTGGACCCGTGCTGGGAGTGTGCGTCCACACTGTGTTCCCTCTGCAGGCGCAGCTCTCGCGATACCGCTCCAAAAGCCAATAAAAATTCCGCTGCTGGTTGTTAAACCGGCGTGCTTAGATCATAGTGATGTTACCTGACAAGTCAATACCAGAATCCTTGAGTCCTACATACACATACACAGTATATACACATATATGTACACATATATACGCACACACCTATGAAATATTATCTCATAGAAATAACAAAGACATTGATTCTGCAGTGCTCATGATGTAGTCTCTCAGTCTGGGGTCAGTACTTGTGTGATGTTAGTGAAACGCCTGCCCTTGAGATTTTATCGGAGATCTGATAGGATCAGGTAAGCATTGGGTCAGTGCAGGAAATATCAAGGAATGCCAAGAGTCAGAAGCTCAAACAAACCCCACACAGCAATTAGTAAAACTCTACTTAGTGGCCACCAGACAGAATTGTGTTTTGATGCCTTGCATGGTTTTAATTTCTAAGGATATTTAAGAACTCTCTCTCCTATGTAAACGGAACAGCATGCTATAACTAATGGGTTTTTACTTGTTCGTGCCAGCTTTTAACCAGAGTCCATGGTTTCAATGTCTACACGCAGGATTGAGTGTTACAAGTTCTGAATGCTTACATGGCTGTGGATTCATACTGGGCCGTTTTTATACTCGGTTGGCAAAGCTCAAAGATAAGTCCTGATTTAAGTGAACACGATTTCAATTATGCCTAACTTCTACTGCCTTGAATTTACATATTTTCCACTTGAGGGGGAAAACCGATCGATTACAGAGATCAAATACATTAACTGTTTGCACGGGCTTTCATTTCTGCCGTGTTAGAGGTACAGAACTTGTACTTGCAAGCCAAAATACAAAAAGGAAGCCCATTGAAATGGTCGCACTCAGCTATGTTACAGCTTCTCTTTGACTTTGAACATTGATTTCACGAGTGGGCAACTCCAGTCCTCAAGGGCCACCAACAGGCCAGGTTTTAAGGATATCCCTGCTTCAGCACAGGTGGCTCACTGATTGAGCCACCTGTGCGGAAGCAGTGACCGATTGAGCCACCTGTGCTGAAGCACAGATATCCTAAATCTGACCTTTGGTGGCCCTTGAGGACTGGAGTTGGCCACCCCTGGTTTAGTTCTTTATTGCATGACACACTCAATAGGGATTTTTAGGGGTCATTCATACAGTATACAGCCTGATTTAGAAGCGGTTCTTAGGAAGGTTCAGTGGCCATTTTTGTGGCATTCTTAAATATTTGTTTACATTAAAATAACTGCAGGATTTGAAGTATGTGACCAGTATGACAATATATAATTTAAAGCTGCAGTTCAAGCAATAGCCTACGTGTGTTTTTTTCTCCAAATAAATTAGCTTTTAAAAAAATAAAATAATAATTTTAGACATTTTTAATGTATTCTAATGTAACAAGCATTTTTGTTCCTATAGCAATCATATACAAAGTCACATCCCCTTCTGAAACAGTATCACCTTTTTGAGCCCCGCCCTCTCACCTGCCTCGTCACATGATCTTCCTCACAGAACTTTGTCAGTGCAGCGGAAGATTACCTAAGATGCATTTAGTGAACCCCCAGACGAATTTAAGAACGGATCGATCAGCAATTTAGCTAATCACTGCAATCAGTGTGTAGATTGTACTGATGCACATATTAAATGAAAAAATATATATTTTTAAAACGACAGCTTGAACGGCAGCTTTAAGGGAATTTGTAAAAAAATAAATAAGCACGGATAAGGGATAACTGTGGATAGCATAAAAGACATCTTAAACGCATACTAAAGTATCACCGGTTACATTTCTGGACAGCCCCCACTCTAACTCCGGTATATTGCTGGCTCACATAAACCAGTCCTGGCTGAGCTTTCCAGAAATGTGGTAACATTAAGAATAATAACCACTGATCACAGAAAATGGACTGGGAACCACTGGCGCAGCCAGACATTCGCAGGCCCCGGGCAAAATTTTTTAATGGCCCCATTAATATTATTACTCTCTAGAATTTTTTCTCCCTCCCTCCCATCCTCTCCCTGACCCTCTATCTTAGGGGTGCTCGTGAGATTATCTGCAGGGGGGCGCGGGGTTTACAGAGGCCCTGCGCGCTTCCCGAGGGCACTTAAATGCCAGGGAAGCGGCGAAAACCTCTGTAACTTCACTTACCTTGGTTCAGACGGCTTCTGGAGACACATCGCCATGGCAATGTGATGCCATGACACCCAGAACGCCAGAACCAAGGGAAAGGGGAAACAGGGAGAGCGGGACAGCAGACAGGGGGGCGCAGGAGAAAAAGATTGTGCTCCCCTGCTCTATCTCATCATCCCTCATCTCTCCCAATCCCTCCTCCTCCTCCTCCTTATCATCATCTCTCCCCCTCCTCATCATCTATACCCCTCATCATCTCTCCCCCTCATCACCATCTCTCCTCCCCCCATCCTATCTCTCCTCCCAATCTTCTCTCCTCCCTCCCCCGCATCCTCTCTCTCCTTCCTCCCCTCTCATATATGAACACACAAACACTACACCAGGGGCGCGCAAACTCTCTGTGCTGTGCCCCCCCTGCCTGCCAGCCCCTATGCTCGCACCCCCAATATCCAGCGTCAAATGACGCGGGGGGTCACGTAACGTCACGTCACATGACCCGGCATCGAGGAAAGGTAGGTGAAATCCGCGCTCCCCCAAAATAATCGTGCGCTCCCCACTTAGCGCACCCCTGCAATACACCATATACATACATACTAAACATGCAACATTAGTCTAACACACACATACCATATACAAATACACATTTATATTCAACATATTAAAAAACATATTAAAAAACCCACTAAATATACAACACACACATTACACATACATGCATACATATGTACATAAGGCATGAAACACACATATGCAATACAAATGCACACACCAACACACACTTACCAACACACACACACGGAACCGTGAGATGCAGTGGAGCAGCTATGCTCTGCAGCTCCACCTGCTGCCCGGAAGTGGTTAAGGAGGAAGAAAGCCCTTCTCGCCTTTTCCCTCCAGCAGTTCCGTGATCAGCTCCGCACTCCGCACCCGGCATCCTCGCTCTCCTCCTACCCGCCCCAGCCTGTCTCTATCTGAAGAGGGACAGATGGGCTGCCGACAGGGGGGAGCGCAGGGCCCCCAAGAGCGCGGGCCCCCGGGCTGCCCGGGCTATAGCTACGTCCTTGCTGAGAACACCTTATATTAATAAGTCTTCATGATCGTACTGAAGAATACTTATGTCACTGTAATAATACTTACATAGGGTTGGCATGTAGACAAATCTTTTTCCATCTTGAATTAATAAAGAAGTAATGTGTGGTTTTACTGTCGCTATCATCACTTGTGGCAACATTATGAAGAACAAATCATTTCTTATTCATTTGGCCTTTCTCATCCTTTTCAAAATAATAACTGAAGGTCTGCAAAATGTCCCCAGGAGAAGATGAATAACAAACGTGTACAGAAATATTTAAGGTGCACTCAAATTCCTGGAGATGTCCCAATAACACCAACATTAATACGGCACTTTAGTTTTTACTCCCAATAGCTTGAGTTATGTAAAGTTTGAATTCCCACTTACTTGGGAAAAGTACATTTTTTGACCAAAATAATGAGTACCTGTTTTTGTTACTTGATTATGTAATAGATACTTTTGCAGGTACTACTCATACCTTCTGACGAGCCAGAATTAAGGTGTTTTTAAAGCTGAAGTTGTACTTGAGTGATGTTTTGGTATCACTGCATAATACATTTAATTTTTTCTAGGACCAATAAAGCTTCAGCAGCTTTAATACCTACAATTGGAAAGTCTCCGGTGCAAGACTGGTCTTTAAATCAGGACAACCCCTTCTTGAAGACCTAGTGCAGGCGATATGTGATCTAATATAGACAGACAGCAAGGAAATTACATTGTAAGCTCTAATTTAATTGTGTTTGTAACATTGTATCTGTAATCTTAGAACAGCACCATATAAAAATAAGGAATAATATTATATATATAATATACATATATGAGCAGCTGCAGAACAATGGCACAAGGCTATATTGTACACTGTTAACACTGTGTTAATATAGCGCACACATATGTATGTGATATAAATAGCGAGTATAGTGCTTTACAAACTGCCCTTTTACCTGCCATACTCAGCCCTGTAAGCATACAGTACATTACGTTGTGCCTCTCGTGTTGGGAAAGGTAAAATTGAAGCCAGGTGACACTTTGACCCAAGAGTTGAAAAATAAATTCCAGATCTCTGTCAAACGACATAAGAATTCTCTATAGATAAGGGTCTGCCACTAAAAATCTCATTAAGTCTGCATATAAGAGTAGTCTCTTTCACCTGTAGGAGTTTACGGCATTTAACTTTTCCCTTGTATTACTTGTGCTTTTCTTCCTATCTTCTCAAATATGGACTCAGAGTCCCAGTCAGGGGCGTAGCTATAGCCTGGGCAAAGCCCGGGGGCCCGGACAGCCTGGGGGGCCCGCTCTCTCCCCTTGTCGACAGCCCATCTTTTTCTCTTCGGATACAGATAGGCTTGGGCGGGTAGGAGGAGAGCGCTGGAAGCCGGCGGCGGAGTGCGGAGCTGATCACCGGGAGGAGGGAGGTCTTCCTGCTTAACCACTTCCGGGCAGCAGGAGGCGCTGCAGAGCACTCCATAGCTGCTCCTCTCTACATCTCCCGGTTCCGTGTGTCCCTGTGTTGGTAAGTGTGTGTGTGTGTGTGTGTTTGTCTGTATTGGTAAGTGTGTATATGTATGTCTGTGATGGTAAGTGTGTGTGTGTGTGTGTTGGGAAGTGTGTGTTTGTCTGTGTTGGTAAGTGTGTGTGTATGTCTTTGTTGGTAAATGTGTTTGTGTGTGTGTCTGTGTTGGAAGTGTGTGTGTGTCTGTGTTGGAAGTGTGTGTGTTTATAAGTGTGTGTGTGTGTGTGTGTGTGTGTGTGTGTGTGTGTGTGTGTATTTGTGTTTCATGCCAATGTGCATGTAAATGTATAAATGTGTAATGTGTATGTTGTATATTTAGTGTTTTTTGTTGAATATAAATGTGTATTTGTATATGGTATGTGTGTGTTACACTAATGTTGCATGTTTGGTATGTGTGTATATGGTGTAGTGTTTGTGTGAATATATGGGAGGGGAGGGAGGAGAGAGAGGTTGGGGGGAGAGAGGATAGACAGAAGATTGGGAGGAGAGATAGGATAGGGGGAAGAGAGATGATGATGAGGAGAAGGCGACGAGAAGGGGTATAGATGATGAAGAGGGGAAGAGGTGATGATGATGATGAGGAGGGATTGGGAGAGATGAGGGATGATGAGATAGAGCAGGGGAGCGCAATCTTTTTCTCCTGCGCCCCCGTCTGCTGTCCCGCTCTCCGCGCTCCCCTTACCTTGTTTCGGCATTTTGGGAATCCTGACGTCACGTTGCCATAGCAACGCGTCTCCAGAAGCTGTCTGAGCCAAGGTAAAAGATGTTTAGAGAGGCCTTCACTGCTTCCCTGGCATTTCATTTAAGTGCCTTCGGGAAGCGTGCAAGGCCTCTGTAAACCCCGCACCCCCCGCAGAGAATCTCGCGCGCACCCCTAAGACAGAGGATCAGGGAGATCATGGGAGGGAGAAAGAATTTGAGTCAGTATTAATATTAATGAGGCCCTGCGAATGTCTAGCTACGCCAGTGGTCTCAGTGTATACAATACAGCACTATTGTACTCTCTAATATAGAGTCTCCCCTTCTGATATAAGGAATGGATGTCACCCATAAGCAGAGATCCGAAAATGATTTTGTGATCAGCAATTAGGGATGTATTAAATTCACCAAATGTATCTAATCCTGAGGGTAACCAATTTCATGAAAAGTTGAACAAAAGGCCAAGGAATCGAAGGAATGTGACATTATTTTTATTATCAAAATTCATTGATTCATCCGGTGATTTATTTCAAACAAATTGCTTTTTTTTACTAATAGCAACAGTGAATTTGTTGGTGAATTGCGTTGACACCGTTTACTATAGATCTAGTCCTATATCCAGTTACAGTAAGTAAAGAAATGCTAAAATGTGGCAAAATTCACAGACCTCTGGCATACTGCACCTAAAATCAGATTTTATTTTTTTGTGCATAAAAATGTTAGTTTTGGAAAGTAGTACAAACCTTCATAAACTGTGCGTCATATGTATGAAGGTCGTTATGAGATAAATTAATCCAGATACTTACATGATATACAATACATTCTTTTTTTTTCTTTTTTTACATAACTGTTTATACAAAATTCAAACAAATTGAGGATGTCCCAACAAATTATATTATCAGGATGAAAAATTAAAAGTGAAAGCAATTTGTACAAAAACGTTAGTGCTGCACCTTCAACAAAGGAAATATCAAAGGAAAAGGGACTTTGTGGTGTTTAGTTTTGCAATCACTCATTTTGGTATACAGACTTCATACAGTAGACCTACAAATCAGATATTATACCAGACAATGTATCTTTAGCACAGCAAGAAAAATAAACAGTGGGATTGGCATATGTCAATAAATTACACGGTAACGTTTATTAAAGATGTTGATATAAACCCTGAGCTTTCAACTCTTATTCCGATCAAATAAGTAACATGAGATGAATCAGATAAGGCTGTTTAAGTTGTTCTTGAATGCCTGCCTGAGTCTGATTGCACAGTTTATGAAAGATAACCAGATTACTGAAACATTTCCCTGGTCTGTTAATCTTACGTACATTTTACACATCAAAACCATTTAGAAAACATTTGAAAAAGATTTAGGCTGCACTAAAAATAACGCTCTATTCTGTGGCACATGAGCCTAAAAAATGCATTTAATGTAACCTGTTCCCAAACTGTTGACCGCCCAGTCTATATTTCCCCCGACAAACAACTATAGAAATAACCACACCAGCGCCGGAGTTAAATGGCCACAGCTTGTGTTATTACCACCAAAATGTATTATATGTAACCTACCAGAGCATTCCTCAAACCCTTGCCAGACTGCCCATTGCTATGTCAAGAACCCGCAGCCAACCTCAACTCGTGACCCCGGTTACTGACACCTGAATGTCTGCAGCAAAGCCAGGGCAGGACTCCGCCTCCCCAAACTAACAGGACCACAAACCCCACCCAACGCCACAGGATCCAACCTGACACCAGTGAAACTCCCCCCGCCGAGCTGTGATCACAACACATCTGCATCATTCATTTTTTCTTATCTCAGTTCTTTTTGTTCTCTTTATCGCTATTTACTCTTTAACAAGAACACTTCCATGAAGTTACACACAGCAAAACATAACAACAGGGAAGGGTGGGACTGTCCAACGTAAGAGGCAGGGCCGACGAGAGGGGGGAAGCCGGTACATATTACCGGGGGCCGGCGGTCCGGAAGGGGGCAGACTATGCTGCATATGTTTTTGTCTTTCTCGGTAGAATCGCTATCTGTCACTCCTTACTGCCGCCCTCATCCTTCTGAAGTGCAGCATCAAATGACGCCGCGGACGTCACCAACGTGATGTCACACGGGGTCTCGCTGTCACGGCAACACGACGCCGCTGCGTCAAATGACATCACAATGTCCGTTACCATGGCAACGTGATGCGGTGTGACATCACGTTGGTGACATCCGCGACGTCATTTGATGCTGCAGTTCAGAAGGAGTGTGGCAGCGGGGAGGTGACCTCCACCGCTAAGTGCGGGAGAGAAAAGAGGTGCTTGGGGCCCAGACATTTTTTTTCCACCGGGGCCCAAACCCACTCTTGGCAGCCATGGTAAGAGGGTAGGCGTTTCTGGAAACCCACGCTTATATGCCACAAAACCCTGCTCCACCTAGACACTACTCTTGCTGGTAACACCACAACCCCTGTAAGAGAGAGAGAGGGGGGTACAGGGACCCCCATGTCATGCTGCCCCTGTGCCAAAGGGGCTCGGTGGTTCGTATTCCTGCTGTCTACAGAAACCGTTACCTTATGTGACTTCTATCTTTTTTTAATCTTTTATCTTGTATCTTATTTTTCATATAAGAGTTACAGAAATAAAGAGGAAAGGGAGGCGAAGAGCACAGAAAGGAAAATGGGAAGGGATGAGGGTCACTGTCATTCAATACAAGATGTTCAGTTTCAAATTAATACATGGATTATTTCCCAAAGGGGGAAAAATATGAGTCAAAGTTCAGCAAGTGAGACAGGTCTGTAACAGCGTTTACCACTGATTTCGTAGAGGAAGAAAATGTTTATAACTATATAAATGAGGTTTAATTGCATTCCAAGTAAAGCGATGGTTCCCAGGTTAGGCGGGATTTATGAGGCTACTGTATGTGCCTGATTGTGTTATAACTCTGATTCGTGGGTGGGATTCCGGGGGTCCGGCATTTAAATGCTAAAGCACAGCGTGCAGTAATTTGAATCTGCGTAGTCAACTTATTTTCATCTTTAAATAATTCTAGTACAGGGGGACCCGGGAGGGCTGAGTCAGGAGGAATGGGGGAACCAAATATAACAGAAAGCATTGTGAAGATATTTTCCCAGAACTAGGAGATCATAGGGCAGGATCATCAGCCATGATAATAAATCCACAAACGACCACAGCTTTTGAAACATAGAGGCAAATTACAGAACTAATTAAGTGTACTCATGTTGGTGTTGTGTACCTGTACCACCTGTACATTACTTTGTACAGTAGTAACTTTCTTTGTATAGTGTACAGTCTCAATCGAATGTAGCCATCCTGTTCCAGGTGTCTTCCCAATCCTCCAGGTTCTAGTTCCAATAAAGGTCCCTCTGACACTTCTTTATAAATGTAGCCAATTCCAAATATAATTTTGAGATTAGTCCCATTTCTCTGGCAGAATGCTCTAAAATATAATCAAACCGTTTTCAAATGCGTGTAGAATAAATAAAGTGTTTCATCTGAAGATAAGGGAGTGTTTGAGATTGTGGGATATGATATCTCTTTGGGAGCCCAAGTGTGAGGCGTAACTGCAGCGTCCTGCAAATAATGTGTTATGGTTAAGTCGCCCCCTCCCACCCATCAAAGGTAAAATACCCTTATTGTTAAGACCTGGCCGAAAATGTGTTTTTTAGTGGAGAGGGATAAAATATATTTGAGAAAGAAAGATGCACAATTCAAGAGAGTGAGACACCACTGGATGAGAGACCTGCGGTGGCGAGATGACGTCGATCCTGTATCTTTACTCTTTTTAGGTTACACGGAGATGGGTTCAAAGAGTCTTCTAGAAATGTGTAAACAGCAAGGGAAAATGGGGTACAAGAGTTTGGGCGAATTTCGTATAATATAGGGTACAGTTCCCACCTGGGTCCGGGTTTTAACTGTACTTCAATTCTTTCATTAATAGTTCTTCTATTATTTATTCAATGATAGGAACTTGTCTATATCAGAGACTAGGGGCAGCTTACATTTATGGGAAGGGATGACGACCTCTGGGTGTCTGGTTCTGGAGTGTAGAGTAATAGTGGGCACATTTCCCACAGATACAGTACTGTAGGAGGAGGGAGCGGAGCGTGATGGAGGCCATTTGCTCCCTAGGTTTTCTCACCAGCGGCATTCTGTCTGCTTTATTACCCGTTTCAGAAAATGTCTGCTTTGTCTATCACAGACCTTTCTCAGTTTTCTCATTAAGGAGTAGATTTATTCCCCCTCTTATCTTTATTATTTGATTTATGTAATGTAGAGGAGGGGTAGTTCTTTTTGCAGAGTTTCATGGTCTATTAGTTGTTTTGAAAGGAGTGTTATCTGTTCATTTTTAACTCTTTCTGTGTGCTAGGCTATACTAATGCGTCCCCCTAACTGTGGCCCTCATGAGCTTTCCATATCGACGTTATAAGAACATCACCTGTTAGGTATATTTGAAAGAAAGCCTTTAGCGCAGGGTGGGCACCTCCAGTCCTCAAGGGCCAACAACTTGCCAGGGTTTCCGGATATCCCTTTTTCAGCACAGGTGGCTCAATCAGTGGCTCAGTCGAAGACTGCACTACCTGTGCTGAAGCAGGGATATCCTGAAAACCTGACCTGTTGGTGGCCCTTGAGGACTGGAGTTGCCCACCCCTGCTTTAGAACATCTGGTATATTTTTCCTAATTGTTTAATCTGCTAGAAGTGGTTCATTTAGTCACCAGCATGTTAAGGGAATACAGTTTAACCGTTAGAGTGCCCCATAAGGTACCTACTACATCATGGGGGCTGGCACTCCAGGGGCTGGCATGGGGTCTGTCACTCCAGGGGCTGGCATGGTGTGTGACACTCCAGGGGCCTGGCATGGGGTGTGGCACTCCAGGGGCTGGCATGGGGTCTGTCACTCCAGGGGCTGGCATGGTGTGTGACACTCCAGGGGCCTGGCATGGGGTGTGGCACTCCAGGGGCTGGCATGGGGTCTGTCACTCCAGAGGCTGGCATGGTGTGTGACACTCCAGGGGCCTGGCATGGGGTGTGACACTCCAGGGGCCTGGCATGGAGTGTGGCACTCCAGGGGCCGGCATGGGGTGTGACACTCCAGGGGCCTGGCATGGGGTCTGTCACTCCAGGGGCCTGTCATGGGGTCTGGCACTCCAGGGGCCTGGCATGGGTTGTGGCACTCCAGGGGCCGGCATGGGGTGTGACACTCTAGGGGCCTGGCATGGGGTGTGGCACTCCAGGGGCTGGCATGGGGTCTGGCACTCCAGGGGCCCGACATGGGTTCTGGCACTCCAGGGGCCCAGCATGGGGTCTGTCACTCCAGGGGCCAGCATGGGGTCTGTCACTCCAGGGGCCAGCATGGGGTCTGTCACTCCAGGGGCCGGCATGGGGTCTGGCACTGCAGGGGCCTGGCATGGGGTCTGTCACTCCAGGGGCCGGCATGGGGTCTGTCACTCCAGGAGCCGGCATGGGGTCTGTCACTCCAGGGGCCAGCATGGGGTCTGTCACTCCAGGGACCAGTATGGGGTCTGTCACTCCAGGGGCCGGCATGGGGTCTGTCACTCCAGGGGCCAGCATGGGGTCTGTCACTCCAGGGGCCAGCATGGGGTCTTTCACTCCAGGGGCCAGCATGGGGTCTGTCACTCCAGGGGCCAGCATGGGGTCTGTCACTCCAGGGGCCGGCATGGGGTCTGTCACTCCAGGGGCCAGCATGGGGTCTGTCACTCCAGGGGCCAGCATGGGGTCTGTCACTCCAGGGGCCAGCATGGGGTCTGTCACTCCAGGGGCCAGCATGGGGTCTGTCACTCCAGGGGCCAGCATGGGGTCTGTCACTCCAGGGGCCGGCATGGTGTCTGGAACTCCAGGGGCCCAGCATGGGGTCTGGCACTCCAGGGGCCCGACTTGGGTTCTGGCACTCCAGGGGCCCAGCATGGGGTCATGAACTCCAGGGGCCCGGCATGTGGGCTGGCGCACCAGGGGCCCGGCATGTGGGCTGGCGCACCAGGGGCCCGGCATGTGGTCTGGCGCACCAGGGGCCCGGCATGTTTTTTTTTAGCACTTTTTCCAGGGGAGATCGGAATCTGCACCCCTGTGCCATGATGTGGAACGCTGGGAAACAGAAGAGGGGGACTTGTAGAAAGGAAAATAAATAAGAATTTGGAATGATGTGTGTATATATAATTAATTTTGCCAAATAATTTATCTACATGTGAGCTTTCGTCCAGAAGATCATTGGTTTGTAATACATTTTAAGATATGAATGGTCTGATCCTGCAGAAAATTCTGAGTTATTCCTAAAGAGTAAATAGTATTAGGTAATATTAGTAATATTAGGCTATTCCCACAGTATTCCCACATATAGCTCCACACTCTTCCAGTGTCTCTGATGGGAATATTCTCTTTTAGGTCTAAGGGGAAATTATTTGTTAGACATGCTAAGGGACACCAGAGTTTAAATAATTCCGTTTCCAGGTCTAAAATGAATGTAGGAGCTATGGTTCATACATCATAACCCAGTCTCTTGCATACAGTATCTTAATAGTGATTGTATTAATTAGTTTTATATTTAATAATGCTACATCTGCCATTTGTTTAGGAAAACATAATTTGTATTGAGGGATTCTGTGTTTTTTATTGTTCCAAATAAACTTGGAAAAACTTGATGCAAATCTTATTTGATATAAGTAATGATAACGTTTAAATGGTATGTGTGTGTGTATATATATATATATATATATATATATATATATATATATATATATATATATATATATATATATATATATATATACTAGCTGATATACCCGGCGCTGCCCGAATAATAAACAGATTCCACTCTGCGCTGAAACAAGCAGCCAGTTTAAATGCAATAAAAAAATCAAAATATTATATTATGATGTCATATCAGTGACAAACAAAATCAATATGTATTCAAATTCAAATGTGTCCAGGAAAAAATTCCCAAATGATAAAACCAATTCCCAAATGATATACAAAGTCCAGTATCTGAGGTGTTTAAACCAACTAACGTCTTGGTATGTTTCCTGTTGCTGCTCCTTCAGGAAGATTCCCCCAGCTTCCTGTATGCTTCCAACTCTACTATAAAATAGAAGAGCACATAAGACACAACCTCATAGAAGTGTAGATATTATTAAATAAGAAATAACTTACAATCAATGCACTTCCATTTCCCTGATAAAGGCACACCAAGCCCGGTCTGGCCTGTGATATATGTCCTCCTTGGACCTCCGAAAGAGGAACCGCACTCCGTGTCCTCTATCTAGACATCCCTGTAGCCTGTGCTGACCTCTCTTTCACGCATTTCGGCTGACTTCAGGTCCATCAGGGGAGCACAGGGATCACAGCCTCTGTTGTAAATTGCCCTACGCGTTTCGAGAGTCTCTCACTTCCTCAGGGGTAGCAGAGGTCTTCCCAACATCTAGTAAGTTTTGCACCTTGAAATAAAAAGCTTAAAAGGTAAATCATATAGTTCTTTAAACTTTGTTTTTCTTTTTAAAGGTAGGTGTTGAATCATAGTTTATAATGTCTAAATTATTATGATTTAATTGCATTAGCTCAGATTTATCAAAATTGATTTTATAAACAGTAAAGGTACTAAAATCCTTTATTTATTTGTGGCGATACTGTTGCAATAATTTGAAGCAAATAGAAGTGTATCATTTGCAAATAATGCCAGCCTTTTCTATTGTTTCACTATCATAATTCCCTGATAGTTCTTTAAATTCCTTAGTTTATTGGTCACACATTCTAAAACCAGAGCAAACAGTAGGGGTGAGAGAGGACAACCCTAGATGTGCTTTCAGCTAGCCGCCACATTAGAAGACTCAGTGGATTATGCACTTATCCCGTCTGACAGCTTGTCAGCAACCTGTCCTCATACTCCCCAACTTTTTGTTTTGTTATTTTTAAAAGGTGTTTCTCCAGTGTTCCCCATTCATACATACAATGGGTAAATAAAGTTAACATTTCTTGGTTTGGTTTTAGGGGTTTTGTTTGGGACACGGTGCTCTAGGAATATTTGAGGATTAAAAGGTTTAGCAAAGATCCAGGTTTTCTAATTCTGCATGTGATTGGGAACGATATTAGTGGGGTTCAGTCGCTTGAATTATGTTGTGATGTTTCATATTAATACGTTTTGTTTGCAGAGGCTCTTGCTCTTTGGTCCGAAGCCGACCCTGAGGTCAATTTAAGCCATTAAATGGCCTCAAGGGTGGAATTTATTTTGTGCCACATCTTTTAAGTGTTTGTAAGAAAAAGGTAATATCATACTTGGCTGGGACGGCGGGTATGCAAAAAGGAGCTTCAAGTGGCTGTATGGACCGGGTGGACTATTGAGCTGGTAAAGCATATGGCTAAGTAAATCAAATCATGTGGATACTTGGATTTATGAGTAGATCTGGCATGAATGGCTGGTTGTAAATAAAGCTGCGACCTGTTTTCCTATACTTACCATGTTATTAAAGGGGCAAGAATGGGGGCTGTGGGGTCAGGTTTGTTATCAAATAGCACAACTTAGTAAATATAGGCCTATATCTTTAACCTTTCGATTCCCAAAACCAAAAGGGCCTAGGCAAAATTGCCCTGCATGTCATAGAAGTGTTTAAGTGCACAGCAAGCTATAAACTGTTCAGGAATTGATGGTAGATACCAGGGCACCATCAAATGAGAAATAAAATATTCTACACAAAGTTGTGATGGAAACTGGAGACTAACAGTTGTTACAAAAGCTTCAAGGTAAAGGCTTTTAGAAACAGATCAACTTTTTCAGGGTTGTTATTGAAATTACATTTATATTGAGGCCGTATACTTTGTAGCACCCCAGGGACGCAGAAACCCGACTATAACATGCTCATATTCCTCACTTTGGACGCCACGGCCCATCACAATAGGTTTTATTTCAAAGCGAAGCTGAACAGATTGCTTCCCTCAGAGTCCAAAAAAAATAAGAAAACTAGAAAAGAAAGCATTCTGTTATCCTGTGAAATACTTTATGAAGTGATTGGAGGAGACATCAGGAAATTAGAACAAATAGTGTTAAATCCATTAGTAAGTGCACATGTTTTGTGCGGAATTATACAAGGTTAACAGCTACAGTAGTGGGGACATTCAGTGTCTTACTAATAAAGGTTATTTCTCCCTGGGTTTTTTTTCTCCTCAGAGGTATGTGTTTCCTATTTTACCATATGCAAAGCATTGGCATCAATGTACCGTAGCTCTTTTATTAAAGCATTAAGCAATTTATTCATTAGTAGTCACTGTCATTTTTGTTAATCATATTTGTGCTTGCCCTATAGATAGAAATGATCTCCAATCACTTTGCAAATGTTTATAAGAATGTATTAATAAATTCATAGCGGTAACATTTGCCTCACTTTTTAGTTTTCAGTTAGTGAGCTTTTTAGCACTTCCCAAACTTTTTTTAATTAGCTTTGCTGAAAGAGCCAAACTTAGCAAAACGCGCAGAAACCTCACAATTTCACAAACTTCTCTAAAAATGCAATTCTGCTCAATTTTATGGGAACATCTTATTTGCTACAACTAAACTTTTGTTCAAGTCTCAAATTTTCTAAATGTACAACCCTAGTGAATGTGCAGACGTGTTTCCAATATCTCTATCTCCATGAAATTAGGTGAAAATAATTCATTCTGCCGCCAATTCTCAGTATTTTGTCACACAGTAGTTTTTTCTATTAATACAACGATAGGAAAATGCGGCCAGTTGCGCGTCAGAAACGGACGTTGGTTGCGGCCGTCTCACCGTGGCCAATTCTCCGCTGGCGTTTGGCTGCCGAGGGACCCTTCACCGCAGCAACTCCGCCACTGGCCGTTTCGCCAATAAGGTGTTTATTTAAGGGGTTTTTAGCGGTTAGGATAGCGGGTTAAGGATGGGGGTTTTAAAGTAAGGGTTTAAGATTTTAAGGGCAAGGGGCTAAGGTTTTTAGGGTGAGGGGCTTAGGGTAAGAAGTTAAGGGTTTTAGGGCAAGGGCTTAGGGTAAAAGGTTTAAGGGTAAAGGGTTAAGGTTTTTAGGGTAGGGGGTAGCATTAGTATTAGGGGTTAAGATTAAGCAGTGTTAGGGTAAGGATAAGGTTAGGGGCTTACCTTGGTGGCGAAGCGGCCTGCGGAGAGATATCCCGGCGGCGAAGTGAGTAGGGGGCTAAATGTCTTTGTCCGGTAGCGGGTAGTCATGACACTATAAACCTACAAGCAGAAACCTCTGGAGCAGAAATACCAGGAACGAATCACTGCTGAAAACATTAATTAGACTGTTAATAAGCTACATCAAAATAGAAGACAGTGTCTGGCAAGGCTTTGTGTGGAGGGGCTACGTTACAGTGTATATTAAAAAGCCTGCTCATTTCCAGGTGTGCTAACACAAAATGTGCCTTAATAAAACCCCAGCAACTCATTTACTGATATATAAATACTTTTTACGAGTGGAAGAACTGGTGTGCAGATATGTTCAGGATAATATTAAATCACTTAGCTTGTATAGTACTTATTTATAACAGCATCAACACAAGAAAGTGTTTGGGTGCAACCAAAAAATGTTCACTTAATCAGCGATATAATGTTGCATTAAAGGCAGCAACGCTGTGAATATTATGTTTCTTAATTGAAGCCAACCTGATGTGAATGGCTGCACTGTTTCAGCTTCTCAGCAAAACAGCCGTGGCAGATATTCCATGAAGCGAGGTTCGTTTTCAGTTCCAGCTCATGTGAATGACTAGTTTTGTGTTGCAAAGTTGTCTTTGGGGTGGATGGGATAACTAGTATTTCTTCATTTCAGCGCGTGTTTGAGAAGGCCTGGTCTTTGCTATGATTGGATCCTTTTATGGCAAGTTTTCCCATTGTGAATGGAACAGAATCTGCTAACCCGTCTCGAGCTGCCAGGCCCTGCAGAGAAGGCTGTCAGTAATCTATGAAATGCACAACAGGAAAGAGAATGATTTGTACATGGGTAAAACCAGTCCCAGATTCCTGTAAGCTTGAGAATTTTACTACCTCTCTCTACCTTTGTCACACATCGTTTGTGCTCATCAAGTGTGCAAAACATAGCATTATTAGTCTTAAATAAGTCAAATGCGGGCACAGTCCAGTCCAGGGGCGGCCAACACCAGTCCTCAAGGGTCACCAACAGGTCAGGTTTAAGGATATCCCTGCTTCAGGACAGGTGGCTCAATCAGTGGCTCAGTTACTGACCGAGCCACTGATTTAGCCACCTGTGCTGAAGCAGGGATATCCTGAAAACCTGACCTGTTGGTGGCCTTTGAGGACTGGTGTTGGCCAGCCCTGGTCTAGTCCTTTTCACAATATTAGAACAGACAATTCTCCAGGTGTCTTTAGAATATTTACTGCTCTACGTATCTATCAATCCATGTGCTAAGTGGTTAAGAGATATGTTGCTTGCTAATGTGGCAGCATTTTCTCCTGTGTGCCAGTAACGCATACGTGTATCAGCGTGTGGTGCGTTGTGAGGTGGGACCCTGACAAAGAGGTCCTTAGAGTTGTCATGTAGTTATACCTATCAGACCGTATTGTCTTTCTCTTTGTCTGTATTTGTTTTGGCAACAAAATATACTTCTGAGGGAAGAGAACCATGAATCACCCTAAAATGACAGCCTGACTTTCTGCCAAAAGTGATATGTCCAGCAGCAGTCAGATGTAAGCATTCCACTGCTCAAGATCATTACTTTCTTGCAATTGATGTGCTCTACCCACAGGGATCATCAGGAAAATACTGAAACAATGGGAGCATCTGATTAAATGAGAAAAGAAGGATCGTTCTGCAAAGCCTAATCCCACCTCCGCCTTGTAATACAAAGAAATACAACTAGTTTACATTGTCAGAAATAAAACAGGTTTGATGCAGTTTGTGATCACGTGGAATAGTTCTTTGTAGGTTAAATATTAGTACAAGAGGTTCAGCTGAAGTTAAAAGGTATCATAAGATTCACAACCTGCAAAAACCTCCCATACATCTTTCCAGAACCAGCTACTAAAACCCCCACAGTACATCAGACAACAAACCACCAATGTCAGGTGAAAATTATGCTTTGCTTTTGTAAATCGAGCTTTCTGGGCCATGAAGAGATTAATACTTGTCCCAGGCATTTTTTATGCAGTTATCGTGTGCTTTATCTGATAGCTTTTGTTAAACACTGACATTATTTATGCTACATGATAGGAACATGTTGATATGCATGTTGTCTGTACCTGATCCTTTTATTATGTCTAGTATTGAAGAGCTAGACGCATCATGTCCACGCAGAGCATTCAATGTTAAATCAACTAAAAGGTTTTGCCAAATCTAAGCCAAACATTTTAGGAGTGGCCATGAAAGTGAAACGGGAATGTTACTTGTGTCCTAAAAAAACAAAGGGGGGGACTAATAGTCTCCCTTATAATTTGAGGAACGATTAAAGAGCTTCCTTGGTAACTAGCAACTTCTACTGTACAAATCATTTCTTTCTTACTTTTAAATCCCTTACAGTTATTATGATGAAGATCAAAAAGTCATTATTTATATTGATAGTGAATCGATTACAGTGAATAAATGTGTGTTGGAGTGTAGGAAAATTAAATATGTGGATTTTACCAATCATTGCTAGAGGGGCAAGCAATGCATTACAGGGCAATGAATAACACCGAAGGTGGTCAATTAGTTTCTTTCTAAAATACAGATTCGTTGTGCATTTTCATTGAGATGTTCACAGCACAATAATTAGAGAACAATTAAGTATGTTTGTTTGAAAATGTATTTCTGTGGCCACAAGCTAGGGGCAATGTTCCTTTAACAGTATTTGTGTCATGGAATATTTAACCTTTTTTTATTTGGATATGATGCAGAAAAGCCTCTCGCAACAGGAAGATGAGAACATTTTAACAAACCGGTTGTGGTTTTAACTAACCCACTTATCCAGAGGTCTCTCTTGGTTATGGATAGGCAGTTCAGGAAGGGTGGACTCTGCCCCCGCCCTCCACCCCCTTGATTGGGAGGGTTGGGGAAGGGAAAGTATCAGATTCCTTAAATTCAGTAGTTTAACGCTTCTGAGGTTCGGTTTACTTCTGCGGTCCAGTCTAGGATCCAGGGGCCTGAATCTCAGGCAGAAGAAAACAGAACTTTGTTTATGCCTCAGATTTGGTTCAGGTCTCCTCTCTGTACCCCTGACCATCCGATGCCTCCCCTGTGTCCTGGAGGAGTGATCTTACAGTAGGTGAGTTGTTGATCATGGGGGACAGGCAGAGGAGCCCTCCTTTCTCTCCTTTCCCCTTCCAGCCCACCATGGTTTCCTACTGCATACCGGTATGCAGGGGTTTAACTGCAGTTTGGAGGCTCCCTATATCTCCAGTGGGCCCCACCTCCACTGGTGATCCAAACATCAGAGGAGGTGAGGCTAGCAGGAGAAAGGGGGCATCTCTGATGTACAATTAACCCCTTCAGACCATACAGCTGCACCTGAGGCGGTAGAGATACTTCACACCCTTGTCACCCACTACCCCCCCATGTCAGTCCCTTCCCCTCATGTCACCCATTCCAAGTCGCTCTCTCCCCCATGTCACTGACTCTCCCTTTCATGCTATCCATTCTCTCTTACTCCCATGTCAACCACTCCACACAACGCCAGCCACTCCCTTCCCTCACACACACCAAAACCACAACCAGACCAAAACATATTAAAAAAAAAAAAAAAGTGAAAGTACCTACTATATATTTTGGCCCCTGCCTGACACAAAATTAAAGACAGATGAGTAAACTGTAAAACTGGACCAATAACGAAATGTTCACTGATATTATTAGCCCTACATAATTTGTTAAACAGAGGAGTCACACTGATCTTCTGCTATGTAATGACCATTCTTTATTTTTACCCAAAACATAGAAACTGTCAGATTAGTTCATTGGCGCCTGGCAAAAATGTCGTTCTGTCCTCATGGATGCAGTACTACTTGTGTCCACCAGGCTTGAGACACAGGAGAAAACTACAACTCCTACCTAGAGGCATTGCAACGTAGACTCTCCCACTTCCTGGTTGAGCACTATTTAAAGTCCAGGAAGTTACACTATTCCAGGTGTTGCAACTCAGTTCCTGTTTCGTCCATTCTCCTGCACTTGTCATCCTGTGTATGACCTCGGATTGCTTTGGACTTTCTATTGCTTAGCCCCTCAATCTACATTGCCTTACATGTGAATGACAATTAATGTAGGCAGTGTACTATCTAATTGTTGATTTCTAAGGGAAGGGTAGTTAAAGTTGGGCAGTTAGTTGTGATTAGAATGGATTCTGTAACAAGGATCTCTCGCAAAGACCAGAAACTTCACAACCGGTTATCAAAGCAGCATGTGACATTCTATCAGTCCTATAGGGTTCTACCATGCTTATGTTTAATTGAGGTTTCGCAATGAAACCTCTTCTTTGAGGAATAAGACCAAAAAAATATGAAAACTGTTCCCGTTACTAAAGAAAGTTGTAGTTTTATGTAGCAAAAATCCCCAAACGAATTCAATTGGTTTCAGTTCTACTGCGCCATGTCTCACCCTTTAATTCAAACTAGCCTTTCACACTTACAAATCAGATCCCCTGGCATGAGCCACCGCAGAACAGTAATTTCAAGCAGTTTATAAAATTGATAAAGTTATCAAATTATTTACCCTTACTATATATGGAAGTTTATAATACTGCAAAATATCCAGATTTTGTTATCACACACAGTCCGATATTGGTCCATTTAAGTATTTTGTCAGATTATTGGGTCAGGTTAGCGCACCCAATCCGGCAGTAACTTCCATTGACCTGAATGTGAATTAATGCCACCTAGGGTGCAGTCCTACCTATCAGGAAGATCCCAACATGTGTCCATCTCAGGCTCTAACTCCAACATCCTGGATATCACCTGCGGTGTCCCGCAAGGCTCTGTTCTGGGGCCCCTACTCTTCTCAGTGTTCATTAATGATCTTCCCACAGCTTGTAAGGAAGCCTCAATACACATGTATGCAGACGACACAATCCTATATGCACACAGCCATAGCCTCTCCGACCTTCAACACATACTTCAGTCTGACTTTTTAAGACTCGAAAACTGGATTTCCCAAAACAAACTGTTTTTAAACACTGACAAGACTGTAACAATGGTATTTGGGACCAAGACTACATTTTTAAAGCTTCCAGTGACTGAGCTCCTGATTAGAACCAACGCTAACACCACCCTAACCCCTGTCACTAGTTTTAAATACCTGGGCTTATGGTTTGACTCCCACTTAACATTCGGGATGCACATTGATATCCTGACAACCAAGACCTATGCCAAACTAGGGGTACTTTACAGGAACAAATCCTCCCTAAGTCTCCTGGTCAGAAAGCGTATCGCACAGCAGATGCTAATGCCAATTATTGACTATGGAGACATAGTATATGGCTCGGCACCTCAAACCCACCTTAGCAAACTTGACACCCTATACAATTCAATTTGTCGTTTTGTTCTGCAATGCAACTACAACACACATCACTGCGATATGCTCAAAGAACTAGATTGGTCATCACTAGATTCTAGGCTCAAAGTTCACCTTTCCAGTCTTGCCTTTAAATTCTTCATGGGCAAGCTACCCAGCTATCTGAACAAGCTCCTCACCCCACCACTTGCAGCACTTATCACCTGAGATCAGACTCCAAAAGACGGTTCATGGTCCCAAGGCTCAACAAAGTATCCGGACGTTCATCCTTCTCCTACCGTGCACCTCAAAACTGGAACAACCTACCAGAGACTCTCACATGCACCACCAGTTTAAGTTCTTTCAAATCTAAGGCTGTCTCACATTTTAATCTGGTCTGCAACTGTTTCATACGCCCAAAATATATATTTTCTTTAACTATGCATGCAATGTCTTGTATATAATGTATACCCTGTTCATTTATGTAACTGAATTTGTAACCATGTATTATTTGTTTTACTCTGTGCCCAGGACATACTTGAAAACGAGAGGTAACTCTCAATGTATTACTTCCTGGTAAAATATTTTATAAATAAATAAATAATTAACCTTAACCGGAGCTTGATGAATCTGCCGTTAACTGAAACAAAAGGCAACACATTCCCATACATGTCCTCACCAAACGATCAATAACCTTTTAATATTGTTGTTTATAATTGAGGTCTATTACCATATTTGGCATGTTAAAAAGCAGAAAGCAAATCCCACAGAATATAGAATACATACTACTTTCGGGTATTGAGGCTGGCTTGTGGGATATTTTTGTTAGAAAAATGCACATTTTAGAGAGCCCACAAATGTTATTTTACATAGGCCATATTTTTCTCTGAAATGGAAAAATGCTGGAAAGATTTGACAGTTAAGTGTGTGTGCAGTGAAGGTAATTTCTAAAAACATACTTCTGAACCATCTAATGGGTCTCATTCTTTTTTAACGTCTGAAAGACTCTCAGTGTAACTGTGAACGCACTGTCTGAGTATGGACACGGACCTTACAAATCACCCATGGGGCAGTGAGAACATTACGTGCAGCTGCAGAACTTGGTCCAAACTTCATGTCTTGTTATTTGCTCAGGTTGTGAGCCGAAAACGATAAGATTGATGCTCATCTAAAGCTTCCTTTCATATGCAAACCATTCAGGCTTTTCAAATTACACATGCAAAAACGATGCCTTGCCATTTGAAGTTGCCAAGAGCAGACTTGAGATGTCCCCAGTGAAGACTCACGATTTTGTGGTATTTATAATTAAATATAAGACAAAAACTCTAACGGCAAATTCTGTAGGAATGGATGGGTTATGTTGGTCTTTGTCCCAACTGTAAATTATGTTTTTGTTTTATTGAACTTTTCCTTTTTTTACTTTTAATTGTGCAGAAATGTGTACCGTTTTGTAAAAAACAGACTGTTGGCTATATTTACTAGATGGTGATAACCCGTGAGGCAACTTGTGACCCCTTAATTTGAAGCCTCATCTCTCATAAAACTTGAGTCCCATTTAGCACTAGATGTGGGAGATCTTTTAGCACAGGGGTGGGCAATTCCAGTCCTCAAGGACCAAGGGATATCAAGGGATATCAAGAAAAACCCTGACCTGTTGGTGGCTTCAGGACTGGAGTTGCTCACCCCTGTTTTAGCATATTCAGGAATTTGGCTCATTTTTGGAATCTACCGCTTTCTAGAAAGTCATGAAAAAATTAAAGTTCACGACAGGTCAGCAAAAACCAATGCTTATCCCTAATTTTGGGACTGCTTTTGGAATTTCATAAAAAATAGATGTTTTGAATGTTCCATTAAGTTGAAAATAAGAAAACACGAAAGAAGCTTTTTTTAATGTGTGAATTTAAGGGAATAATTCATATGAAAAGAAACCGATGGCCCGGTATATGGGCAGTCTAACCATCCCTCCAAAAAGCAAACTATTAGATAAAAATATATAAATGTAATAATTCAGTTCTACTATATAGCTATATATTGGTATTCAAACCCTCTTACGGTCCTAGAAAGTTTTGTGATTCCAGAATTATTGAGACACCCTATTATTGATTTGAGGTTGTTATTGTATTTATAGCTGTTGAAATCTTTTGATATTGATGGCGTATGGAATTTGTATTGACATAAACGAATTATAAGATAATTTTTTTTAGGAGAATTAATACATTTATATATTTTAATCTAATAGTTTGCTTGCTGTGAAAGTTTTAGAGAGTGCCTTTAAAATAATAACTATAAATTGTAAACACCTGTCTGATTTTTTGTAAAAGAGATGTCACCCTGATATAAGGACACTTGCTCCTGGAGATGGGGAGGAATCTCCCCTCCTTACACCCTCAGTGTCCCAAACTCCAGTATAACAAATAGATAAACACACACACACGGTCTGGAGGTACAAGACCGCGGCTTTTTATTAAAACAACAATAACCGGATAAGTACCAACACTCCCGTCAGAGTGCACGTTCATTGGGTAAAGGCCAAAGGTCATTGACTAATGGCCCGTAATAACAAGCCAGGCACCATCAGGTCCATCCGTTTGGGGAGCACGAACTCCAGGAGTTCACATTTAAATGAGCCCTGCCTACTCCCTACTCCCAGCCAACACCGCG